>NC_090245.1:28545659-28593159 GCF_037325665.1 Littorina saxatilis | reverse complement strand
TTTGGATTAAAAACAAGCTCTGAAAATTAAAAATATAAAAATTATGATTATAATTAAATTTCCGAAATTGATTTAAAAACAATTTCATCTTATTCCTTGTCCGTTCCTGATTCCAAAAACATATAGATATGATATGTTTGGATTACAAACACATTCAGAGAGTTAAAAAGAATAGAGATATAGAAAAGCGTGCTATCCTCCTCAGCGCAACCGCTACCGCGCTTTTCTGGATTGTTAATTTCACTGCCTTTGCCACGAGCGGTGGACAGACGATGCTACGAGTGTACGGTCTTGCGGAAAAAAATGCAATGCGTTCAGTTTCATTCTGTGAGTTCGACTGAGCTTGACTAAATGTTGTATTTTCGCCTTACGCGACTTGTTGTTAACGTGTTTCAGACACACCCCTCGCTATTGAGTTGCCAATGATATCAGGTTTGAAATGTTCACTCAATAAAAGCAAGTGTATTCCCTCTTTCGCAACCCATACAAACGAATTATTTCAAAACATCGTCTTTTGTGACAGCGTCATTTCCCAGTTCTCTTCATTTACTTCTTTTTGTAAATAAATAAATAAATCCCTGCGCCTTGAATATGTGCGCGATATAAATTGCATAAAATAAAAAATAAAAAATAAAAAAATAAATCCATGCGCTTAGAACTGTACCCACGGAATACGCGCGATATAAGCCTCATATTGATTGATTGATTAATTGATTGATTGATTTACTTCTTTTTGTGGACCTTGTCTGTTCTGGACCTCATTCTGAGAGTGATTCTAGGAATGCAAGTGCAAAAGTCCCAGAGAAGGATAGGGGAAGTGATGTTGTCAGGATGTCGCGGGCAGTGGTGGAGGGAGAGATTCTATAGGGTGGAGTTGGGAGGTAGGGGGAGGGGGTGTTGTAGATGGTGAAGGGTGCTTAGACGCTTGGGGATAGAAGTTGAAGGTCAAAGACTCGACGTCGTCATAATGCCGAGAGAACTCAAAGGACTCACCCACACATTGTAAGCGTTTCGATCACCTCCCATATGATCCTCTGTAATACAGCATCTGCGCATATGCCAGTCACTGAGATCGGAGCTCATCATTTACAATGATGCCTATAGCAGTGTGTTTTCACAGGTACCAATGGAGCTATAATATATAGTTGACCTCATCTTCAATATTTTCCACATGTGTCTAGTGCGCCAAAGCTTTCTTCTAACCACACTGTGTACTCCATAATATGTCCATGTTGTCTACCAGAAGGCGGAATGAGTTCACATATTTAGAGTACGGAGATAATGCTATTTTAGGGCCCATCGCCTCCAGTTAAAAAGCAATCGGTGGTTGAATTAGAATTGATGACCCGTAATTTTGTTTTTAATGAGTTTGGGCGATATGGTCAATCATAGATTATGTCTCATTCTAAAACCAAACCTGATTCAATACGAAAAGACTCTTTGCAATCTCTCGCAGTTGTGAGGTTATCTGGACCCAGTCAGTTTCTCTACCTCTCACTCTGTCTCTGTCTCTGTCTATCTCTGTCTCTCTCTATGTCTCTCTCTGTCTCTGTCTCTCTCTATGTCTCTCTCTGTCTCTGTCTATGTCTCTCTCTGTCTCTGTCTCTCTCCGTCTCTGTCTCTCTCTCTCTCTCTCTCTCTCTCTCTCTCTCTCTCTCTCTCTCTTTCTCTCTCTTGTCTCTTCTGGGACTGTGACTAATAATCATGTATTGGATACACTAAATTGTGCGTTGATTCACACTAACCTCAGTGAAAAAACTGTAACAGATAATATTTATGCTCCTGTTGCAGATACAAAAGACACTTTCAAGCTGACAAAGGTAAGCAACAGTTGTGTGTGTGTGTGTGTGTGTGTGTGTGTGTGTGTGTGTGTGTGTGTGTGTGTGTGTGTGTGTGTGTGTGTGTGTGCGCTATATAGTCAGTATATGTGTTGCTTTGTTTGCCACCTGGCTGGTATACTGGTTGGTTGGTTGGTTGGTCTAGTTGGTTGATTTCAGCAACTTAATTGAGTAGACAGGTTTAATACATTCTTGCAAATAAGCTTGTGCTTATAACTTATGACTAAACTATTATAGTGTGTTCAACAAAACACCCCTTGAATTGACGACTATCGTCTACCAAGTCAAGTCAAGTCAAATTTTATTTTCAGGGAACCCCATCGCTAGAGTTCTTATGAATCACATTCGTTTTTTTCGTGAACAGTCAGAGGTACATAACGTGCTATTGCAGATAAGCTCACAGCGAGCCCCATTCAAATTACAAACTGACGACTGCATTGTGAAAAAGGGAAACTGGATCACACGGGTTCACGATGGCTCAGGGGTAAGATAAACCACGCAAAAATAAATTCTTGGAAAATTGCTCGCTCTTTACGTAGGGCACCTAGGATGTTCCCGTTTGGTGAGCGTTCAAATGGAAGGGTGTTTGTACTGTGTGTAAAAGCCTGACAGTATCTGTGATGGTTTACGGGAGGCTTACTGTGCCTTTAAGTGTGATAAAAAATAAAAGAAATAAAAAAAACTACAATCTGCTGTCTAAATCATTATTTTTTTCTTGTTTTGTGCTGTGTTTTTTTTCCCTATCAACACCTGTTTAAAACTCTTTTGAAATACCCTTTATCAAGTGAATTAAGTTTAGTAATACTTTTTTGTGTGTGTTGAAAACCCGACGCAACCGTTCAACTGTGATCGTAGACTAAGGGAGGCAACCAAAACATTTGTGACATATTACACCCCATTACTTATCGCTCAGACAGTACAGCTTCGTCAATACCCGCGTGAAGGAAATCGCTCACCTTCCACGTGCAAAACAAAGTGATATTGACACGCCAGATTAGCGCGGTAGCGTATTGTGCTAATCAGGAAAGCGCGCTTTTCTGTATTCTTGTTAACTTCGCAATTTCCGGAAAACATCCACTTGCACTTTGAGACTGTTCTGTTTACATTCGACACTATCAAAACCACTTTGCAATACTGAAATAATTTTGTCTGTGTTCGAAAGCTACAGCCAATCGTTATTATATCCCCTTAGGTACAGTTTTATATTATAACATTATTGGCACATGTAAACAATAGGAATTAATTAATTAAAGGGCAGCCTTTAAAAGACAACAATGGGCGTTATAGTAAGTTGAGTTTTTCATGCATATCGCAGTGTTTGCGTGCTTGCGTGTGTGCGTGCTTGCGTTGAACATTGCCGTATATAATTATGCCAAGTTAGATGTTGATACATTTTTGTTTGAATTGAACAAAATTGATCTTTTGAACACAGTTTTAAATGCGTCCATTGACGAAGCTGCTGCCTTGTTTTCTGAACATTTATTCCGTGTTGCAAAAACATGTATGCCTGTTAAGATAATAACAGTACGTGAAGATGATGCCCCATGGATGACTGAACATATTTTACAATTACGAAACGCAAAAAATTGTATACATCAAGTTGCTAAGCGCTTAAATACACCTGAGCAGTGGGCATTATTCCGCCTGACTAGAAATCAGTATACAGATGAAATTCGTAAAAGAAAAAGAGATTATTTTCTAGAACTTGATGAGAGAATAAATTGTAAACAGAACTTCGGAAGCAAAAATTGGTGGCAACTTGTTAATTCCTTCTTGAAGAAAAAAGGTGTTGCATGTAACGAATTTCCACCGCTAGAAGATAATGGAAAAATTATTGATAACATTTGTGAAAAAACGATTTTGTTTAATAATTATTTTGAAAGCCAGTCTAAAGTTGAAAATCCAGACGATCCCCTGCCCGAGGCAAATTGGTGTAATACATCTTTATCGACTTTTGAATTAACAGAAGCTGAAGTTGTCCAAGTGTTAAGGAATTTAAATTTATCCAAGGCCGTGGGCCCTGACGGAATACATAATAAATTGCTTGTAGATGGATTACCAGTTATCGTTCCACCGCTTACAGTTCTCTTTAACAGATCCTTGTCTGAGGGTGTTTTTCCAGTTGTCTGGAAAACTGCTCACATTACGCCCATTTTTAAGAAAGGCGATAGGAGTGCTTGTTCCAACTACCGTCCAATCTCTTTGCTGAGTTGTATTGGGAAGGTGCTTGAGAAATGTATACAAATCCGTGTGTTTGGTTATTTGAAAAATTATGATTTGATTACACACTGCCAATCTGGTTTTATTGCTGGTGATTCGACTGTTTATCAACTATTGAGTATATATGATGATTTTTGTGTTGCACTTGATAAAAACATTATGTCACAGGCAATATTTTTTGATGTATCCAAAGCTTTTGATAAAGTCTGGCATCGCGGTCTGCTCCACAAGCTTGAGGCGATAGGTATAAGAGGTCCCTTGCTTGTTTGGTTTGAACATTACTTGAGCGATCGCAGACAAGCAGTAGTATTGAAAGGAACCAAATCAAGTTATGCTACCCCTTCTGCTGGTGTCCCTCAGGGTTCTGTCTTAGGACCTCTTTTATTTCTCATTTATATTAACGATATTGGTGTTGGTCTTGAATCAGTGTTGAAACTCTTTGCAGACGATACGAGTATGTATTTAAGTTTAGATAACGATGATGTACGAGCAGAGATTTTGAATTCTGATTTGGATAAAATTCGCACATGGGCTTCTAAATGGAAAGTCACTTTTAATTGTCAAAAGACAGAATTGTTGGACATTTGTAGGCAACAAAATGTTTTACTTCCACCATTGTATTTCGAAGATGCACACTTAGTTGATGTTGAAAATCACAAGCACCTTGGCGTCATTCTACAAGGTAATTGTAAATGGGATTCCCACATAAAAAGTCTAATTGCTAAATGTAGAAAGTCAATTGCGTGTTTTGGTTTATTCAAGCATCGTTTAAACAGAAAATCACTTGAAGTTATATATAAATCCTTTATGTTACCATTGTTTGATTATGCGGACGTTATCTGGGATAACTGTACACAGTGTTTGGCAGACGAGTTGGAGACATTGCATCTCGATGCAATCCGAATCATTGTAGGTGCAGTACGTGGCACAAGCCACCAAAAACTGTATAACGAATCGGGTTTTGTGCCCCTGAAAGAAAGGCGACGTCGTCATAAACTTTTGCTGTATTATAAAATTGTAAATCGTTTAACCCCAGAATATTTATATTCCAAACTGCCGGTCCTGGTTTCCGATGTAAATCCTTACCACAGACGACGCCCTCTTGAACGTAAGTTTCCATTGTGCAGAAGTGAGTTATATAAATCTTCATTTTTTCCTTCAACGACAGCTTTGTGGAATAATCTTCCAGAAAATATACAACAAACGCAGTCAGTTGGTGAATTTAAAAGGTATTTGACCGATGGAGATGTTGTTGTTCCACCGTATTATTATTTAGGCAACCGCCAGGGACAGGTACTTCACAGCAGGTTGAGATTAAACATGAGCGATTTGCAACAAGACTTAGTTAACCGACACCTCTCTGATAATTTAGAATGTACGTGTGGAGCATGCCCGGAAGATTCTGAACATTTCTTATTACACTGTCCAAAATTTAAAGAACATAGAACCATTTTATTCAATAGTCTGCCAACACACGTTCTGGACTGCAAAACACTCTTGTTTGGAAATACTGATTTAACTATATCTTTGAACACGAAAATATTCTCTGTTGTACAAGACTATGTTATGTTAACTAATCGCTTCGGCTGATATTATATTAACTGTGCAATTGATGTAGCCAGGCATTCTCTCCCTCCCTCTCTCTCTCTCCCTCTCCCTCCCCCTCTCTCTCTCTCTCTCTCTCTCTCTCTCTCTCTTTCTCTCTCTCTCTTTACCCTATTTGTATAAAATATAATTAAAGATTATCAAGATAAGTGTTGAAGCTATCACTTGTTCGCCATGTTTTGCTATCTGAATGTGTATTGATTATAAGTTCAAGAACGTGTCCATAAGCAATCTGCTTGTTAACGTTCTCAATGTTGTTATTGTTTGAAAGGTGTGTATGAGAATTTGAATAAACACGCTTAAACCAACATTGCCGTGAGCTCTCATGAAATGTAGCGACTAATTAGTCTTCATTATTATTATTTTTGTATTATTAGTAGCGTCACATTAACACCTTCACCCGTTAGATGTGTGAATTTCACAAATAACGCCGGTAGAAAAAGTTGACAAGGTCAAACATCAGTGTTGGCTGTCAATTTCCTCATGCAATTCATACGTGTACGCGGTGTTTGCACGCAATAGACCACGAGTTAAATAATCTTCTGTCGAGTATCAAACGCAAACGTTCTCAAGCGAAGTGTTTGCAGGTTTGTTTCGCTCATTCCACCGACAGAAAGCCACTTGGCACTTAGGTGAGTCTCATGAACTGTACTCGTGAGAAGGCGGGGTAGACGTTGTCACGCTTGGTCTACCACAGTATGTGCTTTGTTCGTCTGAAATTATTTGGCTTTCGGCTTTTGGTACCGTGCAGCTAGGCAGTAGCCGTGTGTTATGTTGTGTGACTGTTGTCACCGTGTTGTGTTGTGTTGTGTTATGTTGTGTGACTGTTGTCGTGTTGTGTTGTGTTGTGTTGTGTTGTGTGACTGTTGTCGTGTTGTGTTGTGTTGTGTTGTGTTGTGTTGTGTTGTGTGACTGTTGTCGTGTTGTGTTGTGTTGTGTTGTGTTGTGTGACTGTTGTCGTGTCGTGTTGTGTTGTGTTGTGTTGTGTTGTGTGACTGTTGTCGTGTTGTGTTGTGTTGTGTTGTGGTGGTCTGTTTCGAAGACACACTTTTGTATCGGACTTGAATGAAACATGACCATGTGCTGGTCTGTTTCGAAGACAACCTTTTGTATTGGACTTGAATGAAATATGACCATGTGTGAAGTACGTGTGCTCTGTCACGGATAGCAGAAGGCTATACATACTGTTCCGACGGAAAGTTATCATTCTCGCGGTCTGAAAGTGTAGGAAGCGCAATACAGTGCCGAGTGACAGGCTTTGCCTTTGGACAGCAGAAGTATTTTTTGTTTGGACGACAAGTTTTAACCCTCGGAGAATGAACCTGGTTGATTGAAATCGGATATTCCGTTAATGTCCAGCAAGGTTGTGTCACAGATAAGGTTAACTTGAAACAGAACACTTCATGAACTGTGCATGAACTGATTCACGCAGTGTAAAATCGATTTCCTACGACGAAAGGTGTAACGTACACAACAGGATTTGGACAAACAGTGGTTCGTTTATGGTTTATTCACTCGTCAATGAATAAGGACAAAGAGCGAATCGCCTGTGAATATATTGAATATGTATGCTCCACAAATGGAATAAATGACAAATAGTGAATCGAACGTTTGCACAAATGGAAAATGAAACAAATGGGTGATGGCATGTAAACACTTTCACAGTACAAAAAACCCGTTAAACAGGACAAATGGCTTGAACAAAACCGGTTGATCTTGAAAGTAAATAGATCGGGCCGACTGCATAAGATTAACGATCAACATGATACAACACAGAGCCTCGCAGTTTAGCGACAAAGAATGGGTTGTCAAGTACGTGTTTGCATTTCAACTTCGACACTGATTATGCCGATTGAGGAGCCGCGGTTTGGAATTTCTACGCGCGTCAGACAACCTGAACTATCTACAGTGAATAACTCTGGTGTGAATCTTTCAATGTTATCAATACTCATCACAACAGAAAAATGCACGAGTCTGTAGAGATAGACTCTGAAGTGACCGACACATTTACAAGTCTCTACAGATAAGATTTGAGGCGCAGATAGTCTCTCTGCAAAGGATAGTTTTTATGGTGTGAAATGTTAGCAGTCAGAAATTGCCAGAGTGCAGAACAGGCGAAGAAAACATTCGCCATTTGTTAAAACTGGTCCATGATCAAGTCGGTTTTATCTGCAAAGTTGTCAAGTGAAGTGTCATAAGTGAATTGGAAGTCGAAGAGAGTGCCGCGAGGAATGCATGAGTCTCTTGTCTGTGAGGTCGGACAGAGTGGATCTGATTCATAAAGTTAATTTGGGCATGAGCTGAATAAAAGCAGATATGTACGTGGACGGAATATACTCTGGAGGTTTGGTGAGTATTGTTGATTGAAGATTTGCATTTCCATAACCATTTGTGACATTGCGACTGTGTGTGTGTGTGTGTGTGTGTGTGTGTGTGTGTGTGTGTGTGTGTGTATGTGTGTGTGCCTTTTGTCTTTGCCAGCAGTTCTATCCACGTTCCATTCACACGTGTTACCTGTCCTTCTATCTCAACGCTTTCTTACAATACCTCCACGCTGTCTCTAAACGCAAATCAAACTGAATGCCGGTGTAACACGAAATTTTTACTCCACGAAAAATTTACTCCGGAGTAAAAACTTCGTACAAAATTCTTACTCCGAGTAAATTTTTCGTACGAGAAAAGAACTCCCCAAGGCACGAAAAAATTACTCCCTCCACGAAATTTTTACTCCCCATTTTTTTTACTTCCAGTAAAAATCTCGTGCGAGTGTGCGAGGGCTGTATTTTGTATACATGTATAAATGTGTCTCCAGGAATATGTTTTGTTTTAATCTTGTGTCGATACTATTTAGTTCTGCCTCGTTATTAGCCATTGAGTATAACTGTTATATCATCATTGCTTTGTTGTTGTTCTTTGGCCATTTACGTTGAATGACTTGTTATACATTGACATTGATAGTTTTATTCTTCTTCTTCTTCGTCGTTCGCTAGATAGTTTTATTATAAGAACCTTTTCTAATTCCTATTAACTCGATGTTCTTTAACTATATTTATACATAAATGCATATTGTAAAGCAGTATGCATTGTTAGAGGATCTTTTAGTAGCAGTGTTTAAATGTCGAAGCTGCTTTTCCCAGTTTTACCTAAGATACCGACTGTATATTGTGTTATTGTATTTGTCAGACTTGATTGTACCAAGTCCCTACACATGTTGTAATGCGCTTAGAGCCAAATATTTTTGTTTTTTGTACGGGATAGGCGCAATATAAATACACTTTATTATTATTATTATTATTATTAAAATGGGATGCGGGCGAAGGGATAATGCCAATAATGTGATCTCGCGCAAACGAATGTCGCGCTACCCTCCCTCCACCCCTTCCACCACCAAGACTAACAGGGGACAAGGGAGTATAAATTTCGTACACCTGGCATGGGAAGTTAAATTGCTCGTGTTAGAGTGAAGTAATTTATTCGTTTTTTATTCGTCAGGGGAGTAACATTTGTGTACGAAATGTTTACTCGGAACTCATCTGTCGTGGGGAGTAATTTTTTTCGTGTTATGGGGGAGTGCTTTTTGCGTAAAGGGAGTAACATTTTCGTACGAAATTTTTACTCCGGAGTAAAAATCTCGTGGGAGTAATTTTCTCGTGTTACACCGGTCAGTCTACCCACGCTTCTGTCTGTCATTTGTTTGCCTTGTTCTGTTCGTGTAACTGTACATGAAAATGGTTCAAAGCATTACTGCCTCATTACATTGGTTGCTACAAGTAGCTATCCACCGACACGTTACTTAACAGAAATATCATGCGTCTACTTGTTTAAACACGCGTATACGCAGAAGTAAACAAAAAAAAAAGATTACAAAAAATTAAAATAAATAAAACCACTCAAACAAGCAAACAAACAAGTCACACGGATAACAAGACTCCTTCACAACAGCAAACACACACAAAACAGCGAATTGATTTAACAGAGAGAAGATTTATACACCGAAGGTTATTTGAGAACTAAAGTGTCAAGTATACGCACAATCCGACACAAAGAACAGCGTTCACTGATCGATCAAAATCCTCTTATTGATCTGACAGACCTGTTATAGCCAAAAACCAAACATGATCTTGAATTTCCTTCATCGTATCCGCGTACCGAAAGCCTATAGAAAATCCGTTTGTTCCTTGTTTGATTTGTAGAAGTTGTGTTAGGTGCAATACGGTAGTCGTGTTTGGTCGGCAAATATTGATGTAGGTTCAAAGGGGGCAAAAACATATATTTTGTCATGCAACATGAGATTGTTATGCTTTATGGTGGTATTCAAACTGAAAATGAAAAGATAGATGTGAACTTTATGAGAAAATTCTGATCTGTGGAATGTTCCTTTTTGTACTCATCTTTTCTGTTGTGCGTTATTTGTTTTCGTCTTTTCGTTTTTGTTTGAGTGTAGAACGATCTGCAGCGACTTTGTGAATTTTGCTGGTATTTCAATTGTCTGTAATGCTTAAATAGTGTGCAAAATTGAAATCCGTGTATGTAAAAAGTGTTAGTGATATTGGAGTTTAGAGTATACTGCAGGTGGTTATGCGGTAAAATCTGTTGTGACAACGCTATGGGAAAAGGGGGAGGACTAGAACCAGGAGTAAGGGGTGTGTATCTGGGTTAGTTGGCTACCAGGGCAAAATACCACATACCCTTAAAATGGCCGTGAACTCTTTGAATGGCTTCTGTGCTGTGTTTAGTGCGGCAGCTTTACGAAGAGAAAATTAGTTCCTTACAAAGTACCCTCTGTTGTGGTTCTCTTAAATTGATTTTCTTTGTCGATTCTTACAGGCAATGTTCGCAAGGCCTTATTGGTGTGTAAATGGCTGTTGTGTGCATGACTTTTGGAGTACCACACATGTTCCGTTTTTTACAGTGTGTGTGTATGTGTGTGTGTGTGTGTGTGTGTGTGTGTGTGTGTGTGTGTGTGTGTGTGTGTGTGTGTGTGTGTGTGTCTGTCTGTCTGTGTGTGCGAGCATGCGTGCGTGCGTGTGTATCTGTTTGCCTGAGAGATGTGCACTGGTGATTATTTCAGACATTCATACAGGTATTCCATATTTTCATTCTAGAACGAGGATTTAAGCTTAACACTTCTGTGGATATCACAAAGCCTAGTATAGGGGTTAACCAATAGTTGCTGAAGTTACATAAACTTGAACTGAGGTATTTTTCCGCATCATGCATAATTATAGGTTAAATACAATGGTAGTTTTTTTCTGTAACGAAACAGCAAAGTATCAATAGTAACAAGCGGTTGGTTTTCTGCTTATTGTGCAGTAAATATACAGGGTTGTATAACACCTGCAGGCACTAGAGTGACATTTAGCGGCTTAGGGAGATTAGGAAGATTAGCACCTAGAAGTTGAAACGCATGCGGCGCGCGCGAACTCACGCAGGAAGTGAAGGGTTTGATGCACTAAATTACAGTGGCACCTCCCTTTGCAGACCCCGACTTTAAGACCTACCCTAGGCCTGTTTTAAGACCTTGCTTTTCAGATGTTCTGTTCATACCTCTGCAAATGTATCTCCATTTTATGTTTGAGGCTCCCTCCCTTTTAGGATCCGATTATCTCAGAATGTCGCGGGTCGTAAAAAGGGAGTTTCCCTGTATATATGTGTCTGTTAGAAAAGGTCGTGATTGCTCAATTTATAGCATGCAAACAATGTCCAGTCGAAAAATTGATGTGAACATTGAATTTAATTCTTTTTTTCTCTCAAGATCTTCTGGCATTTAAAAAACCGCAACGTCAACTAATCAATAAAAGCATAATTAGCTGTTCAGCACAAGCTTGTGTCGTATGTGACATTTAAAATATTTATATTTAGGAACAATTTTGTTTACCTGAAAAATCTCAAAAATACCGGAAATAAATCAGCAACGGTTATACATACCATCGGTAATAAAATTATCATTTGACCGGTTTCTTTGCGGCACACATGTTTCCTTCATTCTACTGAATCACTGCTTGAAAGATACCGTGATTTTCGCGTACACGATAATTTTCACACCAGGCCTTCACGTAAAATAAAAGTATTATTTCACTTGTACACATACAAAAAATCAATAGCGTGGCTGTATTCTGTACGCGGTTAGGACAGTATGTTTAAAGGTACACTTCTTGTCTTGAGAACAGTTTGTATCACCATCTGACATGTCGAAGCGATTGTCTCCCTTGCACCCTTTATCAACGTGAGGCCGTTGCAGACATTACAATACTGTAGTTAAGAAAATAATAATGTACGAAGAGAGAGAGAGAGAGAGAGAGAGAGAGAGAGAGAGAGAGAGAGAGAGAGAGAGAGAGAGAGAGAGAGAGAGAGAGAGAGAGAGAGAGAGAGAGAGAGAGAGAGAGAGAGAGAGAGAGAGAGAGAGAGAGAGAGAGAGAGTGTGTGTGTGTGTGTGTGTTTGAGAGAGAGTGCGTTCTTGCGTTTGTTTTACGTGGGATAAGACCATTCCTTCACTTGGACACATATCAATAATCAACACTGTGACTGCTTCGCATGACAAGTTGAACTTTTTTTCTTCACCAATGTTTTTATTCATTCAGGCAAGCACAGATTTATAATGACACATTCAAAAGCATTGACACTGATAAGTCACAGCAATGACAGAGCTGAACACACATGTGATATTCAATTACTTCGTACATTTTCAGAGCACGTCCCGAAAATCAGAGGAATACATTGACTATTGTAATAATGTACATCACTCGTCTTTATCCAACCGTTACTAGCTGTTGAAACGGAATCCATTTTTTAATAAACTGAGTCTCTTTCATGAGAATATTGTGAGCATATCTATCAATTTGGTACAAATTATATACTTCTCTTAAAAATATTTGCACGTGGGGACGAATTTTGTTTATTCTGCATTTGTAAACAAAAAACTTTGCTGTTAATAAAATATTATCAAAACCAGCGTCTGTTTTCATGTGGTTTTCATGGTTCAATAATACCAGTGTTGGTGTAAGTCTGAGTCTGTCACAGTTACAACATTTTTCTTTCAGACATTTTTCAAATTCAGTCCAAAACACCTGGACACAATCAAGAGTTATATGCGGAAAAAAAAGTTGAACTTTTTTGATGAATTACTCTTTTGAGAAAAATACAGAAAACAGCTAGGCTGTTTATTTTGATTCCAAGTGAAGTCATGTTCCATATCCCATCTTGCCACATATAAGACGGTGAGCAAAGCCGTGTGCCTTTAACAGAATGGGTGTATTATGCGTGGCATTTCTCTGCAAAGCACAACATATTAGAAGTGGTCATTGACGAATCAAGGTCATATTATGTGCCATGTTGAAACGCCCTGTCGAACCGATTGTCTCCCTTGCACCGTTTATAAGTGTAAGGCTGCAGGCATTACAATACTGTAGTTAAGAAATAATGTACGGAGAGAGAGAGAGAGAGAGAGAGAGAGAGAGAGAGAGAGAGAGAGAGAGAGAGAGAGAGAGAGAGAGAGAGAGAGAGAGAGAGTGTGTGTGTGTGTGTGTGTGTGAGAGAGAGTGCGTTCTTGCGTGTTTGCGTGCGTGTGTGCGTGCGCGTATGCGTGCGTGCGTCCACGTTCTTCGTCGTCTTATTCTTATTCTTCTTTCCCCTCCTCTTTTCAGTCTAACATTACAAATAATTGTCTTTGCACTTTCAGCTGGAGTTTCGACGACTAACGGAACAAGTTCGTGTTGTCGACAACATCATAAGGAACAAGTTTCGCAAACCACCTGCTGAGGTAAGCACTATTTTCACACTTTCATCGGCGGCAGGTTGGTTGGTTGGTTGGTTGGTTGATTGGTTATATGGTTGGTTTATCTTTTTCTACAACATTTCTCCAAGACGCTTTCTCTCTGCTTCAGCAAAGCAAGGTGTTCGAATTTATTTTTCCGTTTTTATTTTGGCCACAGTCGCTCCTTTATAGAAGAAAAAAACGCCGACATTGACTACATATATTGCAAACAGTTAGGTGGATATGGTTTACATTGTTATCATTTTACTTCAGTATGCTCTTAACAAAGTAATACAAAAGCAAAAACGCCTTCAAACAGTAGCACATGCTCAAGCTCAAGTAAATAAAACAGAGAACTTAAAGCTGCTTTCTTTCTTCAAAACGGAGTGGCCCACTTGATCTTAGTTCTCAAGGCCAACTCGCCATTGAAATCATTGAGAGCATACCCCAGAGCGTTCGTGGGAGACTTTTAGCGGCCTCTTCAAGCCTAAGCCATACGCTGTAGCGGATTAACCCGTTAATCCTGACAGTTGTCATCACAGATAATCTGCTTTGTTTGGGTGAGATCATAGAGCATATGGTGCCAGAGTTTTGTCTAGGATTGTCTTAGGGTGGAGTTAGGAAGCAAGGTTGATTAGGTTTTTACTGTACTGCGCCTCGTTCTGGTAGGATCAGCTCTGTGACACATCTAAGTAGGTCATGTACCGGTGCTGTTAGAAATTGCACGTGATCTGAGTACGATGTTCAATGTCGATAACACTTTTTGCACAACTTGTATGGTACTGAACTTGGAGATAGTTCAAACTTGTCTAAAATAAGAACGGGAACTAGTGAGTCTATCTGAGTGTTCGAAGAGAAACCACAGATCCTGTAAAACAGAGTGTAAAGCATGATTTATTTAATATTATAGGAGGGTAACAATGTGGCAGTTATTGATCCCATATTTGCTTGGAAAAATCTCTGTTTGCCTCCGACGGCCTAACACCCACCCGTGTGTGTGTGTGTGTGTGTGTGTGTGTGTGTGTGTGTGTGTGTGCGTGTGCGTACGTGTGTCAGTGCGTGCTCGTGTGTGCGTGCGTGCATACGTCTGTGTGTGTGTGTGTGTGTGTGTGTGGTTCGTACGTTCGTGCTCATTTTATACTTTCATCGTCACAACGCACACTGGCTAGTACGACCTTACATGGAACTAAGGGCAGTGATAAGCTGACCAATAATAAGGCAGACCATTTATATCCTTTATCGATTACCCAATATTGACGGACGGTGTGATGATATCTTCTGCTATGGTCTGTTGAGACAGTGATATCGAAATTGAGACCGGAGGTCGAGATTTTGATATCACCGTCGAAACAGACCAATAGCAGAAGATATCATCACACAGTCAGTCAATGTTAGATATATTGCTAATTCTCTGGAAATTTTGTATTTACTGTAAAGAAATTACAAAAGTATTTGTCTCAGTTTTGGCTGTTCCATATCTCTCCCTCTGATTATTATTTCTTTTTGTTCACCCTTTTCTTGTACTTTTCAGTATTTCAAAATGTCTTTTCTTTCAAAAAGTCTTTAGTCACTTGCTCAACTAAATTCTGGGATCATTACATTTTCATATATATTTGTTTGTTTTTAAATTTAGGTGTTTTTGTTTTTGAAGTGGGGAAGCAATAAAGAGGTCGTCGATATCAAAACTGATATCGACGGAAATGTCGTCGATATCACTTTTGCACTGAGCTCAGTTTTGCCCTGCCCAATTGACCAATGGAAATCCACGTAACATATGAAATAGCAATATTGCCCCATATGAGTGTGGCTAAGATGCGATTAGAGGAAACGGTGGCTTTTCTCAAGTAGTATTTGCCGTGTTGCGTGATATCTTGAGTTGTGACCTCGGGGAACTATCTACTGGGTTTGCGAATTTGGATGTGGTTGTCTGGTGCGGGAGCCGTGGGACGTGAGTGGGGGGAGGGGGAGGTGGGTTGATGTGTGTGTGCGTGTGTGTGTGTGTGTGTGTGTGTGTGTGTGTGATTGCGTGTGTGTGTGTGTGAGGAGGGGGTGTGTGGGAGTAGGATGTGATGGGGTCTCTCTCTCTCTCTCTCTGTCTCTCTCTCTCTCTCTCTCTCTCTCTCTCTCTCTCTCTCTCTCTCTCTCTCTGTTACATACACGCACACACACACACACACACACACACACACACACACACGATTAGCAAACAAAGACTACACCCAAGTTGCATTCTGTGGTGTGATTTTCTTGTTGTGCTATAGTCGCCGTGAGAGTATATGAAGGGGAAGGTATGAGGGCGGTAAAGATGTGTGTGTTCGTGTGTGTGTGTGTGTGTGTGTGTGTGTGTGTGTGTGTGTTTGTGTGTGTGTGTGTGTGTGTTTGTGTGTGTGTGTGTGTTCGTGTGTGTGTGTGTATAGACATATATATGTGTGTGTGTGTGTGTGTGTATAGACATATATATATGTGGGTATGGGGCGGGGATATAGCTCAGTTGGTAGCGCGCTGGATTTGTATTCAGTTGGCCGCTGTCAGCGTGAGTTCGATCCCAGGTTCGGCGGAAATTTATTTCACAGAGTCAACTATGTGTGCAGACTCTCTTCGGTGTCCGAACCTTCCCCCCGTGTACACTACATTGGGTGTGCACGTTAAAGATCCCACGATTGACAAAAGGGTCTTTCCTGGCAAAATTGCTTAGGCACAGTTAATAATTGTCTACCTATACCCGTGTGACTTGGAATAATAGGCCGTGAAAGGTAAATATGCGCCGAAATGGCTGCAATCTACTGGCCGTATAAAATTTCATCTCACACGGCATCACTGCAGAGCGCCTAGAACTGTACCCACGGAATATGCGCGATATAAGACTCATTGATTGATTGATTGTGTGTGCGTGCGTGCGTGTGTGTGTGTGTGCGTGCGTGTGTGTGTGTGTGTGTGTGTTTGTGTGTGTGTGTGTTCGTGTGTGTGTGTATAGACATATATATATGTGTGTGTGTGTATAGACATATATATATGTGTGTGTGTGTGCGTGTGTGTGTGTGTGTGTGTGTGTGTGTGTGTGTGTGTGTGCGTGCGTGTGTGTGTGTGTATGTGTGTGTATGTGTGTGCGTGTGTGTGTGTTTGTGTGTGTGTGTATAGACATATATATGTGTGTGTGTATAGACATATATATGTGTGTGTGTGTGTGTGTGCGTGTGTGTGTGTGTGTGTGTGTGTGTGTGTGCGTGCGTGTGTGTGTGTATGTGTGTGTATGTGTGTGCGTGTGTGTATGTGTGTTGTGTGTGTGTGTGTGTGGGGGGGAGGGGGTGTTGATGTTTACGTGTGTACGTCTGTGCGATCGTGCGAGGGCGAGTGATAGATCGAGGATCAATCAACACACAATAGGCCATTCGACGATTTTATCGTAAAATCAATCAGTCGTTTTCACAATCGAACAGTCTGCTTTTACATGGCTTGGATTTCTCGCTAACAATTTAGTCGATCAATGGACCCACTGTAAGCCTGAGTGATCAGTCATATTAAACTGCAATGTATAAATCACCGATGAAAGAACCCCGTGTGTTCACAGAGTGCATAAGATGGTATGTCGTCATTTTGTTTCCTCGTCTAGTTTTAGGAATATCTTCCATACCATGTGCACCAAATCACAAAAAAGATCTCTGGACAAATTAATTCAGCAAAAATGCTCATTCTACACAGGACGCAGCTAGCATGTTTATTTTTGTTTTCAAGTTGAAGGATGCTCAAGTCTTTCTTACTTCTTATTCTGCCTTCGTGGGCTGAAACTCCCACGTACACTCGTGTTTTTTGCACGAGTGGAATTTTACGTGTATGACCGATTTTTACCCCGCCATTTAGGCAGCCATACGCTGTTTTCGGAGGAAGCATGCTGGGTATTTTCGTGTTTCTATAACCCACCGAACTCTGACGTGGATTACAGGATCTTTTTCGTGCGCACTTGGTCTTGTGCTTGCGTGTACACATGGGGGTGTTCGGACACCGAGGAGAGTCTGCACACAAAGTTGACTCTGAGAAATAAATCTCTCGCCCAACGTGGGGACGAACTCACGCTGACAGCGGCCAACTGGATACAAATCCAGCGCGCTACCGACTGAGCTACATCCCCGCCCAAATCTTTCTTACGAAAAGCAACCATGGACAGATATGTGCTGATGAACACTACCGCACGTGAAGAAAGGTATCTGAACAAGAACAAGAAGAACAAGAACAAATACATTATTGTCTGTCTTTACAAGACAGACAATTTTGTGTAGGCTTGCCTCACAATTACATAGAGATTACACAACGTCATCGAGTGAGGGACCGAAAAATATTGAAACTCGAGGATGATTTTTTTGTGGTATCAACCGAGACCGTAGGTCGAGGTTGATACCACACAAAAAAATCATCCGAGAGTTTCAATATTTTTTGGTCCCTCACAAGATGACGTTTGTGTAATTTGTGTATACAATGATAAATTGATTGTATACAATGATCAATCTCTATACCTTCCTGTCACTGGAAGCAGCAACACTTGAAAGCATAAGTTCCCTTGACAAACGTCATTTATGATTGGCGTCATCTATGAATGACGTCACTGTCTAGACAAGACAAGTGCCGGTATCGGCAAACCTTGTCGCGGCAAAGGCGTGCCTTGATACCATTGAGATCATAGGAGATGCACAGCAGTGCCGATACCAGGTTTCTTTAGCTTCACTTTAAAATGATATCAGAACGATAGTTATTCACTTGAAAGTGAACACAGGAGAGTTGTATACAGAACGATATTGCACACAAACATAACATTATGTATCGATTGGAGATTGGATTTCCCTTCTTTGAGTCATGTGACGTCAGAGGCCGACAAAACTTTATAATTTGGCTTTTCAGGTTGACCGAAACTTCAAAGGAACTAAAAAAAAAAAAAAAACGTCATGTGTTTGATTGCATGTGTGTGTGCTGTTCAATGTCAAAACAACAACAAAGTGAGTACATGACGTGTGTTTTGTAGTTCCTTTGAAGTTTCGGTCAACCTGAAACGCCCAAATATGAAGCTTATGTGTTTGATTGCATACATGTGGATTGCATGCATGTGTGTGTGTGCTCGTTCAATCGTCAAAACAACAACAAAGTCATAAGTACCTGAAAGGAATTCGATCGATACATAAATGTTATTTGCGTGTTTGACCAAAATATGACATTTTACACAGATCTCGACAGTCATTGTTCACCTCGACCGCTAGCGCGGTCTCGGAGAACAATGACTGTCTCGATCTGTGTAAAATGTCATATTTTGGTCAAACACGCAAATAACGTATAATAACGATTAAACATTAGGTTAAACATTGTGTGTCATAATTCTTTCACTCTCATATTACATGAAACTCCTTTTTTACCCTCTGGCACATACTGCGGACATAACGCATAAACCTTGCACTGATCGTAAGTCTTTTTATTTTATTTTATTTTATTTTTATTATCTTTTTTGGAGTTTTTTTTATATTTTTTTATTTTTATCTTTTAAACCTGTATAGGCTTTACATTACATTACATCACATAGACAAGGGGACAATTACAACACACAGGGGGTGGGGTGGGGGGGGTGGTCTTGGCTTGGTGGTCGTAAATCTTCCTTTTCGCGCAATGTTAATAGTCCTAGGTCATCTGAGGGCAAGGTTACCAGAACAAATAATCTCACAACCAAACATACCTATGAAGCACAGAGTTGTACACGAATACCAACAGCCACAGTTGGCAATGACCACAACGATCACCACACACCATTTAAAACCATTAGCATAGCAGTGACTAAGTACACGAAACCAAATCAAGCGAGCAAGGTCTCTCACACTCGCGCACGGAATTCGACCAAGTGGGGATCGCGCCGTTTAAGGATTGCCAGGAAACAATGCGAGCGATAGCTAGATTGCGAGCCAAAGCTTCGATCCCCGAATAGTGGCGTCATTGTTGTAAGCTGTTTTAGAGAACCGCTGCCAAGCGTTGGGTCTGCCGAAGTAGGGTTTGGCTTGCATGCATCTGGCTGTGACTTATTTAGACCACGAGAGTGTACCGTTTGAGGCGTTGTATTGTGCAGGACTGGTGCAGTTCTTGGGATGTTTTTGAACGTTGGCAAGACCGCAGTCAAAATCAGAAGTGTGACTGTTAGTAGATGTTTGGAACATATACTCGCCCATTCCTAAGTGTGATTGTGATGCTGAATCACTTCTCTAAGTGTGACTATGGAATGTGCTTGAAAATCTTGTTGAAACGTGTGTTCGGGCGTTGAGAACATCATTTGAATGCTTTTTCGTTGCAGTCGAAACAGGTTTGAGAGAGAAAACAGAACATTGTTACAAATCATTTTGTATCGGAGAAACTCTGTGACATTAATAGTTGTTTTTTTGCGATGCAGAGTACATCCGTCGCTGTTTTAGTCTGAAAGCCGGAATGGTAGAGATGTATATTTAGTAACAAACAATTCACGTGAGAATAGTGCTGTGCTTTCAGGCGTACTTGGTTTAATTACCGACTGTTTGAGATGTTCCTTGCCGTTTTTAACAAGTCGGTGTCCATTCTAGCTGTTAGCTGATAGAATGACCGACGCAAGTTGTTCGTAAGGTTTGGAGAAACCTGCAAGGTTTGATTGCTTCACAATCAGTGTTCATTCAGCAGACAGTGCCGTCACACAGGCAAAATTCGCCACAGTAATAAGTAGACAGTGTTGTCTGAATTAGATGGACAAGAATACAAAGGCCCAAGGAATCAACTCAACCAAACTGTTACCCCACTACAAATCGACCCTCCTATGGCCGGTTAACACAATCACATGGAGCATCGGAGTAGAACACTGACAAAGACCATTCATTAGCAGAGTGATCGGGTTACAGCTTGTGTCGACTCAGCTAGACTCTTATCTTGTGGTGAAACAAGTGTATTACCCGTACTGATCAATATCTTCAAATGGCTCAGTCGGATCTCTGTGGTTTGCAAGCGTCAGAGTATTTCGCTGTCGCTCCCATGACGTCCAGGAAAAGACGACGACGACGACGTCGGCGAAAGTCAAGGGTGTGTATGGGAACACAGTTTTGTGAATTGCTCTTGGCGTTTTTGAACTGATGTTTGTTAGCACAATATGGATTTTTATGTATGTTCTGCTAACATTTTCATTTTGTTGGTATCATGTTCGTGTTAAGCGTGATATTAAGTGGGCTAAGTCCACTCCGCGAAGTCTACTCCTCAAAGCTTGCTGTACGAAGTTTTGGCACTGAGTTTTCGGAATAACGATGTCATGGTCATACAAACCTGAAAAAGTTAGTTTTGGAACCTTTAAATTATAGGTAAGACAAAACATAAACAAGACCCTCGATCTATAGATATGTAAAGTTGAATCACAAGATACACAACAGAATCAAACAAGTCGCGTAAGGCGAAATTACTACATTTAGTCAAGCTGTGGAACTCACAGAATGAAACTGAACGCACTGCATTTGTTCACAATGACCGAAGTCCGCCGCTTGTGCATAACGGAGTGAAACTGACGAGCCTGTTCAGCGCGGTAGTGGTTTCGCTGTGCTGCATAGCACGCTTTTCTGTACCTCTCTTCGTTTTATCTTTGTGAGCGTGTTTTTAATCCAAACATATCATATCTATATGTTTTTGGAATCAGGAACCGACAAGAAATAAGATGAAATTGTTTTTAAATCGATTTCGGAAATTTAATTTTGATCATAATTTTTATATTTTTAATTTTCAGAGCTTGTTTTTAATCCAAATATAACATATTTATATGTTTTTGGAATCAGGAAATGATGTAAAATAAGATGAATGTAAATTTGGATCGTTTTATATTAAAAAAAAAATTATTACAATTTTCAGATTTTTAATGACCAAAGTCATGAATTAATTTTTAAGCCACCAAGCTGAAATGCAATACCGAAGTCCGGCCTTCGTCGAAGATTGCTTTACAAACATTTCTATCAATTTGATTGAAAAATGAGGGTGTGACAGTGCTGCCTCAACTTTTACAAAAAGCCGGATATGACGTCATCAAAGGTATTTATCGAAAAAAAGAAAAAAAACTCCGGGGATATCATACCCAGGAACTCTCATGTCAAATTTCATAAAGATCGGTCAAGTAGTTTGGTCTGAATCGCTCTACACACACACACGCACAGACAGACAGACAGACACACACACACACACACACACACACACACATACACCACGACCCTCGTCTCGATTCCCCCTCTATGTTAAAACATTTAGTCAAGTAAGGTAAGTTATTGGAACGTTGCTATTGACAAAAATACGTTACAAAGATATTGACAAAGATACACAACAGACGAACATTATTGAAGGGATGAACACTATGCTTTGAATGTTGTGGTTGCTCCTCTCGGTAAAAATGTCAGGAAACAGAATGGCAATTTGTTTTTATAATTTGTTTTTATATGACTTGTGTTTTATAATTTAAATTAGCTCCTGGGGTTTAGAATGAAACTGATGCTTACCTGCTAATCAGACAAGAGGCAGATTTCATCCGCTTGGATTACCTTTCTAGTTTTCTTAAGGCTTAGGCTACATGAACATTCTTTCATTTGTGGAATGTGTATGAAGGATGGGAAACGCAGTTATTATGGTATTAATTCGACTCTCGGGCTCTAATTTGGGCTGGAGAAAGACGAACATTCAGGACATTGAAATATTCGACTCTAAAGAGAGAAACTTAGAAGTCTAATGTTGCTTGTTTTGTTGCTGGCAACTCACAATTTAAACATTTGGGATCCAGGGGTCAGCGAGTTCAAAAGCAGACATAAATATACACGTGAAGGCCGTTTAATAAAACTTTTTTTCAATTGACATCTATATTTTGTGTAGGCTTTGATGTTGAATTATTGCCCGCTTTTGACTGGTTAATCATCCATCAATTTAGGATTAGTGTGTGTGTGTGTGTGTGTGTGTGTGTGTGTGTGTGTGTGTGTGTGTGTGTGTTGGGGGATGAGAGTTTTTGTGTGCGGGGGGTGGGGGGGTGGGGGGGGGGAGGGGAGTGGACGACAGAGAAATGTGTGTGTGGTGTGTGTGTGTGTGTGTGTGTGTGTGTGTGTGTGTGTGTGTGTGTGTGTGTAAGTAAGTGTTAGTATTAGTGTGTGTGTGTGTGTGTGTGTGTGTGTGTGTGTGTGTGTGTGTGTTGGCAAAACACAAGCGTTAGTTTTCTTTGTTGAAACAAGGCTACTTGCATAACTAGTGCATGGCCTGCAAGTACTTTGATATTTCCCTGGCCTAATCCCGAGTCAAAAACCGCTAATGGTCCTGGTATTGTAACGAGATTATGGTCTCGGCTTAAAGTTGGCTGTTTGATCTTTTGTACTATTCGTACATGTATCGACCTCAGCGCAAAGTAATAGGGATCGAATACCCGTCTGAAACGATTAGATATATTGCCCGTTGCAATTACGCAGGGGCGTGTTTGGACAAGGGTCTTTTATGGCAAGTTAATTGACTGGGTTAATTGCTTTTGTATGGCACGAGTGTTGTTTGTGATGGCGGTGGGGAAAGTAAGTAAGAGGTTTTGCTTGAAGAAGAATGGGGAGAGCTCTCGTACACGCTTAGATAGACGACGGACTCAGGCATGCACACTAAGATCTTATGATAACGTACCAAAAAAACACACGCACACAGACGCATTAACACACAAACACAAACACAAACACACACGGGCACGCACGCACTTTTTGTTTTAATATTAGTCCATTAACAATACCTGCAAGGCCGAAAGCGGGTGAAAAGATACATTGCTAAACATAAAATTAGTTTGAATGCTCCCTTCGCAGGCCTGTTCCTTTTACCGCACCCCCTCCCCCCCCCCAAACACACACACCCCCACACACCCCACCCCCCCCCCCACACACACACCCCACCCAACCTTCCCCCCCCCACCCCAGCTCCTGATTCAGTTTTCCTTCCCCCAGTGCTCCCAGTCACCTTCTTCTCCCTTCCCTGACCCCGTTCCCCCGCGTCTTTCTACATGAAAACGAGTATACTGAATAACTCTGAGTACATTCAAAGTCGGTCGTGCAGGTATACATACAGTTTTACTTAGCCGTGCTACCTTGTGACTTTTCCGTAACAAAGGTAGTTCTTTTCCAACAATGGCTTCAGTAAGTTAGTACACGATGTATCAGACATAGTGCTTAGGAGTCATAATTCTCTCCAAGCAGACCTCCACTATCGAGATTAACGGTAGCTATTGAAGGGTTAGCATAAAACCAGTCATTGTCCCCACGGCGTGGGGTAGGCTGAAATGGCTTGAGGATTGGTAATAGTATCTGCCGTTATCTTCCTGAGTATGGCACACACGGCACTTCAGCGTTAGATTTACAATGTCACCACAGCAAAGTCACAGTCAGGAGTGAATGGTTGCCTTTGTGTGCAAAGCAAATATCATGACATGTTTGCCTCTTTCACCAGAACCCCCTCCATGTTTGCCTCTTTCACCAGAACCCCCTCACCCCTCCCCCCGAACCCTCTCCGTAACGCACACACCACCACCCGGACCCTCAGACCTCCCTTGCATGTTCACACGTACACTCGCGCATTAAGATATTCACAACACACATATACACACCCAGGCGGCGCACAGACGCGCGTGCGCACAGATACATATTAAGACACTCTCTCTTTCTTTCTCTCTCTCTCTCTCTCACACACACACACACACACACACACACACACTCACACACTCACTCTCTCTCTCACACACACACATACACACCCACACACACACACATACACACACACACACACACACACACACACACACACATACACACACAGGTAGAGAGGGAATGAGAGAGAGAGAGAGAGAGAGAGAGAGAGAGAGAGAGAGAGAGAGAGAGAGAGAGAGAGAGAGAGAGAGATTTTGTGTTGGTTCGTCCACAGAAATGTAAAGTTTTAGCAGTAATGATTCAATAAACGTCAAGACCCAGCAGATAAACGAAATGCCAATGTCAGTATGAGCATGGTATATAAGCTAGTACATGTATTCAGAATCGCTAAATAAGCAGCCGTACATGCCACAAGTGAGTTCGCCGCTGCGAGCAATAAGAAGGCATATTTTGATCTGATAGCTTGCTGTTGGGTTGTTGATGTAATTGTTCCTTTATTCTCCCGTAAAACACCCGGAAACGGGAAATAAGGTCAAATTTCTGGATAGCGGAAACCCGGAAGTTGTCAAAACTCATATCCGCAGGGGAGAGAATTTGTGCAAACCAAGATCTGTAACTCATCGATACCTCTTTCCGTTGTGTCGACTACAGGACTATCAACCGAGCTTTGAAATGCTGCGAGCGTTTGGAGTTATAACGAATCGATTGGAACATGTTTTGTAGCGGTGTGTGTGTGTGTGTGTGTGTGTTCCAATGTCTTTGTGTCCGTTCTGTGACGTAGTGCGTGTGTATCTAAGGATGTGTGCACGCTTGGATACATGAGTGTGCGTATACCACTTTTGACGCATAGGTAGCGACTTTGCATCCATTACCCTTTCACTGGTGAAAATCCTAACTTACGATGACATGTGCAGGAAGCAGAAATACAATTCGGCCACGGTGCAATTTTGATCTTGTTTTATCGGGTAGATTAGCACTAATTAGTACATATGATAACGGAGGTGAGTTTCTTTGTCGGTCCGAGCGTTTAATTCCGCGATAAGCTGCATGCCTTTTTCTGGTCCCATATTTGTCTGTGTCACAATGGATTACTTCTGTATTCATGATCACGTCTTACGCGGACGCAGCATTATGTAAATCCTCACATAAATTAAGGGTACAGTTTTTCTCGTGAAGTCATTCTTGTTCACAACCACAGATCCGTCGAGGTTTTTAAATGGCGTGAGACCATCAAACACCTTAACCATAACCTACAATTAACTGCCTGTTCAGGTTGCGGGCCTTATTTTGTCGAATTGATTTTGTAAATGACACGTATATCAATCTCCTAAAAAAAAAGTACAAAAAACAAAAAAAAACAAAAAAACACCCTTCGCAAAAGGCAGTCACGATGTTGATATTTGCTATGTTTCCAAGTGGAATTATGCTTATGCCTGCAAGAATCCATGGCGGTAATTATACAAAATGGTTCTCACGGGGAAAAAAGAAACCTCAACTCCTTACCAAAGTAATAAAACGCCGGTATGTGATCTACAAGTTTAACCTTTATACCCCTGATGCAAATGTGCCACTTGTTTAAATTTCGATCGCATGTTACAAGTTACACGTCGGTTTATGTTCTGTTTATCGGTAGAGAAGTGGGACTCGGCTTTGAAGGTAAAGATAGTTGCTGATACAGTATACACTGTCATTTGATTGTGTCCACACAAAGCAGGATCAATTGGATGGTAGCAGTACAAAGCAACAGTTAAAGGTTTTACTGCTGGCACCTGCAATATATATATCACGCTTGCACCTGCAGTATAATTATATCACTCACAGCTCTGTGTGCCCGTTCCTTCGATTTCTGTTTACATTCGTCTGTATATGTCTGTCTGTATTTGTCTGTCTGTCTGTCTGTCTGTCTGTCTGTCTGTCTGTCTCTGTCTCTGTCTGTCTGTCTCTCTCTCTCTCTCTCTCAGCTGTATCAATTCGTTCCATTAATATGCTTCTTTAGTGGATATTATATATGTTTAGTATTTGTTTAAGGACAGGTTGTCAGACAAGGCAATGTGCCTTAAACCTATATCCGTGTAAAATAAAGTTTGTTGGTTCGTTCGTCCTATCTCTCTCTCCCTCTCTCTCTCTCTCTCTCTCTCTCTCTCTCTCTCTCTCTCTCTCTCTCTCTCTCTCTCTCTACACCCCTCTCTCTCTCTCCACCTCTCTCTCTCTCTCTCTCTCTACACCTCTCTCTCTCTCTCTCTTCTCTCTCTCTCTCTCTCTCTCTCTCTCTCTCTCTCTCTCTCTCTCTCTCTCTCTCTCTCTCTCTCTCTCTCTCTCTCTCTCTCTCTCTCTCTCTCTCTGTTGTTGGTCAAAGAGGAACGAATCCGGTCACTTCGACATCTTCCTATTCTTGATTCGTTCCCCCGAATAGTTTGATAGTAAGATAGTCGCGTTTGAATGCAGACGTGTATATGAAGTGAATGTATTCAAAATTACGACGTCTTATGTGTCTCTAAATTAAAGTCTGTTTCATACAATCGTTGGGATATATGTTTGAGCATTGTTAAAATGTGTTTGTGTGTGTGTGTGGGGGGGGGGGGGTGGATGCGTGGGTGGGTGCGTGCGTGGGTACATGAGTGCGTGGGTGCGTGGGTACATGCGTGCGTGCTTGAACTGGAACTAAACCTCTGGTTGTTTTCAAGTTGCTCTCTGAAATACAGGAGCTTGTTTTAAAACGCAGGTTGTTTGAAGCATCCTATTGCTTTATTTTAATTTTATTGTTACTTTTTTTCTATCGACCGGCACTTTGACACAAGCTCGCGTTATTCCAACATGTTTCAGCCATAAAAGTTGAATAAAGCTTGCTGTTTGTTTCATCTTTTCCTTCTTTTTCTCCCACAGAAGCTGTATCGACTTACTGCGGTTGCTTCCCCTGACCCTGCCACGCAGGCGCTGCGCGATGAGTTGCAGGCGAGTCGTCTCCCTTTTCAGGTGCGACAATGGCGCCCCCTCACGCCGGAACCCGAGCCAACTGTCGTACGATGTCGTCCCCTCAGCAGGTTAGTCAATCAACATTTTTAGCAGAGTCATTTATGTTTTGGAAATAGCACTCTGAGCTGATCTGTATTATGTTTCTGCAAAAGGCAGAAAGTACTCCATACAATGTTTTATTTTCTGGCTCTTTTGGTTGTATTGGCCTCATTGCTGTTTTACATTTAACTGGGAAGACAATGTCACACTTTATGTTTTTGTTGTTGCTGTTTGTTTAATTATAGTCTCTCCTCATTCTTGTCGGTTCGGGAAGAGTATATTCTTTAATTTTTTTTTTTTGCAAACTCGCGACGGATAGTTAAACTGTGCATCATTTCAGCAAATGTCATTTTAGTCTCTTAATGCTATTCATTGATTTCGTATTTGTCTTTTTCAGGCCGACTACGGCACATGGATCATACTCATCCGCCTCCTTGGCAGCACCCACCATCAGTGGGCCACAGCGACCCCGTTCCACACCCGTTCACGGCGTTCGCACCCCGCACATCTCAAACCAAATGCAGGGCTTCTCTCCGCGCCCTCCCTCCACCCCCAGACCAGGCACACCCCGGGTAGACCCGGGTAGATTCGACACCCTGAGTCCCAGAATCATGTCCAAGCTTCTGGAAGATGTGCATCCTCGCCCTTTCTCTGCCTCCTACGGTGACCGCATTATGACGAGGCAGGAGAAGAGGCAGGTCGACCGAGACATGAAAGAGTCCGCCAAACTTTTCAATGATGATCTCAGTACCACCAGCGGTATCGACAGCGACGGCGATGACAGCGACGGCGACGACAACAACGACGGTGTGGACGAAGACGATGGCGACAGCTCTGACTCGGAGCAGGGAGGATTTGAACCATCGCTGGACGACATCCGCCGGCAGATGCCTCACCCACAGAGTGTATTCCGCCTCCGTCCGGAGAAGCTGGACGCCATCTACGTCCCGGAGGACAAGAGGGACATGCGTCGCTTCGACTTTGACGCCGAGAAGGTCGACCTGCCCCCCTACCTCTTCAAGAACCCGCTGCCCGACAGTGTAGCAAAGGTGAGCCTACGCCTGTGCGCCAGGGAAGGATCGGACTGGAGGGACTATGTCAAAGCGGCTCCTCTACCAGAGGCACCTCTCAAGGCCATGATGGACCGCCTGGTGGAGCTGGAGAGATACCAGATAGTGACGGAGGACTGGGAGGCCAGGAAGCTCCGTGGGCAAGCCAGGCGTCAGGAGAAGTCTGAAAAGAATGGGACAAGCTCAGGTCGTTCCGGCAGCTCCAGACTCCGCGACAGGCGCTGCTGTGGGCTTTGTCTGCAGGCAGCCTGTGTCGGGGACTGCCCAGAGAAGCGTCTGCCTACCGCGAGCCGCTGCGAGAAGTGCCACCAGCCCCTCTGCACAGGGGCCTGTCAGGACAGTAGCTACGAAGAGCGCATGCGCCGCGTACGCAGCAGCGACAACCTGGATCTGGAGGACAAGCCCCCTCCCCCTCCGCCCCCGCGCTCACCCTCCCGCGGCTGCCACTCCTGCTTGCGACGCCACAACGGCAAGGTCCTCAACGCCAATAACCTGGTCCTCGGCAGGCCCAAGTCGTCCTACGCCACCTATTCCAGAGGCAAGTCCTCTCAGCGTCAAAAAGACCTCAGACCGGCCTCCGCTGCTAACATGCACGGCAGTCTCGTCAAGGACTTTGAACGGATGGGGATCGACCCTCATCAGCCCGCCCCTCCCTCCAAACCGCCCATCTCCAGACCGCGGAGCCGTAACGGTTTGCTGCCTGGGAAGAGCTCCAGGTCCAACCGCAAGTTCTCCATCACGGACTCTGCTAGCAGCAAAAAGAAGAAAACCAGGAACGGTCGAAGCTCGAAAGCTTCTTGATGATAGCCTGCCGTAGGGGAACTGTTTAAATCCTTAAATCCTTTCAAGAGAAGAAAGTGCAGATGTATGTTACCTTTGACTTTTGTGACAGAACAGAGCTTGATTTCTTCTCTGAGTTTGCTGCGCGCGAAGGGAGAAAACCGTGGGGTCTTACAAACGATAGAATCGAGTTTCCTCCCGTGATAAGTAGGAAGAGAAACTTTTCGTGAAATGTCGTTAAAGATGTACCATGTACATGTGATGTGACAATGTTTTGCAAGTGACTGACTTGTTGAGCGTAGCACCGTCCTCAGATCAAGTGGTCTATCTTGGAACAGGTATAGGAGAGGTGTGCGACCAAAAATGATTCAGGACTGCTACAAGGACTGATACACAAAATATCCCTGAAGACGACATAAATGTCCGATCATAAGAGGTAAAAACAATAGAGGGAACATATCTCAAGGTCATTTTTGGTGTTAGCTTATAATTATGTTTTAGTTATGGAGATTACTTGTTTCCGTAGTTATTGCCTTTGTCATTTTGATTTACTAACTGCCAATGGAAAACTTTTTTTTTAAATTCTGAATATGTTCAGTTCAGTTCAATTCTACATGTAGATATGTATGTGTTTAAGCTGTCTGTACAAGATATTACTGTGCAAAACAAAATCAATGACTTATCAGATCGTGCGTGCGATTACTATAAGATCTGAAGAAAAAACTGGATTTACATTTGAACTGTTGCTAGTTTTGCGTTAGAGAGCGGATTTACGTGTTTGGCCAAGCTGTGTGTGTGTGAGTGTGTGTGTGTGTGTGTGTGTGTGTGTGTGTGTGTGTGTGTGTGTGTGTGTGTGTGTGTGTGTGTGTGTGTGAGGTGGGGGGGAGATGTTTTCCGTGTTAGAACAATCAGCACTACATCATAGTAGCAATATAGCCTACTTTATCTTTTCTGTGAATAATTAGTGACACCCCCCGCGGGTTAGGGGGAGTCCCATATTGGTTGGGACGAGAAAGAATTTACCCGATGCTACCCAGCATGTCGTAAGAGGCGACTAACGGTTCTGTTTCTCCTTTTACCCTTGTTAAATGTTTCTTGTAAAGAATATAGTCAATGTTTGTAAAGATTTTAGTCAAGCAGTATGTAAGAAATGTTAAGTCCTTTGTACTGGAAACTTGCATTCTCCCAGTAAGGTCATATATTGTACTACGTTGCAAGCCCCTGGAGCAATTTTTTGATTAGTGCTTTTGTGAACAAGAAACAATTAACAAGTGGCTCTATCCCATCTCCCCCCTTTCCCCTATCCCATCTCCCCCCTTTCCCCCGTCGCGATATAACCTTGAATGGTTGAAAACGACGGTAAACACCAAATAAAGAAAAGAAAGATAATTAGTGACTTGAAATAAACATTGGACGTACGTGGTTTAACTATTTCAGAGAGTGTGCTCCAGGTACTTGATAGTTGTACGTTAAATTCTTTTAAAAAAAAATTTATTATCAATCATCCGCAAAAAGTCATTATATACAGAGATGCGGGTATGAGCATTATAGGGACCGTGAATCTCGACCGTAGATTGATGCTGAATCAGATGAATTTGAGAAATGCAGATAGGCAAGAAGCGAGATGAATTTTGTTTTGTTTTGTTTTTTGCTTAACGCCCAGCCGACCACGAAGGGCCATATCAGGGCGGTGCTGCTTTGACATATTACGTGCGCCACACACAAGACAGAATTCGCAGCACAGGCTTCATGTCTCACCCAGTCACATTATTCTGACACCGGACCAACCAGTCCTAGCACTAACCCCATAATGCCAGACGCCAGGCGGAGCAGCCACTAGATTGCCAATTTTAAAGTCTTAGGTATTCTTTCTTCTTTTGCGTTCGTGGGCTGAAACTCCCACGTACACTCGTGGGTTTTTTGCACGAGTGGAATTTTACGTGTATGACCGTTTGTTACCCCGCCATTTAGGCAGCCATACGCCGTTTTCGGAGGAAGCATGCTGGGTATTTTCGTGTTTCTATAACCCACCGAACTCTGACATGGATTACAGGATCTTTTTCGTGCGCACTTGGTCTTGTGCTTGCGTGTACACACGGGGGTGTTCGGACACCGAGAAGAGTCTGCACACAAAGTTGACTCTGAGAAATAAATCTCTCGCCGAACGTGGGGACGAACTCACGCTGACAGCGGCCAACTGGATACAAATCCAGCGCGCTACCGACTGAGCTACATCCCCGCCCCGGTCTTAGGTATGACCCGGCCGGGGTTCGAACCCACGACCTCCCGATCACGGGGCGGACGCCTTACCACTAGGCCAACCGTGCCGGTTAGCGAGATGAAAGTAAACTAACAAATAAACAAATTAATGAAGAGCTTTTACTGGAACTCAGTCAGCTATACATTAATATTTCATCAAATAGCTTGCGAAACTTTTCTGCCAAAAAATTGCTGCGGTGTCGTTGTTAGTGTTACTTTAATTTTCAGCATAAGTTTTTGTTTTGTAAGCTAGACGTTTTGCATGTAAAATTAAATATGGCAACTATACCCTACAAAAAAGGTCAAACAAAAGACATACATGAAGCAAAGAAAGACGATTCACGAGAAACGAGTTCAAGTTTGTTCGGTAAGTTCACATTAATAGACACATTGCTTTAAGGGATTTTTTGTTTGTTTGTTTGCTTAACGCCCAGCCGACCACGAAGGGCCATATCAGGGCGGTGCTGCTTTGACATATAACGTGCGCCACACACAAGACAGAAGTCGCAGCACAGGCTTCATGTCTCACCCAGTCACATTATTCTGACACCGGACCAACCAGTCCTAGCACTTACCCCATAATGCCAGACGCCAGGCGGAGCAGCCACTAGATTGCCAATTTTAAAGTCTTAGGTATGACCCGGCCGGGGTTTGAACCCACGACCTCCCGATCACGGGGCGGACGCCTTACCACTAGGCTTTAAGGGATTTGGAAAGACAAGGAAAACAACTTAGTAGACAGAACAAACACACTAACAAAGGGACAGAGAGATAAATAGATAAATAGACAGGTAGACTCACAAACGCTAGATCATTTGACCTGAAGTTTTTTGTTGCTGTTTCTCTTGCAGTGTTTTGTTGTTGCCGTTGTTGTAGTGGTTGTTTTTGTGATACTGACATTGGTCATTTTCATTGCTGTTGTTTGTCGTTTTATTTGTACCGTTTTATTTTATAGTTAGCCTGGAGAGCTTTGGTTTGAAAGAAAATACAGAGTTGAAAAGGCTTTGTGTGTTGATGTGACTTCATGTGCATGCTGAGGTGTGTGTTAGTATTGTTTTGCGTGGATATTTCGAAAGACCAGTCTCCCTGGAAGAAAGGAAAGTTGAATAAATGAATAAAAATAGGGTTTGTAATAACAATTGCCGGTAATGTTAGCTTTTCATGTAACGTTCGCGTGCTAGCGTGTGCATGTGTGCGAACAAGTTGCGCGCATATGTATGTGTAATAATACGTGTCTCTGTACGTTGATTGCATGTGTGTGTGTGTGTGTGTGTGTGTGTGTGTGTGTGTGTGTGTGTGTGTGTTGATATATTGCCTTAATAAAAACAGTTCCAAATACATGTGCGTTAATTCGCACGTAAACAAAATCACACACACACACACACACACACACACACACACACACACGTTTTTCAACAGGTTCGTAACACTTCAATTTGTGTTACCAGGAAACTGTCAGACTTTTCCGCTCCCTTGAATAGACATTGGCATTGAAGAGACCTGTTGAAACCGTTGTGCTCGCTGCACTAGAAATTCGACAAGGAATCGCACAAACCGGCACTAAAGACACATTCCTAGCCGTGTAAACGATTCAATCCCATACCTGAACAGGCTTTTAACGTGAGATGAGACCATCAATGCAATTTGCAGACCTTGGAACCCATACGATTTCGCCGTATTTTGTACGCATGATTGTCGAGAATACGCTCAGTACGGTCAGGGGGAAAAACATACGACGACAAAAGTTCCTAGACTACTTTTCTTCACAAGCCCATCCCGAAGCCGATCCAGTATTTTGGCACATGATTACGTCACTATATTAGCCGCCGTCGAAAAACATATTATCGGATCGTGTCAATCAATCAAAACAACCAGGCAAACGAAAGTACGGTATTTGGCGAAATCGGCTCCGAGAATAAACAAGTGAAACAAAGAAGAAAAGTGAAAAAGTTTGAAGAAAAATATCACACACACACAATTTGTAACCAACACACACATGTAGTCCCGCCCGGAATAAGCTTTTTTGGGATGATTTACGACTTTTGCGCACATTTCGAGCAGACGAAAACACAACATGGCGGCTCTCGCTCCTCCAACTATCGTGAGACACAAAAAAACGAAATCTCGCGCGCGCGAGATTCTGATACATCCGATGTTTCTCTGTACGCTTGTCACGACGACTTGTTGACAAACGAAGATTCGCGAAAGAAAGAGAAAAGCGCCGAGTCTTGAGTAGAGAGCTAATAAAGTACCGGTAATCGCTAATCGAGCGAAATGAAAATCTGCGGCGACTTCCATTAGGTGAATGCTATTCAAGTTTAGGTAACGTTTTAGCCGCATCTTTTTATAAGACGCAATGCAATTTTTTTTTTTAAAGTCACGGCTTGTAGTCCGTCAAATACGGTACAGTTTTTGTCAGTAAAAATTGAAAAAAGCATTTGTTTTAAATGTATGGGTAAACTTAATTAACGGTGTGACGGACGCGCATGAGGCATGTTTTACTCATGGATGTGCAAACACTGTGTGGAGTACGCTCATTTTTTTGAAAATACACCAAGTTTGTTTGAGAATACTCAAAGTGCAAAACAGGGGTTCCCAGGTCTGAATTTGACACCTTCGACATTCAAGAGCCTGGGTTCTTTTTGTTAAGAGTGGAATTTGCCTGATGGATTTATTGCTTAACGAACACAGCTGACAACACGTGAAAGTAATATATCACAGATTCCTATTCTACAGACGAAGCAGCCAGGATGCTGATTATAATTTGGTATATTTAAGTGGAGGGATGGTGATTATAATTTGGTATATTTAAGTGGAGGGATGGTGATTATAATTTGGTATATTTAAGTGGAGGGATGGTGATTATAATTTGGTATATTTAAGTGGAGGGATGGTGATTATAATTTGGTATATTTAAGTGGAGGGATGGTGATTATAATTTGGTATATTTAAGTGGAGGGATGGTGATTATAATTTGGTATATTTAAGTGGAGGGATGCTGATTATAATTTGGTATATTTAAGTGGAGGGATGGTGATTATAATTTGGTATATTTAAGTGGAGGGATGGTGATTATAATTTGGTATATTTAAGTGGAGGGATGGTGATTATAATTTGGTATATTTAAGTGGAGGGATGCTGATTATAATTTGGTATATTTAAGTGGAGGGATGGTGATTATAATTTGGTATATTTAAGTGGAGGGATGGTGATTATAATTTGGTATATTTAAGTGGAGGGATGGTGATTATAATTTGGTATATTTAAGTGGAGGGATGGTGATTATAATTTGGTATATTTAAGTGGAGGGATGTTCTCATCCCACGTAAAAGCATGGCCAGATAATTATGTGAAAAGTTGAGTCGAACTATTTCCAAGGCAAAATAGTTCGGCTCAACTTTTCACATAATATCTGGTCTCATCTCATGTAACAAGCCTGGCCAGGTATGGGATAGTGAATCGAATCGTTTACACAGACGGGCGCTGTGGCGGGGTGGTAAGACGTCGGCCTCTTAATCGGAAGGTCGAGGGTTCGAATCCCGGCCGCGGCCGCCTGGTGGGTTAAGTGTGGAGATTTTTCCGATCTCCCAGGTCAACTTATGTGCAGACCTGCTAGTGGCTTATCCCCCTTCGTGTGTACACGCAAGCACAAGACCAAGTGCGCACGGAAAAGATCCTGTAATCCATGTCAGAGTTCGGTGGGTTATAGAAACACGAAAATACCCAGCATGCTTCCTCCGAAAGCGGCGTATGGCTGCCTAAATGGCGGGGTAAAAACGGTCATACACGTAAAATTCCACTCGTGCAAAAACACGAGTGTACGTGGGAGTTTCAGCCCACGAACGCAGAAGAAGAAGAAGAAGAATCGTTTACACGGGTAGGATTGTGTCTTTAATGCCGGTTTGTGTGATTCCTTGTTTACTTTCTAGTGCTGCGAGCACAAAAGGTAGTTGAAAAGGTTTCAACATGCCTCCTGAATGCCAATGTAAGTCCATTCAAAGAAGCGGAAATGTCTGATATTTTCTTTTGAGCTCATTGACTTTACCTTGGCGACAGCTATTGAAATCTTGAGCATGCGCTCTCAGGTGAGAATGATCTGAGCCGAGGTGCACACGGAAGTTACCAACCGGTCGGGAGCCAGCCGCGTTGTTGGATTGGTTGGAATTGAGATTTGGTGGGATTTTAACGAATCAGACACCGCGGTTTGTTCTCTCCCGTGTGGGTGGCACCCACTTTCGGTTCGTGCGCCTGAGCCCGGGTCTTGCTGTGCCTGGGTTTTGATGCGTGTCTACTCAGCTGCAATCCACACAAAATCGAGACTTGCCCGAGTCCAACCGTGTACCTGAAACGACTCAAAGCTAGACCACAGCGTACCCGAAAAGCTAGAGATAATTTGGACACTAAGCCAAACCACAACGTTAATGAAAAGCTATAGTTACGTGTGACTCAAAGGTAAACCACAACTCAGAGAGGCCGTATATTCATCAAAATGCCTGTCGTCTCAAGTCGCCCAAGAGGATTCAAAACTGGCGTGTTCCTCTTGTTTTTCGCCTTCGTGGTGTTTGTTGTTGGCTTCACAACGCCATACTGGGTCGGTGCAGAATATTCTGTAAACATCAACAAAATCTCACATTCTAATGATGAGTACGAGGAATACGACGAAAATACGGTTAACGAAAATACGGTTAACCAAAATACGTGGGACACAGCCTCCGGTGATCTTAACCAGGGGCTGTGGATGACGTCCAGGCCACTGCAGAGGCTGGGAGAGGTCAGCGTAAAGGACTTTACCTCCTTTGATGTCACCGGTTCAGGTGAGTGACATTCATCAGTGATCATAGAACGAGGTTTTGTCTCATCCGATATTGTCTTTAGCGAGAAAGGTAATAGTTAAGCTTAGGTCCAACTGTGACGAATTTTGACGGCGAACTACAACGATTTGGGATTCGTGGAGCAAATCGCCGAAGTCGTTGTGGTTCGTATTCCTTGGTTCTTGTTCGGCCGATGGTTCGCAATCATTCGTGGCAAACATCGTTGTGGCAAAATCGTAGTAACTCGTTGTGGTTCGCCAAAATATTTGTAACAGTGGGACCTTAGCTTAACGTACATCGACCATCTCCAGAATCAGCCCCGTGTGAGCTTCGTCATGACATTAATTAAGACTGGAGTCTATCCCTTGTACATTTAATATGAAATTTGTGAATGTGATTTGTGTCTGTAAGTTCAAGGAGTAAATACATGTTTGTGTTTGTTCTACAGCATACATGACTTGCCATGGTAGTTCTATTTACAGGGTGGGTTGTTCAGGATTTTATCATGTATCGATATGTAAACTGTTACTGGATTGACTGTTTTTAACATAAGTACTCATTTGATGGAGCATATTTGTTGGTATTAAGTGGGCCCACGTACTTTGACCCATAATGGCGTACATCTGCTGCCATTTTCAATACTGACAACGGTCTCATTAGAATCTATCGAAAATAATGTGTGTGTTTGTCAATTTAGATATCCACTGTACAATACCTGTTCCCAAAGCTAGGCAGAAAACTCAACCAAAGTGGATGGACATGTACACATCAACAAAGTGGCTGAGAGCCTCGGATAGGTCCAACATATTTGTTTTACTGCAACCGAGACTTGACCGGCTGAAGCTTTGAGAGCGGACAATGACATGAAAAGCATACGACGCTGTGAGAGGACATGGAACCAAGTTTAGTCAATCATTGTTTTGGGTTACCCTATACCAGCATGAAACAAAAAAGTCCATATACGGGGCCCTTCCCCTAGATTTAGAAACCGTCGAAGATCAATTGTGCATTTGTCAATTTGATTTTTTGGCTCAACATGTCTTCCACAGCTGCCTGGTTTCACGTCGTGAGACTGCTGGAGTGTCTGTGTGTCATTGGTCTGACTATCGCCTGTGTCACGGCACTGCACAACGGCTTCTCTCGTTCCATTGCTGGACATTATTCAAGAAGTCTTGAGACTGTGACTGCCTTTTCAGGTAAATATCTTACAATGCTAGACTCTTGCTGCCCCCCCTCCCCATCCATCACCCTCTCTATTTCCGTCTGTCTGTCTGTCTCTCTGTCTGTCTCTCTGTCTGTCTGTCTGTCTCTCTCTGCCTCTCTTTCTCTCTTTATCTCCCCTCCTCTCTCGCTTTCTCTCTCTCCCTCTCTCTCTCTCGTTCCCCTCTCTCTCTTTTTCTCTCTCCCTCTCTCTCTCATTCTCTCTCTCTCTCTCTCTCTCTCCCCCCTCTCTCTCTCTCCCCCCCCTCTCTCTCTCTCTCCCTCTCTCTCTCTCTCTCTCTCTCTCTCTCTCTCTTTCTCTCTCTCTCTAGGCAAACACTCGTTAAAAAAAACACTCTACCCAAAACGACTAGGCCTAAAGAATTTATATTTACTGTCTAAACCCAAACATTTCACGCTTTCTACAACAAGTAAAATGTTCTCATATTATGCAATCTATTCATTTTGCTTTCACATTGCGGGATGACTACCGCGACGTTCGCTTTTAAGGTGCAGTGCTAATTCTTGTCAAAACAGTTCTGTTTACGATTTTGAGAACTCGCCAATTCCTTTCATCCACTTCCAAGTAAATGTTGGGCGCGTTCAAAACATGATATTTCATTACATTATACTCCGCATGAATGAGCTACTAAAAGCTACGCTTTTTACCTCAAGTTTGCGTCAGATGCGTGGATATCGTCTAAAAACATTGATAACAAAATAGATCGCACAAACTAGCTCGGTTTGTTAAGTGGGTCAACATTTTATTCTGCTTATGACTATGACGCGCTTTTGTTTGAACCCCTTTGCCTAAATGCGAGTTCATTCAAAAAATATTGAATTTGACCGCGGTATGCAGTTTAATTCAGCATAAGCAGAAAATGAATGATTACATTAGTGAATGGACAACGGCACACAGCGTTCGCCAAGACAGTTCTCCAAGGGGCCCGGTAGCTCAGTTGGTAGAGCACTGGACTTGTGATCGGAAGGTCGCAGGTTCGAATTCGGGCCGGGACGGACACGGGTCAACTTTATGTGCAGACCCAGAGACGAAAGCCATGTCCCACCCCCGTGTCATCACAATGGCACGTAAAAGACCTTGGTCATTCTGCCATAAGTGCAGGTGGCTGAATACACCTAAACACGCAGACACCTGGGTAGCGCGACTCCGTTGCTGCTAGCTTTCCACTGGGAGGAAGCGACCCGAATTTCCCAGCGATAGGACAATAAAGTAATGAAAATGAAAAAAAAAAATGAAACCCCCCACCCCACCTCTCCTCATCCCCGCAATTCCCCCGATAAACAACAATAAATAAATCTACGAGAAAAGAAGAATAAAAGAAAGAATAAAAGGTGAATAGAAATCGAGAAGTATTACGTTGATCTGACCTGTCGGTCATGCTTCCGGCAATTTCAAATTCAGCTAGTATATTACCAAAAGCAAAAACAGTTTTAACATAGCTTTTAATCTTCTTCTTCTTCAGCGTTCCAGACTTTTTAATCGAACGAGTATCATACCGTAAATTCTTAGTTTCGCCAAACACAAGATTGTGTGTGTGTGGGTGTGCAAGAATTCGATATTTTCATATTTTATCGGAAATAAATTCTGGGTGAACGCAAACCCACGTAGGTGCGTGCAAGAGTCATGTACTTTTACATTTCAATGCAACGCTAGAAATTACCGGTTAACATCATCCCATGTGCATGTGTGCAGGACTTGTCGGCTTCACTGGCTGCATGGTATACTTGCGAAAGGCAAAACACGGAGATGACTACCAGGAACAAGACGTCCTGGGTACCTCGATTTCCGTCACCCTGAATGACGTCACTTTGGCCTGGGCCTTCTACCTGGCCGCCGTCGGTAGCGCTCTCTCCGTCGTGGCTGCCCTCGTCATGGCCGTCTGCAACAAGCCGCTCAACTACAAGCCCCTGGACACGCCCACCAGAAACCCTGGCGGCACCGACATCTTCACGACGGCCGTCACTCACGGTCAAGGTCATCCAGGGGTCGGAGGTCCTCAGCCTAACGGCCAGCCTCAATCTAATGAGCAACCCCCGCCCTATAGCGAGCCTTAGTCAGTGATAGTGGTATACGCTGGGGCTCAGGCTGTTTTTCCTTACCGAGCGTGACACCGGCTCAATAGTATGGTGCGTTTCCCATATAATGTAGAGTGAAATTCAGAATTCGCGTTCACTGATTTGGGGTTATTACCACGAGAATTACGAAGACTATCCAAGGGGTCTAGATTTTTCGTTTCAAACTGGCTCAATACTGTAGTGCGTTTCACAATTTCACAATTTGCGCTCAAACTACTAATTTTCTTTTATTACTGTGAGAAAGTAACGAAGGAGGATTCGGTTTATACTATACTAGAATCTCATTATTGTGTAATGATCTCTGAGGGCAATAATGGTAGCTTGTTAATCCATTGAAGCTCTAACAATACAATCTGACACCATCCTTTCCCTCTGCGTGAATGACTAGCTTTACCTTGATTGGAGTTTACTAATGGTGAACTTCACTTAGTACTTCCCCTGCATGTAAGTGACCCTAGAACAGCTCAAATTAAAGGTCTGCTGCTGGAACAGTCTTCAATTCCCCAAAGAAAATTGTAATTGAACAAATGAAGCGATGAGCCTTCTGGTTGGATGATTTGTGAAAAAGCCTGCGAATAAACCGTTCTTGCTGACTTAAATTTTAAATGTTGACTATCCGAATTTTGATTGTGATATTCATATATACATGAGTTATTACAAGGACGACTACAACCAAAAGACGCGGGAGATATAAATAAATCAGGTTTGTGAGTGTACTATTTGATGAACTTTTTCATTTGAAGCTATCCTGTAAATTGTAAATTTTGACTATTCAACGTTTTTTTTTTAAGGCGTTTTCAATTTAAATGCCCACATTTTCCGCTATGCCATTTATGTAGATTATCATACAGAATGAGTACACCAACAGACATATGAGATGTCGTTGAAAATAAAACAACCGTTTCGGTAGTCATCAAGGAATCCGCGTGTTGTCCATGCACAACTTTCCTTTTGAAATTTGACTTACAAAACCTATATTTCTCAGATGCTACTGTTCATAATAGTGCTTCAATGTTAGTAATTATATTTAGAATGGGAGTTTGTATAATTAAACTTTTGAAATAAAACTTATGTGTGTTCATCTATGAATACCGACATTAATATCTCCTCCTCTCCTGTGTCCCTTTGTTTTCTTCTGTATCTGCCTCTCTTTCTGTCTGCTTGTCTGTCTTATTAGTAGTGTGTGTGTGTGTGTGTGTGTGTGTGTGTGTGTGTGTGTGTGTGTATGTGTGTGTGTGTGTGTGTGTTTGTGTATGTGTGTATGTGTATGTGTGTATGTGTGTGTGTATGTGTGTGTGTGTATGTGTGTGTGTGTGATGTGTGTGTGTGTGTGTGTGTGTGTGTGTGTGTGTGTGTGTGTGTGTGTGTGTGTTTGTGTATTAAAAAAAAGAAGACGCTTTTAATGATAATGTTTACCAGTGTACACACACACACACACACACACACACACACAAACACACACACACACACACACACACACACCCACAAACACACACACACACACACATACAAACACACACACACACACACACACACACCAGAGACATAGATAGAACACACACACACACACACACACTCACACACACACACTCACACACACACACACTCCCCACTTCCAGACTCACGCACAATAGGTCTACCACATCGAAACACACAGAACATGCAACAGTTACCAACAGAAGTAACAACCACAGATAAAATGCACAAAAGATACACGTGTCTTCACATTTTTAATACGTTTAAATCAAGAATGCAAATATGTTTAGACTCTCGTGTAAGAACTAAATTCTGAAAATATTTCTGTATATATACCCACGGAGATGTTCTCTCGGCATTTCGTCTTTTTATATTTAGTCAAGTTTTGACTAAATATTTTAACATCGAGGGGGAATCGAAACGAGGGTCGTGGTGTATGTGCGTGTGTGTGTGCGTGCGTGTGTGTGTGTGTGTAGAGCGATTCAGACTAAACTACTGGACCGATCTTTATGAAATTTGAAATGAGAGTTCCTGGGTATGAAATCCCAGAACGTTTTTTTTCATTTTTTTGATAAATGTCGTTGATGACGTCATATCCGGCTTTTCGTGAAAGTTGAGGCGGCACTGTCACGCCCTCATTTTTCAACCAAATTGGTTGAAATTTTGGTCAAGTAATCTTCGACGAAGCCCGGGGTTCGGTATTGCATTTCAGCTTGGTGGCTTAAAAATTAATTGATGACTTTGGTCATTAAAAATCTGACAATTGTAAAAAAAAATAAAAATTTATAAAACGATCCAAATTTACGTTTATCTTATTCTCCATCATTTGCTGATTCCAAAAACATATAAATATGTTATATTCGGATTAAAAACAAGCTCTGAAAATTAAATATATAAAAATTATTATCAAAATTAAATTGTCCAAATCAATTTAAAAACACTTTCATCTTATTCCTTGTCGGTTCCTGATTCCAAAAACATATAGATATGATATGTTTGGATTAAAAACACGCTCAGAAAGTTAAAACAAAGAGAGGTACAGAAAAGCGTGCTATCCTTCTTAGCGCAACTACTACCCCGCTCTTCTTGTCAATTTCACTGCCTTTGCCATGAGCGGTGGACTGACGATGGGGTCGATGCTACGAGTATACGGTCTTGCTGAAAAATTACATTGCGTTCACTTTCATTCTGTGAGTTCCACAGCTACTTGACTAAATATTGTATTTTCGCCTTACGCGACTTGTTATATTTAGTCAAGTTTTGACTAAATATTTTAACGTAGAGGGGGGAATCGAGACGAGGGTCGTGGTGTATGTGCGTGTGTCTGTGTGTGTGTGTGTGTGTGTGTGTGTGTGTGTAGAGCGATTCAGACTAAACTACTGGACCGATCTTTATGAAATTTGACATGAGAGTTCCTGGGTATGATATCCCCAGATATTTTTTTCATTTTTTTGATACATGTCTTTGATGACGTGATATCCGGCTTTTTGTGAAAGTTGAGGCGGCACTGTCACGCCCTCATTTTTCAACCAAATTGGTTGAAATTTTGGTCAAGTAATCTTCGACAAAGCCCGGACTTCGGTATTGCATTTCAGCTTGGTGGCTTAAAAATTAATTGATGACTTTGGTCATTAAAAATCTGAAAATTGTAAAAAAAAATAAAAATTTATAAAACGATCCAAATTTACGTTCATCTTATTCTCCATCATTTTCTGATTCCAAAAACATATAAATATGTTATATTTGGATTAAAAACAAGCTCTGAAAATTAAATATATAAAAATTATTATCAAAATTAAATTGTCGAAATCAATTTAAAAACACTTTCATCTTATTCCTTGTCGGTTTCTGATTCCAAAAACATATAGATATGATATGTTTGGATTAAAAACACGCTCAGAAAGTTAAAACAAAGAGAGGTACAGAAAAGCGTGCTATCCTTCTTAGCGCAACTACTACCCCGCTCTTCTTGTCAATTTCACTGCCTTTGCCGTGAGCGCACTGAGCGGTGGACTGACGATGCTACGAGTATACGGTCTTGCTGCGTTGCATTGCGTTCAGTTTTCATTCTGTGAGTTCGACAGCTACTTGACTAAATGTTGTATTTTCGCCTTACGCGACTTGTTACCTCTTATGATCGGACATTTATGTCGACTCTTCAGGGATATTTTGTGTATCAGTGGCATGAGCGGTGGACTGACGATGCTACGAGTATACGGTCTTGCTGAAAAATGGCATTGCGTTCAGTTTCATTCTGTGTGTTCGACAGCTACTTGACTAAATGTTGTGTTTTCGCCTTACGCGACTTGTTACATTTAGTCAAGTTTTGACTAAATGTTTTAACATAGAGGGGGAATCGAGACGAGGGTCGTGGTGTATGTGTGTGTGTATCTATATGTATGTGTGTGTGTGTGTGTGTGTGTGTTTGTTTGTGTGTGTGTGTGTGTGTGTGTGTGTGTGTATGTGTGTGTGTGTGTGTGTGTGTATGTGTGTGTGTGTGTGTCTGTGCGTGTGTGTGTGTAGAGCGATTCAGAGTAAACTACTGGACCGATCTTTATAAAATTTTACATGAGAGTTCCTGGGTATGATATCCCCAGATATTTTTTTTCATTTTTTCGATAAATGTCTTTTATGACGTCATATCCGGCTTTTTGTAAAAGTTGAGGCGGCACTGTCACACCTTCATTTTTCAATCAAATTGATTGAAATTTTGGGGAAGCAATCTTCGACAAAGGCCGGACTTCAGTATTGCATTTCAGCATGTAGGCTTAAAAATTAATTAATGTCTTTGGTCATTAAAAATCTGAAAATTGTAATTAAAATAATTTTTTTTATAAAACGATCCAAAATTACTTTTATTGTATTTTTCATCATGTTTTGATTCAAAAAACATATAAATATGTTATATTCGGATTAAAAACAAGCTCTGAAAATTAAAAATATAAAAATTATGATTAAAATTGAATTTTCGAAATCGTTTTGAAAACAATTTCATCTTATTCCTTGTCGATTCCTGATTCCAAAAACATATAGATATGATATGTTTGGATTAAAAACACGCTCATAAAGTTAAAAACGAAGAGAGGTACAGTAAAGCGTGCTATGCAGCACAGCGCAACCGCTACCGCGCTAAACAGGCTCGTCACTTTCACTGCCTTTTGCACTAGCGGCGGACTACGGTCATTGTGAAAAAATGCAGTGCGTTCAGTTTCATTCTGTGAGTTCCACAGCTTGACTAAATGTAGTAATTTCGCCTTACGCGACTTGTTTCCATTTATCCACAAAATGCATCAATCAAAAGAACTCAGTACAAGCGCGTATTATCATCGACATGTAGCGCGTATGGTGACAAGAATATTCTGTTCGCTAGCAGTAGTATTCAAATGTTGTGTTCTGATCCACACCTTCAAATAATCATGTATACTTAAATTTATGACGATAATAACGCTGATATATATATACAGTTCAGCTTTGCTGGTTTGTGAGAGCAAGCTTCAGTTGGTATAGGTATGATCTATGCAAACGTTTATTCACATTACATGTATAAAAGCCATAACAAAAGCGTGCTCTTACGACAGTATTGACGTAATTCCCCAAAAAAGAAAAAAAAAGAAAAAAAAACTCAGGTGAGAATATTTAACCCAAAATAACAATAGCTTTGCATTCCATCAATCTCACACGACCATTTTCCGTGACAATGTCTACATCTCAGAGTCCGTCTCAACAGGGGAGTCAGAACCAGCATCAGGTTCCTGTAGCTCAAGGCCTTCCTGGGAACCAGACCTTGGAGACTTAGGGTCTTGGGGAACTCCCGCAAACTGAATCGGACCCAGACCTTGCGGCTCTCCAGTCCCGCGAACCTGACCTTGACCATGCCCGGTAGCCAGAACTTGACCTTGACCTTGGACGGGCGGATAACCTTGACCCTGACCTGGGTTAAACTGTTGACCTTGACCTTGGCGGTAATTTTGCCCTTGCCCTTGAATTTGGTAAATGGGTGGAGCTAGGCCTAGACTTTGACCTTGGTAAACCGGGAGACCCTGACCTTGACGTACAGAAATGGTGGTCATCGGAATGGCAGCAGGGCCTTCGGCACCCTGGGTAGCACCTGGCTTGTTGGAGAGGGAGATGACGACAGCGGCGATGAGGGTGAGGGCGCAACCGACGGCTGCCAGGTAGAATCCCCAGTCCAGGGTGAGAGAAGACCCGAAGGCAGCAGTGGGGGATCGGGGGCTCGTACCTAAGCCCACGCCAAACATTCCAGACATTCCAGACATGTCAGGCATGCCAGACAGCAAGCTGCCCAGACTCGTACCACGAGATCCTGCTTTGAAGGCAGCAAACACCAGGCAGCCGAAGAAGCCAAGCAACCCTGAGAAACAACGAAATAATGTTGAGAAATGTAGTCTGCTGCTTTGCTTACATGCAGATCGTCGCGCAAGTGATCGACGACTGTTGATCATCAGCGTCGTCGTCGTCATCAACATCATCACCACCAACACCACCACCAACACCAACACCACCACCACCAACAACAACAACAACAACAACAACGCAGCGAAAAAGTCCTGGACATTATGTGTACAGCACATTCATTATTGTCCATTTGATAACTTTAGAATATACAAGTCGCGTGAAGCAATATAAAAATTTAGTCAATATAAACACCACAAACCAATCATCGCCGAGACTACATTCAGATAGTCTCGGCTAACCATGCCGAAGACCGAGATGGGTCAAGCTCGCCGCAGCGAAGCACGCGTCCGTAGTACTTACTGAACCTATTTTCTTTTATCCTGAGCACATGTTTAGAGTAAACATGCCATATCTATATATATTTTTGAAATCAGGAGAAGATGATGAATACAATGCAATCAATTTTAAAAATCGATTTTAATGACAACTTTAATGAGCAAACTCATTAATTAATTTTTAAGTCTCCAAGCTGAAATGCAATACCAAAGTTCGGGCTTCGTCGAAGATTACTTGACCAAAAATTTCAACAGATTCGGTTAAAAAACAAGAGCATGACGGTGCAGCCTCAACTTTCACATCTGCCTCATCTTAATACATGTTTAGTTATAGCAGGGACAGATTGTAAGACTAGGCGTCAGCCTAAAATCTCCATCCTTGAGTAATAAAGTTCGTTCGTTTGTTCGTTCACAAAAAAGCCAGATATGACGTCATCAGTCATTGCTCCAAGAAAAAGTCTGGAAATAATATATCCAGGAACTATCATGTGAAATTTCAGGAAGATCGGTCCAGTAGTTTTGTCTGAATCGCTCTATACACACGCACGCACGCACACACATACACCACAACCCTCGTTTCGATTCCCAGTCTATGTTAAAATATTTAGTCAAAACTTGACTAAATGTAAAAACCATCCTCCGGTGATTGTCCTCCAGAGGGGTTTAACAAAACTTTGCACGCATACATGCACACACACACACACACACACACACACACACACACACACACACACACACACACACACACACACACACACACACACACACACATACAACACACACTCACACACACATACACAGAATCATTTAAGTAATGACTAAAGTTTGTCAGAACTTTGCATTGCCTTTACCTGCCAGTGTTGAGCCGATTTCTAGCAGCGGATAGGAAGAGGGGGCGACGCAGTTAGTACAGTTGGTGAGAGCAGCATAGAAACAGCATACCAGCAAACCGATCAGGCAGAAGCATGACAGAGCCCTCGCAACGTGGAAGTCGCTTGCTGAAGAAAACAAAAAAGAGACAAAAATCTTTATTTCGGGTAGCAGTGACAGTAAGGATGAGGTTGTGACATTATTGTCTTCATCGCCGTCGACGCCATGATGATGATAATGATGATGATGATGATGATGATGATGATGATGATGATGATGATGATGATGATGATGATGATGATGATGGTGATGATGATGACAGGGTTGTAAGAGTGAATGTGCTCCTCTGAATCTGCAGGAGTTGAGGTAAATGATGTAATAAAAACTTCCAATGTAATCTGTCATCAATAATATGTTGACCGGCAATACTTTCATCAATAAGCAATAGGTCATAAAGCAGACCTGCCTTCTTATTTCATTTAAGTGAGCTTTTTTGTTTTTTTAAATATGGAACCAAAATACTTACGCAGACCGTAGACTCCGTAGGCAGTACAGGTCGTGGTACCGAATCCAAAGCCAAACCCAGAGGTCCCCACGGTTACGCAGAAAGTCCACAGTCCGTTATATGTAGACATGGTTTTGCCTATGTTTTTAGGGCCTAACGAGTGGTCTTCGCTCGCCCAATAGGGGGCACCACATCCAACGAGGTAGATGATGGTGGCTAGGAACAGTAGAATGACTCCTGCCCTGTATCCTCTTGGGCGACCGCTGAAAGGTGGCATCTTTCTTAGAATTTTCTCTGTTGATGTTGGTGTTGGTGGTGGTTGTGTTGTTGTTGTTGTTTTTATTGTTGTTGTTGTTGTTGTTGTTGTGTTGTTGTTGTTGTTGTTGTTGTTGTTGTCGTGCTTTTGTGTTATGGTCTTCGTCTTCTTCTGGCTTCTGCAGCGTTTCTCACAGCTGTTGCTGTTTAACTTGGGAGTCGTTGTTTGTTGTCGCTGCTGCTGTTGTTCTCGCCGTTGCTGATGATGTCGCTCCAGTTGCTCCTGCTGTTGTTATTAGTGCCGCCTGTAGTACTGCTGCAATGTTAAAAAGTT
>NC_090245.1:28435659-28540659 GCF_037325665.1 Littorina saxatilis | reverse complement strand
CAAAGAGAAAGGAAGTCAGACAGAGACAGGAAGACGAAGAGATAGAGAGAAAGATAGAGAGAGAGAGAGAGAGAGAGAGAGAGAGAGAGATAGAGAGAAAGAGAGAGAGACAGAGAGAGACAGAGAGAGAGACAGAGACAGAGACAGAGACAGAGACAGGAACAGTTGGAGTATCGTATTTTAAGACATTTACCTGACATGGCAGCCCACATCTCAAGACATCTTGAAAAAGGTCCAGGCAGGGAACGACTGAAGTTTGTGTACACAGCGTGGGCACAGGCAGTGCTCAGACCAATCACACACACACACTCTAGCAGTCTCACAGCGTGAAGCCAGGCATCTGAAGAAGACGTTTGGAACCGAAACGCAAACAGATACACATTACAATTGACCTACGTTGTTTTCCCCTCAAGCATTCAGTTACAATTATAATTACAATTACGCGATAACATGCAGACACTTCAAAAACCTCTCAGTGTAAAACCTTTCATCTCTAGTAGACGTCTTGAATCATCACACACACACACACACACACACACACACACACACACACACACACACACACGCACACACATACACACACACACACATACACACACACACACACAAACACACATACACACACACATACACACACACACACACACACACACACACACACACAAACACACACAATTGATTAACGTAAAACCACTGCAAAAGACTTTTGAATCTTCTTTTTAATCCAGTCCTCTCTAGCTGGTAGACATTTTGACCCCTCTTCTGAAAAGAAACTTACTTCCAAACTGTTCGCTACGCATGGACAGTTTTGAACGCCGTAGCAGTAACTTCGAGAGTAATGAGGTCGAGGGATTTGGGGGTTTGTTAATGGTAAGCAAGGCGAAAAATAAATCTCGGTTCGATTTCAAAAAAGGACCTGTGCGTAAGTAGCTTCACATACTGGAGATGGAAACAGTATAATTATTCACGCCTTTTATGCCGTACCACCGGTTTATACACAACTTATAGCGCGATCACCGAACAAATCGGGGGACCCTGGTAGCTCAGGTGGTAGAGCACGGGACTTGTGATCCGAGGGTCGGGGGTTCGAATCCGGGCCGGGACGGACACGGGTCAACTTTATGTGCAGACCCATAGACGGTATCCATGTCCCATCCCCGTGTCACCACAGTGGCACGTTAAAGACCTAGGTCATTGCGCCCTATCTCCCTGATACCACTTAGATAAATACGCATACACTTGTATATCTCATCTAAAGTCGGGGTAAAACCCGGGAACATGCCCCTAAAGGCTTTGCCGTGAGGGCGTAGAACTTGAATTTACCTCCCTGAACAAAAGAATTCACTCACCCAGCCCGCTGACACCCAAGGCAGCACAGCGCATGTCATTGTCGCCAAGCTTTTTGGTTGTCTGGCAGAACATCCACAGACCCTCGTGAACATCAACAGAGGTGTATGTGTCCTGGTGGTGCATAAAAAAATCCGCAGTAGCCCAGTACGGCATCGCATAGCCCACAATAAAGAAGACGTAGGAGAAGAAAAAGAGGAACACGCCAGCTTTGTAGCCCGTCGGGCGGTTTGAGAATATCGACATGGGTTTTTGTTCAAAATGAAGTCTCCTTGATATAAAGTAGTGATTTGGTTAAGCGTCGAACTTTTCAGGCACGTTCTAATTTGTCTTTCAGATACGTTGTCACTTGGTTAAGTGGAGAGCTTAAGTACAGCTTGGCAGATACGTTGGAGTCTGTCTTAGTGTCAAATTTAACTTCAGCTTTTCGGTTACGTTGTAATTTAGCTAAAGCGTCAATCTTAAACTGCAGCTCTTCAGGTACACAGTCTTGTACACTCTGGCAAACCCATATCTTTTGTCGTGTGTCAAACTTAGCTAACGGTAGCTTTCAGAGACCCATACACCCTCCGACACGCCAGACACTTTCTCGTGTGAGGAGCATATCTGAAGTTACAAGAGTTGTTTTCACTGGGGGTTTACTAAGCTCAAAAGAGTACCATAGAAAAAAATAACTGAAAGGGAAATAAAAGGGTAGCTCATAATTTTGTGCATAGTGCTCACTGGGTGCCAGTCTGTGTCCGCGCACAAACAGATTGCTTGCTAATGTAATCGTCATGCGGGTTTGATCCATTTCTTTTCAAACTCTCAGTGAAGTAAGTATACAAAGGGCCGACGGAAACTTTTCAACAGTCCACTTCTCAGCCCCTGTCGGCCCCTTTAGTGGTCGTTTTTTCTTTCGAGTAAACAATTTGAAAAAACGGCAAGTGATTAGATAATGTTCAAAAATAACTCTGCCGAGGTTTGTACGCGCTCTTGGGGTAAAGCATTGGCAGTGTCCGCTCAATATGACTCAATCAGGACTCAGACTTTAGAATTTAGACAGACAGGGGCAGGCATGATGTATTTCTGTGTTGAAGACATGCACATCGAAACCCATGCTATCGCTGTATCGGCGCGTTTACAACTTGACTCAAATTCACGGAAGACAACTCCTCCACAGCACATTAAAACTAAACAGAGTTACTTCCGGAAACTGTTTATTGTACAGCCAGTCATGCCAAAAGTCTGATATTATTGGGCGAAGTCGACTTTGCGAATTCTATGACACAAAACTCGCTTCACGAAGCTTTGGCTCTGAATTATCGGTAAAAGACTTCGCGAGCTCTTCACGAAGTCAACTTCGAGCTCAACTGAGGACAGCAGGTATTTTGTTCATCTGGTTTTCCGACACAAAAGTAGCATTAAGTCAAGTCAAGTCAAGTTAAGTTAAAATACTTTAATGGTCTAGCTCTCTCGTGACAATTTGACGACTAAAATACTTTGACTAAAGTAAAAGAAGTACTTTGTGCTTTGGATTTTACTGTTTTGTTGATACAAGTCGTCACAATAGTCGTACGTGTTAGTTAAACTTTTCGTCCTTATGAAAGCCATTCGCTTGTTTGTTCGCTTGTTTGTTTGTTTGTTTGTTTGTTTGTGTATTTGTTGATGAGACTTACGAAATGTTTAGATGCAAATTTCTTTTTTTTTACTTCCATTCGATAGTTTTTCCACGTAAGGAGACAAGATGCGAACATAAAATGTAATACGAACCGTTTTCTAAACTGAAATATTTGTTAAGTGCTGCGTTTTGGTTTTCCTTTCGCCAAAAAAAGAATATGAGATTCTTCAAAACCTCGTGCCAACTCTGATCACATTTACTCAAATGTTGAGCCGGTGAACCAAGAACAATGACGTTCTTTACGGTGACATCGCCCAGAATCTTGATAGGCTTGGACACCTTCCACAGCCCCTCATGGAGTTCTCCAGACGCATTGATCCCGCCGATCTTGACCGAATATCCTGCAGTGGCCCAGTATGGCGTCGCAAAGGCAAAGATGGACATCATGAAGGCAAAAAGGAAGAGGACTACGCCAGCTTTGTAGGCAGCTGGGTGGTTTCTAGATTATCGACATGATTGTCGGTATGCAACCTCTCTGAGGTGCAGTTGTGAGTTAGCTAAGAGTTGAAATTAGTTGAGATTACACAAACACACACACACACACACACACACACACATACACACACACACACGTACGCACGCACGCACGAACGGACGCACGCACACACACACGCGCACACACACACACACACACGCACGCACGCGCGCAGACACACACACACACACACACACACACACACACACACACACACACACAAAACACACACATACACACATACACACACACATGCACACACACACACACACACACACACACACACACACACACACACACACACACACACACACACACACACACACACAACTATCAACAACAGCAGCAACATGGAAACGTCTTTTGGATTTCTTATAAAACATTGGACAGTGAACATAAAACATTGCAAGGTGAGCAAAAAACGTTCCATGGTGAATATAAAACATTGCAGGGTGAGCATAAAACGTTCAATGGTGAACATAAAACGATGAAACAAGCGCAAACTGAGTCAGTTTGGCGTATTTTGTGCTTAATCATAGATCGTATGTACGTACGAGCGTAGATGACGAGAAACGACCAGCAAAGTCAAGTCTCAACACGGGCGAGAGTACTAAACCGGTTTGTCTCACGTGGGTTGGTTGCGTATTGTTTTTTGTTATCGTCCCTACAATCTACATGGCTATCCAGGACCGATGCAAGTTTGTTTCCTTTCTCGTTGTCACACGTGAAATAAAGTGCAAAGAAACAAAGAAAACCAACAGCTTGAACACTGCCAGACTATAACTGGTACAAAGCTCCAGCCTCGGAGTAGCCGGCCGTCACCGGTTGAGGTTCGCCATAAGGCTGGGAGTGACCATAAAGTGGATGATTTACTTGATCACCTCCATCCGCTGGACAAACTTGACCTTGACCTTGATCTTGACCTCGACCTTCGGTGACAGAGGTCGTCGTGCGGAGAACGACCTCTGCAACGCGTTTGATGAGCGTGCCTAGAAGGTTGTACTTAAAGGGATCCTTGTTGAAGACGCCGATGACGATGGCAGTGACAACGGAGAGAATGCTGCCGCCGACGACCAAATAAAACGCAAACATCAGAGTGTAGTCCTTGTGTATGACGGTGATTTCCGTCCCTAGGACACTCTGCTCCTGTTCATCCGTTCTGTTGTTCAACTTTCCTGCGTACACCGTACAGCCGAGGAAGTGTATTGCCACACGTGAGTTTACGTTATTCACAACGACAGAGACAAACATACAGGCAGACACACAGGCATGTAGACATCAATAAAGAAAGATAGACAGACAGATAGACATACAACCAGAGAGACAGGCGGACAAGGAGACAGACAGATAGACATACAACCAGAGAGACAGGCGGACAAGGAGACAGACAGATAGACATACAACCAGAGAGACAGGCGGACAAGGAGACAGACATATAGACATACAACCAGAGAGACAGGCGGACAAGGAGACAGAAAGAAAGACAGACAGAGATTGCGTTAGCCGTAAACTCCCGGTGCTTTACTGGTAACAGTTGTCGTAAAGTACTGCAAAGGAAATGGGTAGCCGGTCATGCGCACCGGCTATTTCTTTGATTTTTGTTATTGTTCGTGTTTGTTTATTGTTTAGTTTGACCTGTATATTCCTGGCAATTATAATGTAACCATCGGTTTCTGTTGGATTCAGGATTCGTCCTGGGATTAAGAAATACCGATGTCAGAAAGGGTTTTTGCGATCACTACTGTTAGCCGGTCTCTTCCGCGCTGAAATAGGAAAATCCTGAGAAACGCTCCTGCGTGTGGTGTCTGTGTGCATTGAGTGTATCTCAAGCCAGCGAGTATTGCAAGTGATCTGTACATGGTTTTAGTCAGTCGGCTAAGGACCGTTTTGATTACTTTTTGGCGTCACGTTAGCAAACACATTTTTCTGATAGATTTTAACACCACAACACTAAATCTAAAGTTTTGGGGCAATATTCCAAACCAACGGTGAGAAAAACGTTGGTTTGTGTGTATGTTTTCCTTCTTTGGCGTTACTATTCTTGTTTTGAGGGTTGGGTTCATAAAACGGACATAAAACTTAAACCGCTTGACAGAAATTCTATAACTGTAAATCATTCGAAAGGGAAGGCATTCATGTGCACGTTTGTGCCACTTAAAATGACGTCATAATCTGTTTATTTTTGTGAACTTGACAAGAAGAGCGGGGTAGTAGTTGCGCTGAGAAGGATAGCACGCTTTTCTGTCCCTCTCTTCGTTTTAACTTTCTGAGCGTGTTTTTAATCCAAACATATCATATCTATATGTTTTTGGAATCAGGAACCAACAAGGAATAAGATGAAAGAGTTTTTAAATTGATTACGAAAATTTAATGTTGATAATAATTTTTATATTTTTAATTTTTAGAGCTTGTTCTTAATCCAAATATAACATATTTATATGTTTTTAGAATCAGCAAATGATGGAGAATACGATGAACGTAAATTTGGATCGTTTTATAAAAAATATATATTTTTACAATTTTCAGATTTTTAATGACCAAAGTCATTGATTAATTTTTAAGCCACCAAGCTGAAATGCAATACCGAAGTCTGGGCTTTGTTGAAGATTACTTGACCAAAATTTCAACCAATTTAATTGAAAAATGAGAGTGTAACAGTGCCGCCTCAACTTTCACGAAAAGCCGGATATGACGTCATCAAACACATTTATCAAAAAAAAGAAAAAACGTCTGGGGATATCATTTCCAGGAACTCTTATGTCAAATTTCATAAAGATCGGTCCAGTAGTTTAGTCTGAATCGCTCTACACACACACACAGACACACACACACACACACGCACATACACCACGACCCTCGTCTCGATTCCCTCCTCTACGTTAAAACATTTAGTCAAAACTTGACTAAATGTAAAAAGGAGGAATAATTGCAATCTCACACACACACACACACACACACACACACACAAAGACACATACACAAACACACACACTTACACACACACACACATGCACACACACACGCACGCACGCATACACACACACACACGCGCGCGCACGCACGCACGCACACACACACACACACACACACACACACACACACACAAAGACACATACACAAACATACCGACAAAATGACAGACATACACACAGTGAGACAAACCGACACAGAAACACCCACACATGCACGCACGCACTTATGTACGCGAACAAAGACGTAGAGATGCTTATAGAGAAACACTTACGCAACCAAAAAAACACGCACACAAACACACAGACAGACAAACTTCATTCTTGGTAGAGAAATGCATTTCTTACTGTGTTGCTTTCTCTTTAAGTGCACCTACCTCGCAGAGAGAGAGAGAGAGAGAGAGAGAGAGAGAGAGAGAGAGAGAGAGAGAGAGAGAGAGAGAGAGAGAGAGAGAGAGAGAGAGAGAGAGACACACACACACACACACACAGACAGACAGACAGAGACACAGAGAGAAAGAGAGAGATATACAGACTGATAGACAGACAGAGGGAGAGACAAACGTACGAACACACAGACAGACATAGACAAACACACAAACAAAGACACACAGACAGACTTCACTATTGTATGTGCAAGTAATTTTGTTAAACCACACGTTACGTTCACTACTGAACGTGTAACCATGTAAAACGTTACTAACTCTTTATATGTGTTTACTTGCATTGTAATCCTGGGGGGGGGGGGGGGGTATAAATGTATGTAACGCGCAATACATGCCTTTTAACTTACTAGAATTGGAATTGTCATTTAAAGACTAGCATAAGAGTGTGACACGTGGTTCATTCGTTATTACCTTATTACAAAAAGAAAAAGATAACGGCACTGACGCTACCGGAAATAGAATTTATCAGTGAAATTCTACCATCAATTTAGTAATCGATGCGATGTAAAATTATCCTAAAACTGTGGTATGATCACGACATCGTTTAGCATTTAGGATCAAATGGTGCCAATGTGTCCACAATGCACTAATCACAGACAACAGTTATACGCTTTACGTACATGTAACTCTCCAACTGACATTGTCTGCCACTTGAAACAAATGACTTTCGAAGGAAAATTAACTCCTATATATAAATATTATGTATGATTTTTAATAATTACTTGCACTTTTTGAAAGTAAAGCTTTTTCTACGATAAGGTGTTTACCTCCTAAATGTATAAGTCATCCGGTAGAAAAACCGGAAGTATCGTGTACTAAGCATATGTATATGTTTAAAAAGTTAATTGTGTTAATGTAGAACATCTTGCCTATGTATATGTTTAGGTTTTGAATACTTTAGGGGAAAAGCATAGCCATTATTCAGTCATCTTTAACTAACACCCCTAATCTCAGGGCCCATTTTGTTAGTGGGGGTAGGGTTTCAATCAGTCAAAAATCACTTTCATTCAATATTGTCTGCCATTTCAAATACATACACGTAATTGCACAATTTCTTGAATTTTAAGATGCTTTAACTGACTATACCAAGAAAACCTGCACTTTTTGTAGAATTAGTTTTTTTTCCATGATTTATGTTTAAAAATGTCAATTCTTACGACAAAAAATGCTAACAGTTGCCTCGCCAGACGACACGTACCTACGACGTGAATCGTGTCTGCCAATTAAAATGCATATATTTTGAAATAAGGGGAATCATAACATATTTCACTGTGAAGTGTCTCACTCTAATATCTTCTGGGTTCATGGTGTATTTGGTTAAGTGAATTGCAGATAAGGTTTTTTGAAAATGACAGCTATACATATATTTTATTAAAACTGAAACTGGTGGAGTGAAAAACAGACCTGTTTTGAAGAAGTCGTACTAAAATCATTTATGGCCTTGAACTTCACAGTTTGCGTGTTATCTTTTAAAGAAACCCCGTTTTCATCACTAACAATGACCTAATTTACACATACATATCGGTCGGTCATAGTCGCGTTTTTATTAGAGAGGTAGTGTACAAAATGTCGTTTTGTACGTTTAAATTACATGTCCATTATTTTAGTCATATATCTATCAATAAGTAAATGCGCATACTTTTATTAAACGTTACTTTCACTTTAAGATCGCTTCTAACATTTAGTATAATTTCTGACAAATGCACGCTATGTAATAAATTGATAATATTATGGACGCCATGTGGTAAAACCGGAAGTTGAATTATTTTGCGATAGCAAAATCCTTTTACAATGATCACTTTCCTTTTATATTGAGCTGATCTTTAACGTTATGGGTAAAAATCTAACATATTGAACCAAATTATCCTTTTTCAAGCCTGTGTATGTGTAAACTCTTTTTTGCTTCGACCCGGTTCGGTTTTCGGAGTTGATTCAGAATCATCCATTATTTATCTTATATGACTGTTGTTTTCCTCGGTAAATTAACAATTGTTGATGTAAAATAATTCTAGCTGTGAGAATAAACAATTTTCAAGATGTTTTTGATTGCGGTTTCAACCAGGCGTTCAGTTAGCTATACATATCGATTGAGAAAATGGCATTTCCTGTTTTGTCGTCCGCATGTTATACAGATGTTGTTAAAAATAAAACTGTGTATACGAATTAGGCATTTTACTTGCTGTCTGATGGCAACAATCTTTAGCTTTCGTTTAAGGTATAATTTGCTTATATCCGTATGCAGTCAAGCGGTACATGACGTTTTTTTGTAACCTACCCCCTGCGTCATGGCTGCATTTTTGCAGAATATGGGTCATGTTACAAAAACGCTTCTCATTCTTAGGTGGTTGGGTTTAGCCATTTGTCGTTTACCGAACTGTGGCTGCAAATAAAACGAACTTTCCAAAAAACATAATATCTAATGTGACCACCAAAAGTAACCCTCCCACTATAGCCAGCCAGGTGACTATTTGTCTTATATCTTAGATATGCCCAGGTTTTACATGGGATAAGACCATCCCTCCTCTTGGACATGTACCACACACCAACAGCCTGATTGCTTCCTGTAGAGAGAGAGAGAGAGAGAGAGAGAGAGAGAGAGAGAGAGAGAGAGAGAGAGAGAGAGAGAGAGAGAGAGAGAGAGAGAGACAGAGCGAGAGAGAGAGACAGAGAGAGACAGAGACAGAGACAGAGAGACAGAGAGAGAGAGACAGAGACAGAGAAAGAGAGAAACAGACAGAGAAAGAGAGAGACAGACAGACAGAGACAGACAGAGACAGACAGACAGACAGACAGACAGACAGACACACAGGCAGACAGGCAGAGAGAGACAGGGGCAGATGGACAGAGAAACAGAAACAGTAACAGGCGGACAGACAGACAAACAGAGAGATATTAACACAAACAGATAGAACAAAGTATAGAGAGACACAGACATAGACAGGAACCAAGAAGGATCGTTATTAAGACATTGACCTGAAATGGCAGCACACATCTCAAGATATCTTGAATAAGGACCAGCCTGTAAACGACAGAAGTTTGTGTACAGAGCGTAGACACAGGCAGTGGTCAGACCCATCGCAGACAAACACTCCAGCAGTCTCACAGCGTGAAGCCAGGCATCTGAAGAAAGGTGTTTGAACCAAAACACAAACCAATAACAATTGCAATGTATCTACGATGTTTTCCCCTCAAGCATTCAGTTACAATTATAACTACATTTTTTACAAACACTAACAAACACACACACACACACACACACACACACACACACACACACACACACACACACACACACACACACACACACACACGCACACACACACACACATACACTTGATAGCTCAGGTCGACTTGTGATCCTAGGTTCGGGGGTTCGAATCCGAGCCGAAACGGACACAGGCAGACCCTTAGACGGTATCAATGTTCCATCCCCGTGTCACAACAGTGGCACGCAAAAGACCTTAGTCATTGTGCCCTCTCTGTCGGATACCAGATAAATACGCATACACTTGTGTATCGCATCTAAAGTCGGTGTAAAACCCGGGAACATGCCCCTCGTTGCTTTACCCTAAGGGCGTAAAACTGTCCTATCTGAACAAATCCACTCACCCAGTCCGCTGACACCAAAGGTAGCACAGGCCCTGTTATTGACGTCTGTCCCACAGAACATAAACAGACCCTCGTGAAGAGAAACATAGGTGTATGTGTTCTGGTGGCGTATAACAAAAAATGCATAAGTCCAGTATGAAGTCGCACAGCCCAAAATCAACAAAAAGTGGGAGAAGAACAAGAGGAACACGCCAGCTTTGTAGCCCATTGGGCGGTTTGAGAATATCGACATGTTTTTTTTCTTCTCATATGAATCCTCCTTGATATAAAGTTGTGATTTGGTTAAGTGTTGAACTTTTCAGTCACGTTGTAATTTGGCTTTTCAGATACTTTGTTACTTGGTTAAGTCCATATATTGTGTCATGTGTCAAACTTAGCTAACGGTAGCTTTCAGAGACACATAAACTCTCCGACACGTCAGACACTTTCTCGTGTGAGGAGCATATCTGAAGTTACAAGAGTTGTTTTCACTGGGGGTTTGATAGGCTCAAAAGAGTACACTCGAAGAAGAAAAGAAAAGAAAAAAGGGTAGCATATAATGTCGTGCACAGTGCTTACCGGGTGCCAGTCTGTGTCCGCGCACAAACAGATTGCTTGCTAATGTGAACGTCATATACCGGTTTGATCCATTTCTTTTCAAACTCTCAGTGAAGTAAGTACAAAGGGCAGACGGAAACTTTTCAACAGTCCACTTCTCAGCCCCTGTCGGCCCCTTTAGTGGTCGTTTTTTCTTTCGAGTAAACAATTTGAAAACACGGCAAGTGATTAGATAATGTTCAAAAATAACTCTGCCGAGGTTTGTACGCGCTCTTGGGGTAAAGCATTGGTAGTGTCCGCTCGATATGACTCGATCAGGACTCATACTTTAGAGTTTAGACAGACAGGGGCAGTCATTATGTCTTTTTCTTTCGAAGACGTGCACATCGGAACCCATGCTATCCACCCTACTTACGATGTGTCTGGAAAAACCTCTGCGCGGAGGGGTTTTGCTGCCAGCGCAGCAGAGATAAAGAGGGAAAATGTTCTCGGCTCGCGTGGCAGTAAGCACTATGTGTCCCTAGATTGAATCGGCGCGTTCACAACTTGACTCAAATTCAAGGAAGACATGCAACTCCTCCACAGCACATTAAAACCCACCGGAGTTACTTCCGGAACACATTTACTGTACAGCCTGTCATGCCTCAAGTCTGATATTATTGGGCAAAGTCGACTTTGCGAATTCTATGACACAAAACTCGCTTCACGAAGCTTTGGCTCTGAATTATCGGTAAAAGACTTCGCGAGGTCTTCACGAAGTCAACTTCGGGCTCAATTAAGGACAACGGGTATTTTATCGACAAAACAATTGAAGACGGGAAAACATGGCAGCTCATCATAATATCGTCCGCTGAACGTCTTGGGTGCGAACCCCTGCATAACAAGATTGTTCGTGATTGTGAGATGAGAGCCGCTATGTGTGCCATTCCTTTTCAAATGTTTGGTTCAACAGGCACAGCAGGGAGTTTGAATTATTATTCTTTCCTGTTGTAAACCGGTTACGCCCAGTATTGTACAGTGGAGACCTCCTAAAATCTGGAAAAAAGGCTCTTAAAAAGGAGGGAGTCTTAAAATGGGGGTACATTTGCAGAAGGTACGAACAGGAAGTCTGAGTAAATAGGGTCTTAAAAGGGAGGAGTCAAAAATGTTCGGGTCTTAACAAGGAGGTTCCACTGTACTGCTGTAAAATTCTGCAAAAGCGATTGACAACGATGTGAAGACTTCTTGATTTTATCAATACAGACTTCATGATTTAATCAGTATAAACTACCTTTTGCACGTAGTAAAGCATTGTTATAAAAATATTAAAACACCAATCTTTCTTCTTCTTCTTCTTCTTCTTCTTCTTCTTTCTTCTTCTTCTTCTTCTTCTTCTTCTTCTTCTTCTTCTTCTTGTCGATAACACGTCTGATATTGTCAGCCCGGACAGCGAGAGGAATGATGCCGTCTTCTCCAGGTCTTCCTTTTCACCGTACAGCTTGCAGCTGAGGAGGATTGCAGCTGACTTTCTAAGATGGGGCATCTCTGGAGGATGTGATCTGTGGTCTGATCCTTCAGTCCACAGCTGCAAGTAGGGGAGGGGACCAGCTTCATCTTTTGGGACATGTGGGCATTTAGGCGGTTAAGTCATGTGCGGAGTCGCATCAGCAAAGGTACCACTAATCCGAAACAGATAGACTGCAAATGTATCAAAATCAAGAATCAAAGGGCAAAAACGGTTACGTTTTTGGAACATTTAATTTTTGACAAAACCACACATTCGCAAAAACTTCGACCTATCGGCCTTTAAATTGGACCATCAATGTGGACTGCAAACAAGCATTGATAGTTAGTTAGTTAGTTAGTTAGTTGTTGCTTTTTGGGTCCAGCGGACCCTATAGGCCAAATCAGGACCCCACAAGCATTGATGATAACCAATACTGTGACATATCTTTGTATAGTATTAGTTGTTATTTCCAAAATAGACAAAAGGATAATTTTTGATAAAACAGGACATTTCGTTTGTTGTACGTTTGACCAAGTTAACGGCCAATAGGTCCACGTTTTTGTGAACATTCCGTTTTGTCCTAAATTAAAAGTTCCATAATCCTTTGCATTTCGTGTGGATTTTTTTTGATTTTTTATTAAAACACTGTTAAAGGAAAGAAATTTGGTAAACAAAGCTTATTCTGTGTAACTTTTTTAGGATGTTTTTTAGGAAGGTTGAACATTCTTTTGTCTTTGGAAATTATTTATCACGCGCAAAGCACTTACACACACACGCACTCACACACACACACACACACACACACACACACACACACACACACACACACACACACACACACACACACACACGCACGCGCACGCACGCGCGCACACACGCGCACACACACAGACGGATAGAAGCAGTCAGGCACAGGGACAGACTGGAAAAAAGGAAGCTAAATATCTCTTTTGCTACGTCATCACCAAATGCATTGTGTTCATGCTTTTCCCTTTTATTTGAAAAATCCATACAATTAAAAGAGATATGAACAAGAAAACAAGTCGCGTAAGGCGAAAATACAACATTTAGTCAAGCTGTCGAACTCACAGAATGAAACTAACGCACTGCAATTTTTCAGCAAGACCGTATACTCGTAGCATCGTCAGTCCACCGCTCGTGGCAAAGGCGGTGAAATTGACAAGAAGAGCGGGGTAGTAGTTGCGCTGAGAAGGATAGCACGCTTTTCTGTACCTCTCTTCGTTTTAACTTTCTGAGCGTGTTTTTAATCCAAACATATCATATCTACATGTTTTTGGAATCAGGAACCGACAAGGAATAAGATGAAAGTGTTTTTAAATTGATTTCGAAAATTTAATTTTGATCATAATTTTTATATTTTTAATTTTCAGAGCTTGTTTTTAATCCATATATAACATATTTATATGTTTTTGGAATCAGGAAATGATGAAGAATAAGATGAACGTAAATTTGGATCGTTTTATAAAAAAATATATTTTTTACAATTTTCAGATTTTTAATGACCAAAGTCATTAATTAATTTTTAAGCCACCAAGCTGAAATGCAATACCGAAGTCCGGCCTTCGTCGAAGATTGCTTGGCCAAAATTTCAATCAATTTGATTGAAAAATGAGGGTGTGACAGTGCCGCCTCAACTTTTACAAAAAGCCGGATATGACGTCATCAGAGACATTTATCGATAAAAGAAAAAAATGTCCGGGATATCATTTCCAGAAACTCTAATGTCAAATTTCATAAAGATCGGTCCAGTAGTTTAGTCTGAATCGCTCTACGCACACACACGCACAGACACAGACAGACAGACAGACAGACAGACAGACAGACAGACAGACAGACAGACAGACAGACAGACAGACAGACAGACAGACAGACAGACAGACAGACAGACAGACAGACAGACAGACACACACACACACACGCACACACTCACGCACACACACACACACACACACACACACACACACACACACACACACACACACACACACACATACACCACGACCATCGTCTCGATTCCCCCTCTATGTTAAAACATTTAGTCAAAACTTGACTAAATGTAATAAATCAAAACTTGACTAAATGAAAAAAGCGCATGAAGCTGTGACTAAGCCCCAGGGTAGCCCGCTTTCACAGGCTGAGGTTCGCCATAAGGAGGGGGGTGGACATAGGACTGGGGCTGGTCGTACAGCTGAGGTTGACCGTAAGGCGGATGGTGAACGTAAGGCTGAGGTTGGCCGTTGTAACTTCCAACCACCGGATAACCTTGACCTTGAGGTTGACCTTGTCCTTGAAAGACGGCGGTCGTGTAGATGACAGTGCCTGCGGCGTTGCTGGCGGGCGCGTCCAGGGGCTTGTTGAAGACGGCGATGACGACGGCAGCGACGACGGAGAGAATGCTGCCTATGGTGGCCAGGTAGAAGGCCCAGTCCATGGTTTTTCCATCTGAGTCGAGGAGTGTTGCCAAAACATGTGAAAGGTCGCGATCCCGCTCTGCCGAGTGCTTCCTCATGCCACAGTACACCATGCAGCCAACGAAACCAAGTATCCCTAGAAGAGAGAGAAGGAATAGTTTCGTTCACTGCCGATTTTCTTTATTTGACTTTGGGTTTTGAAAATGGCGGAGGCGTGCGCACACATACAAACGCATGAACGCATGCACGCGCGTACACACATATAGACCTCCACACACACACACACACAAACACACACACACACACACACACACACACCAGCATAAAGATGATCTAAGACCTTTTTTTTATATATATAACGCACAGGATTTTCAAAAATTATTGAGAGTTTTATGCGTTTACCTGAAAAGGCGGTGAAAATCTCCAGAAATCTCGAAACCGGCCTAGCAAAGGCACGACGACAGCAGTTGGTGTATACGGCATAAATGCAGGAAAGCCCCAGACCCACCAGACACAGGCACTCCAGCAGTCTCACGACGTGAAACCAGGCAGCTGTGTAGTAGAGTAAAAATGGTCAATCATTGTCTATCGTCATTAGCAAGAAGGGGCCGATGTGTTCTACTCATCGGTGGGCAGACCGAGCTCAACAGCCTTGGCAGGCAGTCGATCTAGGGGAGGGACCCCCGATAAACGTCCATGGCCGAAAACGAAAGAGCAGGACCCATGCGATGCCTAACTGCTGTATCACAAACCAAACGCTTCATGCCAGACTTCACGACAGAACATTAGCAAGAAGTATATTTGAACAGAAGAGTGAAGTTTTTTGTGGTAGTCCATTGTCATGATCAAGAAGTCGAGCTGACGTTAGTGAACCCCGGCCGGGTCATACCTAAGACTTTAAAATTGGCAATCTAGTGGCTGCTCCGCCTGGCGTCTGGCATTATGGGGTTAGTGCTGTGACTGGTTGGTCCGGTGTCAGAATAATGTGACTGGGTAAGACATGAAGCCTGTGCTGCGACTTCTGTCTTGTGTGTGGCGCACGTTAAATGTCAAAGCAGCACCGCCCTGATATGGCCCTTCGTGGTCGGCTGGGCGTTAAGCAAACAAACAAACAAACAAACAAACAAACAAACAAGCTGACGTTAGTCTTTATAGTAGTCCTTGGTCGTGAGTGATAACTATAGATGTGTAGGAGAGTAGTAGTTCTTTGTCAAGAGCAAAACTACTAGCTGTGTAGAAGAGTTGAATTGATCTAGTGTAGTCTATTCTAATGACTAAAGAGTCTGGCTGTGTAGGAGAACAACATTGGTCTATACACTTTTATGAGCAAGAAATAAACACATTTAACAAACGATAACATTAAAGAAATCTAATCAGCATTTGTAACTCTCATCACCTTGGCTCTTCATCGATAGACTTAAATTACAATGACACAGTCCCTATTCGGTCACTGACGCATACTCTTTATAATCTGACGGATTGGTCTAACCCCTGGCAGTTTGGCCTTCTGATGGTGTTGACATGCGGAAGGTCCCATCTAATTGTTTGTAACCATGACATTTCAGTGGACTTATACGTACAGTCGAACCTGCCCTTGCGACCACCTGTCGAAAGCGACCACCTGTCGAAAGCGACCACCTGTCGAAAGCGACCACCTGTCCACAACGATCACTCACAGGGAGCCTGGGCAATTTTGTTCTGAATAATTAACATTTCCAAAGCGACCACTTGTCTCTATATAACTTATCACTCATTGGTCTGTCCCTTGGGTGGGTGTTATACACAGGTTCAACTTTACTTTCAATCCCGGACCAACTGCCCTGTTGTTCTCTGAGAACAACACATGGATCACCAATAACAATCTCACTCACCGATATGGCGTACGCTCCAGAAACTACAGAAGTGTGGGCCGTCTCCATGGCCATCCAGCGAAACAAAAGTGCAAGTCATCCACAGCCCGGCGTGAATTTTGATGCTCAGAAAAGTGTCCGCACTGGCCCAGGTTGGTGCGGCGTAGCCCACGATAAACACTACAACTGCAAAGAAGAGGAGGAATACGCCAGCTTTGTAGCCCGATGGGCGACTTGAAAAGATAGCCATCTTCGTTCACAGGCGGTCTTCCTCCGCTAAAAGTTGTGATTTGGCTTTGAACTTCTACCTTTCTGCGGTTCTTATTTCGTTCTAGAAACTTACTAATTTGGAAAAGCACTAAACTTAACTGCGCTTCAGATACGTTACGATTTGACTTTGGACGTTGGACTTTGCTGCATCAGATACGTTAGTTCTTATTTGGCTTTCCGTCGAATAGAACTACTGCCCTACAGATGTACACATTCCTGTACACTCTGGCATGTCCAGGCCTGAAGTTGCACGACGCGAAACTGAAATTTGTTGAGATTTCAACCAATCAGATCCCGTGGCTTGTTCCAACCCGTTTTCGTTTCATGTGCCTCAGACCGTGTGGTTGGCTGTGCGCCTAACTTTACTGTGCACGGCTTTTCAGATTCGCAGTGAACTCTGACAAGACATGTCGGACTTTTTCTCACGTGAGTGTGCATGGCTGAGGTTACAACTGCGGTCTCCATGAGAATTTCAATGGAATAACCTCAACATAGTCCCGTAGACAAAAATGATAAGAACATGTATTGTCCGCAGTACGTTTTGGACGTCAAACGATATTTGTGTATGACTAGATTGTTTGCTAATGTGAATTTAATGCCGGTTTATTCCATTCCTTTTCAAAGCAACCACCAGGGATAGTTGAACAGGTTTCAATATGCCTCTGTTTGTGTATGTGTTTGTCTATTCACGGTGGCGGGAAACGGAAATGTCTGACATGTTACTAGTCTGTTGAAGTCGGTAAATACTGCAGATGACATCAACAACTGATCGCACCTGCCAGCCCACATTTTGTAGTTTCACCAGTCGTCAATCACAAATCAAGTCGAATCAAGTAACAAATTTCATTTTTCGTTCATAAAACAATATGATAAAGAAAGTGTTTTGATCAATGTAAACACGTCATGCATTTACTGGTTGCTACTAGTTTTTGTAAAAGAGGGACCCGTTTGCCGAGAGCTGAGATTTGCTTAGATTTGCACTTGTAAAAACAATGCGTTAATAAATAAATAAACAAACAAATGAGAAAAAAACCGGCTTTCAAAAAAGACCACACACGGTTAGCGCAATCAATTCTCTCTAATGCAGCAATAGACGATTTGCACAAATATTTATGTGGGGCCTTTGATGGCTGTGAAAAAGTTGCGTCCTTTTATATAGGCAAAGGGGAAAACAATGTCACTGATTGTTGAGTTGAGTTGAGCCAAGCCATATGGGGGATGCAGTGAAAAAGTTAGTTAAAGGCACAGTGCAGCTCACAGCCTTCGTTTTGCGTTTTTGTTGCAGCTGAGTGCATTTACAGTTCAAAAATCCTCCTATGGTAGTAAAACAAACCCAAAACTACCCAACGACGACATCTGTGAAGCTCGACAGTTTCTTGTTCACGCGAGTGCATAAATTAACCTAGTTATTACGTGGTGTTTGGTCGGAGTTCGATTCAACTGAGTGATTCCGGCCTCCATTTTGTTTGACACAAACTCATGATGACGTCTGACATAGTTTGCTAGTGACGTGTCTTTTTGTGCGTGATGTGGTGATCTGCCTGATCTAAATTTATATCCAAAAATAGGCCAAGACCGGCCGGGTTCAAGTACGAAATCAATTCGTAAAAAAATTGCAGTTCTTGACTCTTTGGGTGCAAGTCAATGAAACTTGGTAGTTCTCTTGGTAGTTCTTCTAACGGATAGCTGCCTGAGGTATGACTAAAAGCCCCAGGGGCTCCGTGCACCTGGATTTGACAAGTTCAGTAACTTTAATATATGCATTTTGTGCAGTGTCCCCTTCAAATGACAGCCTTTTCTTTCGAAAATATGCACGTCAGAGCACACTGGACAGTGCTGCAATTTGTTCTTTTCCAGTTCAATTACTCTATTATCCCAATGCTTTTAATTTCGGGTCGCTTCCTCCGAGTGGAAAGCTAGCAGCAACAAGAGTCGCGCTACCCAGGGTCCGTATGCATGAACTGGAAGTCAGAAACACTGGAAGTAGAGGCCTCTTTTGAAAGTGGGAACTCTCGAAGTTAACTTTCTAACTGTTCCCTATGCATGAACGCCGTAGTGCTGACTTCGAGAGTATTCGGTCAAGGTCGCGAAAATTGGGGGAATCCCAACTAGTACATACGTTTGTTAACGATAAGCTTGGCGACCAGAAGAAACAAGTCTCATCGCGAGTTCAAAAGGGCGAACGTTGAGCGCGCTGTAGTACTAACAGCGTTATTGCTGTTGTTTTTTGAATGGTTAAACGAAAGGGTCGGTTCAAACCTGTGATGATTGTCGAATGACTGCCTAGCTATGACAATGACTTTGTTGACCTGAATGTTAGGGAGAAAAATAGATGATTATGTTGAACTTTTTTTCTCCTTTTTTTTTTAAATCTCAGTTGCATGCAGGCAGCTTCAACCGTTTCTTTTTCGCCTCTCTTTTTTTTTAATCTTTTTTTTATTTTCTATTTTTTAATCGGGGAGCATCCGTCTTTATTGATCTTTTTTTCTGTTCTTTTTTCCTGCTTTTTATATTAAAGTCAAGATTGGATTTTTTGTGAAAGCACAGGACAGTTTCTTTACGCAATTAAAAAAAACGAACACAGAGACAAAAACCGGTTGTAGCAGCGAATGCAATTGAGGCCTATAAAGAAAAAGATCAATAAAAAAAAAAGAAATAAAATTGCTCCCAGCTGCACTTTAACCCGGAGAGCCGGATCGAATTTCCGAATCCGTAACCACTGCGCCATGCTACTCGTGTGAAAAAAAGCGTGATGAAAAGATGTAATATGAGTTATTTAGTCGTGATGGTTTGAAAGCTCGCCACCTTCGCCGAATGACTCGAGCACGTTTTTTTCCGGTTAGTAACTGATCGAACTGTCGCTTTTGAGCCACTCTGTTTCAAGCATTTCACCTAAATTAAACAAGAATGTCACAGTTTGTGTCTATGGTGCAAGGTAGCCGACCGTCACATTGTAGCCAAGTTACGACAGTTGCTCGATTGACGCATTTCACGTCTTCGATATTCTGTCTGAGCTCATTTCCCAACTGATGAGCTGCCTTAAAAACAGGAATGTCCTGCAATTGTAGTATGCGTTGGAGGTTTCTTTTGGATGGGTAAGGACATTTAAGAAGCAATATCGTCGTATAATGATGTCAAGTGAGAGACCCTGCAAATTAACATTGAAAGTGGGAACTTCGGAAGCAAAGTTGCCAGCTACTCGGTATGCAAGAGCTAAATTGAAAGCCGAAGTAGTGGCTTATAGTTTTTTCCAGAGGTAAAATTAGAAATAAACCATTGCTTACGTATAATGGCAATTTAATCGAAGTAGTGTTTGATGTAATGTACTTGGGCCTTAAGATTAATTATAATAATAAATGTTCAGTCGCACAGAAGAATCTATATGATCGTGCCTCAAGGGCAATGTTTGTTCTTTTGCGTACTTGTAGACAATTGTCACTGCCTGTGGACATACAAGTTGACCTGTTCGATAAAATGATTGCTCCAATTTTACTATACGGATGTGAGGTATGGGGTTTTGGTTCCTGTGAACTTGCTACTAAACTTCAATTGCGTTTTTATAAAATTGTTTTCAAACTAAAAAAAATCAACTCCAAATGCTATGCTATTTGGTGAACTTGGAAGATATCCACTAGATGTTAATATGAAATGTAGAATGCTTTGCTATTGGTATAAACTGATTAGTCCTATTCATAAAAATAAATTTTCAAGTATTGTGTATTGCTTTACTTATAAATTGTATATCAATAAGATGATTGAATCTAATTATTTATGTTATATTGAAAAAACCTTAAATGAAATTGGTCTCTCTGGTCTTTGGACTTTTCAAGAAAATGTTCAATACTCAAGCGCATGGTTTAAAAGGAAAGTAAAAAGAAGCTTGTATGACCAGTATATCCATAAATGGTTTACAGAAATTGGAACAAAAAATATGTTTTGGAATTATCGAATGTTTAAAGATATTTTTGCATGTGAAGAATATGTCACACACCTGCCATATCAGCAATGTGTTTCAATGATGAAGTTTAGAACATTAAACAACAATTTGCCTGTACAGAAAGAACGCTATTTTAACATCCCGAGGTCAGAAAGAACTTGCACCAAATGTGTGTCACAAGACATAGGTGATGAATTCCATTGTCTGTGATTTTTTCAAAGAAGAAAGAGCTGAGTTGTTACCACCTTACTATTGGAAAAAACCTAATGCACTTAAATTTAAAAAGTTGTTTGCTACTAAGAAAAAGAAATTGCTAAAGAATATTTTGGACTTTATTAATAGAATTTGTAACAGTTTTTCATATTTTTTTTTATTTTTTTTAATTTTTTTAATTTTTTTATTTTACTATATTAGCATATATCATGATTGTATTTATTGTTCAAAATGCCCCCATGGGTTATGGACTAATAAACTTGAAACTTGAAACTTGAGAGTTCTGAGGTCAAGGTCGAGGAAATTGGGGGAATCCCAATTAGTGCGCATGCGTTTGTAAACGGTAGGCTTGGTGACCAGAGGAAACAAATCTCATCGCGAGTTCGTCAGTAAATGGGCGAACGTTGATCGCGCTGTAGCTTCTATATATATATACGACTTGTGTCTGTCTGTGTGTGTGTGTCTGTTCGCGATGCACGGCCAAAGTTCTCGGTCGATCTTTTTCAAATTTGGAGACCGTATTCAGCTACACCCCGGACACAATCTTATTGATGAGATATTTCAACACGTGCTCTCAGCGCGCAGCGCTGAACCGATTTTGGTTTTTCTTTTCATCCACTATATCCATTCCCAGTAACTCTTCCTTATCTTCTCCAGTGTTTTACGCAAAAATGAATCTCGGAACTGATCTGATGTATGGGATGCAATAAACAAACGTTTCTTTCATTATGAAAGCAATGCAGGTCGAAAAAAACAAAACAACGAGTACCCTTCCTTGCATCGTAGCAGACGACTGTTTGTGAGAGTCTGTCAGCAGTGTGTTTGGTCTGGCAGTGTCGGTGTGGGAACTGACAAAAGCTAGGGAGCACAGATAATAGAAGCCCTGTCACATAGACTAATCACACAATCAATACACATTTGGCTCATGTTTTAAATGACAGTTTCGAGTTTGTTAGTCAAACTCAAAGCAACAATACTGGTCTGGTGACATGTGTAGCGGGACCGAGAAGCGTCCTTACCTGGTTTGGCTTCGCTTCGTCAAACATCGGCTGTTTCACGTATTTTGCGAGCAAGTCTACACTTTTGCCTGGCTCTGCAGTAAGTCTACATTGGCGATGAAGGTATCCAAGAACTTAACATGTGCGTATTTTTCCGTAATCCAGTCATATTCCTTCAAAATGCAATCAATCGGCGGTGACAGACTTGGTGTCACCAATTCGCGACTTCACCAACTTGGTCCCGTTTTCCTCACACCCATACCAGTTTAGGTTCATCCATGCAAACACACTCGTAAAACAGTTTATCACGTAGATACATTTCAAATAGGGAGCAAATGGCTAAATCTAAACCTACATATTTGTTCCCTAAAATTTGCTTCTCTGTCAATAAGCCTAATTGTATAATAATACGTTCGAGAAAAACAACGTGGAATCGATTCTGAATCGAGTAAGCCAAATGGGTGCCAAACCGGTTTCGCCCGTTCTGCCGACTTGAAACGCAAAACAAAAGAATTGTGCGCTTCAACTAAATTGATTTCTATACGACTTCATTACTTTCTTGCAACTTATGAACCTTTACTTAAAGCTTTTAAATGGTCTGAAAGTAGTGTTACCGCGTACTTATCGATGCACTCATTCGTTTTATTTTTTCAGCGACGTTCACTTAGTTTAAGGTTGCAAAAGGGCCAAGTCTCGCTGGCACCACTGTTTTACACTCGCAACAGTGCCGCTAGTAGTCTACACTTTGTGTTTGATGGTAGAATGGGATATACAGATTACAACACTCGTGTTTTTTTTATATGGCTTGTATTTCAGTCAAGACCCAGCGGGAATATCAATCGAGATCCACTCGCCAGAGGCTCGTGTCTCCCGATGATATTCATCCGCTGTGTCTTGACTGAAATACAAGCCATATAAAAAAACACTCGTGTTGTAACCTATACATATCTATATCTATAAATATATAGAGATAGATGACAGTGTATTTTTCGTGTGGCTATAAATTGATTCGACCTTTTCACTTTTACAGTAAGGACAACTTACGGGTGCAATCGTGACATTCTAAAAATAGTAACGTAGTAACGGGAATATGGATTGACGCCACACGAAGGAAGGGAGATAAACGCTGAAAACACTGGAGAAGATAAGGAAGAGTTACTGGGAAAAACCAAAATCGGTTCAGCGCTGCGCACTAAGAGCACGTGTTGAAATATCTCATCGATGAGGTTGTGTCCGGGGTCTCTCTGAATAAGCCCATCAAATTTGAAGCAGATCCATCGAGAACTTTGGCCGTGCATCGCGCACAGACACACAGACAGACAGACAGACACTAGTCGTATATATATATATATATATATAGATAGATGTTCCCATGCCTCTGTGTTTTTCAAGGCATACAAGTCATGATTATAAGGTACATTGAACTTCAAGCTTGAATAAAGTTAAAACGTCGTATGCTAGCCCATGTAATAAAAAAAAACACACTATTCCATTTAATGTACACATACAAACACGCTTCTACACAGAAACACAGAAACACACACACACACACACACACACACACACACACACACACACACACACACACACACACAGCCTGTGAAACAGCCTGTGGTAAGCAATTATTTTGAGACTGCCTGCTGGATTTTCTCAGCTTAGATCCTTCTGTCATTGAATGATGTAGTGTGTTTATTCTAATATAGGGTGCTTCTTAATTGATGTGACTGTGAGAAGAAGTAGATACATTATTAAATGTTTCTCATCTAGTTTTACTTGTACACACACACACACACACACACACACACACACACACACACACACACACACACACACACACACACACACACACACACACACACACACATCAACATCAAATCATATAAATTATAGAATAGAGAATTAAATACTGGGCCCCATGCAATTTGCTATCGAAAAATTGCACACTGCCAGAGTCGTGCATTCAAGCAAGTTTGTCATCATTTTCACGAGTTTTCATTCACAAACACCTGGGAAATAAATCTCATGTTCCCCATGCAATAAATCGAGGTGGTGATTGGGTTTGAGCTTTCAGGTGAAACGTGGATTGTCAAAGTAAAAGCCAATCAGGCAGATTGTTTGATGTGTGGAACCATCGCGGCTTTGGATTTGTGTTTCCGTGGACAACGATTGTAAGCATTCACTCTCAAAGACCCAATCAATGTTGATAATTACCGCGGCGACTCATGGTCAATTTTCAACTTATCTCTGTAATCGGAAAATCCACAACGAAAAGTCATAAACACTTAAAAAGAAAAGAAATATGCTCAACACTTACTGAACTCACACGTATGATCGCAGCTCTGTACATTTTCAGACTGGAAGAAAAGCGTCAACAAGCTACGTTTGACGTCACATACAAGGTTGACGTGTAATTATCTCGAGCTACTGTGACGATGCTTTGTGGCCCGGAGTTGGATTCTAAAAATTCGTCTCCCTGTGGGTTATTGTGCATTTTGTTGCACAACCAAAATGATGACAAAAACGATGTTTGGTGGCTTGTTATCAGACCAGCATTTTGTTGTTGGTCCTCGGGGAGCATATCGCCTTTTGTCTCATATTTATCAACCGCGGCCTTCGGCCATGGTCGATAAAGATGAAACAAAATACGATATGGTCCCCTTGGACCAACAAAAAAGCTGGTCTGTCAACAACCCATCAAACATCTTATAATATTCAATTATAATGTCCATTACGGCAATGTGAATCAGCAGTACGTCTCAAAACATGTCTATCGCGGGATTGTATAAAAATGCCAAATGGGCTCGGTCCTGCGCTGGCGTGCAGCATTTTATTAAAAACTTGTTGACGGTTTGTGTTTTCTCAGTGCAGTTTTCCCATACAGAATTGGCTATTCGCGTCTGTTTGCTTAATATGCAATCCTTACAAGACCCACAACCTGCACAAAGCCCACACTACGTGCTCAGTGGTGCGTTACTTAAAGGCACTGTCCTTCCCAAGAAAACAGTTCAGTTCACCGTCTCAGATCTGGCCAGGCGTGGTATAAGACCAGCCCTCCACTTGGTCATGTACCAATAATGAACAGCCTGGGTGATCTCTGTGCGCATTGGGATTTTTTTGAGGATTTTTCCGATTAAGAAAGTAATTCACCAAACAATTCCATCTCGCCACAGCGAGGGATCGACGTTTTGAATTTTGGTATGTGACCAAGTTCAGTGACGGGTGGTCTTTTCCCTTGTAAAAGCCTGCTCAGATCTGAGACGGTGGGCCGGACTGGTTCACTCTTAAATGCAGTGTTTGACTTTTAAACACATTTTTGTAACCATTTTTGAACAACACAGCGTGAAATACAGGGAATGTAGTACATAATTCTCCTGGCGAAATTAGCAAACGTGGTAAACACTATTGTACTAGTGTTCAGTTGAGTCACAAAAAAGTGTGTTCAAAAGTAGAACACTTCAGTTTAGAGTGTTTCACGACAAGGACTGTGCCGTGAATTCTCAGGGGTGTTGTTACACGATGAGCCTTTATCCAACGCAGCAGACGATTTTCGAAAATAATTCGTTCAGGATCTGTCTATGGGCTGCAGTAGAGTAGAAATAGTGTGGCAAACAATGCGTGTCTCATAAGTACAGGCAAGTGATCAAGGCAGTAGCGAATACTAAGCTCCGATGATGATGATGATGATGATGATGATGATGATGATGATGATGATAATGAGGAGGAGGAGGAGGAGCTGAGGAGGAGGATGATTGATGGTGCTAGCACCATCATGATGGTGATGGTGAAAATGATATTTTAGAAAAAGCATGTAAAAAATAATACTTAAATATTGAGAGAAAAAAAGGCAAGAAAGAATTAAAGAACATGAGAAGAAATCCCGCAACTCCCTACTTGCTTTATGTCACGACGCGGCTATGTGTTTACACTGCCATGACCTTGTGACTAATATGACAGAAAGAAAGAAAGAACAAACACTGTTTAACGCCACAGAGCGGCTATCACTTACATACTGTGACGATCGACAGACACCAAACTTGGCTGCATTCCTTTCTAAGTCGTGAGCCATAACATTTTCACACATCCGTGCAAAATTACCGCCACTGTCATTTTATGGGTTAAAGTCACAGTCCTTCCCCTGTAAATAGTTCGTCTCACCATCTTAGATCTAGTCATCTTAGATCTAGTCATCTTAGATCTAGTCATCTTAGATCTAGCCATCTTAGATCTAGTCATCTTAGATCTAGTCATCTTAGATCTAGTCGTCTTAGATCTAGTCATCTTAGATCTAGTCATCTTAGATCTAGTCATCTTAGATCTAGCCATCTTAGATCTAGTCATCTTAGATCTAGTCATCTTAGATCTAGTCATCTTAGATCTAGTCATCTTAGATCTAGCCATCTTAGATCTAGTCATCTTAGATCTAGTCATCTTAGATCTAGTCATCTTAGATCTAGTCAGGCTTTTACATGGGAGAAGACCATCCCTCCACATACGAAAATTAACACCCTGACTGCATGCTAAAATGAGCTAAAATGTTATGAATTAATTCATCACAAAATTCACCCAGTGCTCGGGGAGCACCCAGGCGGTTCATTTTTAGTATGTGACCAAGTTAGTGGGTGAATGGCCTTATCCCATATAAAAGCCTGAACAGATCTGGGTTGGTGAACAGTTTCCGGAATTAGAAACGTGTCGCCCTCGTGGACACCCTTGCCAGTGATTTTTGTGTGTAGAAAATGTAAATCAAAACGAAAACAGATTCGTGCATGATATTTAACTGGCTTATAACGGACAGAGTGATTCATTCTCTGCACAACTATCTTTACCTGGTTGAGAAAAAAAAGCATATTAACGATTTTGGCAGCGATTCAAAGTTACACGTTTGGCTGCAGACACGACTCCTTTTACCCCCATACCATAATTATTACACAATCCGTGCACAAGTAAGTCAAGCCTACGAGTAACACGCAAGTACTGTTTTGCTTGAAAAGCAAGAACGCATCGTACAGCCAGTAAAATATCCAGACGAATCTGTTTTTCTTGTTGATGAACTTTTTTAGGTTTGTATTTTACAACCGTTTGAAAAGGACAACGAAAAGTCGCCCGCAACAGTGTGAGCAGGATGCCGCATCACTTTTGTCACGGTTCCGTACACGTTCATTTGTACTGGAAGGTAGTTACCTTTTCCTTAGCCTTAATTGGAGAAAACCTGAGACAGAAGCTAAATTTGATACCGCGCGTTCAGTTTTGCAAATGTTAAACAAAGACTATCTTTATCCTGCTTATTTGTGACTCAACCCAGGGAGTCTAAACATTACAAGACGTTTTCCTGGTATGAACATTGTTTTTGTTACCTTTTGACTGAAATAATTCTCCACAAGCAAGTTCCAAATAAATAAGTACAGGAAAAGAATCACATACTCGCTGAGGCAGCTGTACACACATGCGCGGGCGTGCACACACACACACACACACACACACACACACACACACACACACACACACACACACACACACACACGAACACACAAACATCGAAATCAACATAAGTTGTTGTTTTTTTACACGTTATCCAGAAATGACATTTGGCTGAGAACATAAACTTTTCACTCATAATTCTGTCATGACTCATGGTTCTAGGCATGCCATGAGGATTTAGACAAACAATTTTTCAAACAGAATTTTGGCATGTCACGGGGTTGAGGACATACACATTTTCACACAGAATTCTGGCATACGACACGTAGTTCAGGACATACTTTGTTTTGTACAAAGATTTCTGGCATATGATTATGAAACAGGGTCAGTTCGGGATATGCATTTTTTCACGCAGAATTCTGGCATATGACACGGTTATTGGATCATACACTATTTCACACAGATCATCCAATTTTTTCACACTTAATTCTGTCATAACTCAGGGTTAAGGACATGTATACAATTTTTCATACAGAATCTTGGCAATAGCTTTCCTGCTTACTAATGTTGTTAGAGTATTAGGCAGGAGAGAACAATGCAACCCACCCTGTGTCAAATGCTTGTATTTTAGACTTTGCATCAGAGTCTATGAATATATTCAGCAAAATATTTTCATTCTGTACTCAAAGCAACCAGGACTGTTTTTGTTGTTGTCGTTTTTTAGCCCAAGTAGAAAACTATCATTAGTGCATCTAAATGCCTATAGACGGATGTGGTACACGTAGCCTTAAACTACAATTGCTCACACTAGGGCACGTGCGTAATATAAGCGTTCGCTTGAGTTCGTGTCCCTATTGTTTCTCATTGTATGATTATTGTATCATGTTTTATTAAAAGCAAAATTGTTTAAAAAGACCAACTGCTCACACATAATTGTGGCTTTGCCGTGACGCGAGTCGAGGATCTGAACCAGAAGGCATACGTTGTTGATATCGACTGTGACCGAGATAACTCTCCTCCGTGTGGAAAATTTTGCCACGGTCATTGGGAGGGGCGTTGCCGCGAGTCACGTCCAAGCGCTTGTTGAAGACAGCGATGATGATAGCGGCGATGACAGACACACCACTGCCGACGACGTCGAGATAAAATCCCCAGGAGAACGTGTAGTCTTCCAGCTTGTAGAAAAGCCACAGTGCCTCGCTGAGAGAGCCTTCGCTCTGGCTGTCTTCGTAGTCCGTCTTGTTGCGAAAGTAAACGAAGACCGCGCACCCTCCTGCTCCAAGAAGCCCTGTAACAACACGTTGTGAGTGTTAATGAGTGTATGGTATGGAGAGAAACAAATTCATTTTTCGTTCAGAAAAGCCAACACGGTTGTCTCAGATCTTGCCTCCGGTTCGACATTCATTACTTCTAAAAATAATGAATAAACTGAATTTTGTATTGGCGAAAAATGGCCGGACCTCTTCTATCAATCAATCAATCAATGAGTCTTGTATCGCGCATATTCCGTGGGTACAGTTCTAGGCGCTCTGCAGTGATGCCGTGTGAGATGAAATTTTATACGGCCAGTAGATTGCAGCCATTTCGGCGCATATTTACCTTTCACGGCCTATTATTCCAAGTCACACGGGTATAGGTAGACAATTATTAACTGGGCCTAAGCAATTTTGCCAGGAAAGACCCTTTTGTCAATCGTGGGATCTTTAACGTGCACACCCGATGTAGTGTACACGGGGGGAGGTTCGGACACCGAAGAGAGTCTGCACACAAAGTTGACTCTGTGAAATAAATTTCCGCCGAACCTGGGATCGAACTCACGCTGACAGCGGCCAACTGAATACAAATCGAGAGCGCTACCAACTGAGCTATATCCTCTTCTGAATATCTCTCTACAGATGTGTCCAGGTTTTACATGGCATATTTACACCCCCGGTATAGGGGTGTGTATAGGTTTCACTGGATGTGTTTGTTTGTTTGTTTGTTTGTTTGTTTGTGTTCGCATATAGATCTCAAGAATGAACGGACCGATCGTCACCAAACTTGGTGAACAGGTTCTATACATTCCTGAGACGGTCCTTACAAAAATTGGGACCAGTCAAACACACGGTTAGGGAGTTATTGGTGGATTAAGATTAAGAGTGACATATTAATGGTCAAAGGGAAATAACCTTCTCAGTTGGTGGCAGTGAGAATGGTTATTTCCCTTTGACCAACGGGGGTGTTTTTCCTACCTCGACGTACCCTTTCGCAATGGACCCTGTGTTTACGCGAATAAACATTCTGACTTCTGACTTCAGACTTCAGACTTCAGACTTCTGACTTCTGACTTCAGACTTCAGACTTCAGACTTCAGACTTCTGACTGTCTCTCTGTCTCTCTGTTTCTCTGTCTCTCTGTCTCTGTCTCTGTCTCTGTCTCTGTCTCTCTCTCTCTCTCTCTCTCTCTCTCTCTCTCTCTCTCTCTCTCTCTCTCCGCATGTAATAAAGTTCTGAGTTCTCTGACGGGGGTGTTTTTCCTACCTCGGAGGAATTTCTTGTTTCACTTGGACACATACCCAACATCGACAGACTGACTGCTTTTCTGTGCAGAAAGAGAATGTTTTCTGAATTGATTTTGTCAGTAAAAATGAGTGTCAGTCCGCAGAATCAATGTAATAAGAATACAAACAAAAACAAAAAACACATTGTAAAAATAAATAAATAATTGATTTGTAAATAGATTAAAAAAAATACAAAATTTAAATGCATTTATTCATTAAATGATTAAAAACAAAATCCCAAAATAAACAAAGAAAAGTCAAGGCCTGTGTAGGTTCTTAGAACTTGTTAGAGTCGGAGAATACTATTTGTGTGGTGATGTACATGGTGGTTGTCACGGGATGGAAGGAAGGTATGATGTATATTCAACTTACCAAACAAACTAACCCAGAGCTCCAGGCTCCTGGTTCGAGCTGCATCCACAGAACCCGTGCAACAGTTGGTGGCGAGGGCTTGGAAGCAGGAGAAGATCAGACCCAGCAAACCCACACTTGCCAGTGCCCTCGCGACGTGGAACCAAATGGCTGTTGACAAAAGTATGAACAGATCAGACGAAGAAAAGCCACGCTTGTCAGGCCTCGTGATGTGTAACCAAACGGCTGTTGACAAAAGTATGATAAAATCAGACCCAGAAAAGCCACGCTTGTCAGGCCTCGTGATGTGTAACCAAACGGCTGTTGACAAAAGTATGATAAAATCAGACCCAGAAAAGCCACGCTTGTCAGGCCTCGTGATGTGTAACCAAATGGCTGTTGACAAAAGTATGAGAAAATCAGACCCAGAAAAGCCACGCTTGTCAGGCCTCGTGATGTGTAACCAAACGGCTGTTGACAAAAGTATGAACATGTAACCGTGTGCCGAAACACTACGATCACCTCGGGAGGCGAAAGGATTGAAAATGTTAGGGCTAATTTCTTAGCCCTATAAAAACTGTTATGCAAACCCGAAGGTTTCCATGAACATACAGACAATCGGAAACCACCAGACCCCATCACAAACAGAATTCCACAATCAACCGGTGTTGACTTAAAAGCCAACAACTCGGGTGCAGAATCTGCTGTGAAAGGAGCGATAGCCTCCCCTGTCACAAACAGATCAGACCAAGAATAGCTACGCTTGTCAGGCCACCAATGTGTAACCAAACGGCTGTTGACAAAAGTATGAACAGATCAGACCAAGAATAGCTACGCTTGTCAGGCCACCAATGTGTAACAAAACGGCTGTTGACAAAAGTATGAACAGATCAGACCAAGAATAGCCACACTTGTCAGTCCACCAATGTGTAACCAAACGGCTGTTGACAAAAAAGGTATGAGAAACTCAGACCCAGAAAAATCACGCTTGTCAGACCTCGTGATGTGTAACCAAACGGCTGTTGACAAAAAAAAGTATGAAAATCAGACCCAGAAAAGGCACGCTTGTCACGCCTCGTGATGTGAAACTACAGGGCTGTTGACAAAAGTATGAACAGATCAGACCCAGAATAGCCACGCTTGTCATGCCTCGCGATGTCAAACCACATGCAGTGCTATTGACAAAAGTATGAGAAACGCAGACCCCCCCAAAAAACAGGCTTGTCACACCTCGCGATGTGGAACCACACGGATGTTGACAAAAGTATGAAAAAATAAAATCCAGAAAAAACACGCTTGTCACACCTCGTGATGTGAAACTACAGGGCTGTTGACAAAAGTATGAACAGATCAGACCCAGAATAGCCACGCTTGTCATGCCTCGCGATGTCAAACCACATGCAGTGCTGTTGACAAAAGTATGAGAAACGCAGACCCAGAAGAAACAGGCTTGTCAGGCCTCGTGATGTCAAACTAAATGGCTGTTGACAAAAGTATGAGAAAATCAGACCCAGAAAAACCAGGCTTGTCACACCTCGCGATGTGGAACCACACGGCTGTTGACAAAAGTATGAAAAAATAAAATCCAGAAAAAAACACACGCTTGTCACACCTCATGATGTGAAACTACATGGCTGTTAACAAAAGTATGAACAGATCAGACCCAGAATAGCCACGCTTGTCAGGCCTCGCGATGTCAAACCACATGCAGTGCTGCTGACAAAAGTATGAGAAACGCAGACCCAGAAGAAACAGGCTTGTCAGGCCTCGTGATGTCAAACTAAATGGCTGTTGACAAAAGTATGAAAAAATAAAATCCAGAAAAAAACACACGCTTGTCACACCTCATGATGTGAAACTACATGGCTGTTAACAAAAGTATGAACAGATCAGACCCAGAATAGCCACGCTTGTCAGGCCTCGCGATGTCAAACCACATGCAGTGCTGTTGACAAAAGTATATGAGAAACGCAGACCCAGAATAGCCACACTTGTCATGCCTTGTGATGTGAAACTACAGCTATAGGGCTGTTGACAAACGTATGAGAAATCAGACCCAGAAAAACCAGGCTTGTCACACCTCGCGATGTGGAACCAAACGGCTGTTGACAAAAAAAAAGAAAAACAGACCCAGAAAAACCAGGCTAGTCAGGCCTCGTGATGTCAAACTAAATGGCTGTTGACAAAACAGTATGAACAGATCAGACCCAGAATAGCCACGCTTATCATGCCTCGCGATGTCACACCACATGCAGTGCTGTTGACAAAAGTATGAAAAAATCAGACCCAGAAAAGCCACGCGTGTCAAACAAACAAATACTTCTACACCTGCATAAAAATAGTAACGCCACCATCATCAACATCATTGTCAATAACAAAAATACCATCACCACCAAATACAACAACAAAACAACATTAACAATTACAGCAACACCCATTTTCACACAAGCCATTCATTCTGCGTAATCAAATACTCACGAAATCCTTCAACGCCGTACGATCTGCACTTGAATTTACTGTTCCTCTCAGAAATACAGTACGTCCACAATCCCTCGTTCAGAGTCTTTCCGGTCAAGTTTACTCCGAGATCACTCGTGCTGGTCAAATTCGCAGACAATGAAAGATCCACACTGACCCAATACGGCGACGCATACCCCCATAGACACGAAGCAGTAGCCAAGCACAGTAAAATAACGCCGACTTTGTAGCCGGCTGATCGAACCGAAAAGACAGACATGCTGCAAAGGCGTACTCCTCGTCTGTCGTCTTGGCTGATTTCTAACCGGTGTGTTCTTCTTAGTGACCTGAAAGCACACATAGCTACTTCCTTGTTACCATACCCTTGGCATTGGATAATCTCCCGGACCTAATGCTCGCTCGTCTATTATTTCAATGTCAGTCTCGCTCCAGTTGAGAAGGACGAAGGACAGGCCGGGTATGTGTATGTATGTAAGTTTCTATTTGTGTCCCCAGAATAAGTATATATTTGGGACATGAAGGGGTTGTACGCTAAGAGGGCCGGGTACAGCTGGTGTCTGGTTATGTATTCAGCGTGTGTCGTGAACTTGACAGCTTTGTTACAGACTTATACACAGTCATTCTTGCCTGCGGTTTCCAGGGTGTGTGTGTGTTTGTGTGTGTTTGTGTTCAACGCTCGGGTGCATGTGACAGTACAATAAGAGGCATTTAAAGACACAGTCCTTCTCGAGGAAACGATTGGTTCACCATCCCACAGCTGCCTTTACGTGGGACGTGGCTATCCCTCGATCTAGTGGCTTCATAACAAATTCAGTAATCAGTCATCATAGAAAAAAGTCTAACTCCTAGACAGAAAGCAGTCAGGGTTGTTAATTTTAGTTTGTTTGTTTCTTTAGTATGTGTCCAATTAAGTGGACGGATGGGGCACAATACATCACGCATTCACATCGGCCAGCAGATCGCAGCCATTTTGGCGCATATCCTACTTTTCACGGCCTATTATTCCAAGTCACACAGGTATTTTGGTGGACATTTTTATCTATGCCTATACAATTTTGCCAGGAAAGACCCTTTTGTCAATCGTGGGATCTTAAACGTGCAAACCCCAATGTAGTGTACACGAAGGGACATCGGTTTTTCGTCTCATCCGAAAGACTAGCACTTGAACCCACCACCTAGGTTAGGAAATGGGGGGGTGGGGGAGAAAATTGCTAACGCCCTGACCCAGGCTCGAACTCGCAATCTCTCGCTTCTGAGCGCAAGTGCGTTACCACTCGGCCACCCATTCTACCATAAAAGCAGGTGGCTGATTACACCTAAACGAGCACACACCTGGATAGCGCGACTCGTGATGCGACAAGCTTTCCATTGAGAGGAAGCAACCCGAATTTCCCAGCATTGGGATAACAGAGTAAATAAACAAGTCGCGTAAGGCGAAAATACAATATTTAGTCAAGTAGCTGTCGAACTCACAGAATGAAACTGAACGCAATGCAACGCAGCAAGACCGTATACTCGTGGTCCACCGCTCACGGCATAGGCAGTGAAATTGACAAGAAGAGCGGGGTAGTGGTTACGCTATGCTGCATAGCACGCTTTTCTGTACCTCTCTTCGTTTTAACTTTCTGAGCGTGTTTTTAATCCAAACATATCATATCTATATATTTTTGGAATCAGGAACCGACAAGGAATAAGATGAAAGTGTTTTTAAATTGATTTCGAAAAAAAAATTTTGATAATAATTTTTATATATTTAATTTTCAGAGCTTGTTTTTAATCCGAATATAACATATTTATATGTTTTTGGAATCAGCAAATGATGGAGAATAAGATAAACGTAAATTTGGATCGTTTTATACATTTTTATTTTTTTTTACAATTTTCAGATTTTTAATGACCAAAGTCATTAATTAATTTTTAAGCCACCAAGCTGAAATGCAATACTGAACCCCGGGCTTCGTCGAAGAGTACTTGACCAAAATTTCAACCAATTTGGTTGAAAAATGAGGGCGTGACAGTGCCGCCTCAACTTTCACGAAAAGCCGGATATGACGTCATCAAAGACATTTATCAAAAAAATGAAAAAAACGTTCGGGGATTTCATACCCAGGAACTCTCATGTCAAATTTCATAAAGATCGGTCCAGTAGTTTAGTCTGAATCGCTCTACACACACACACACACAGACAGACAGACACACGCACATACACCACGACCCTCGTTTCGATTCCCCCTCGATGTTAAAATATTTAGTCAAAACTTGACTAAATATAAAAAGAAATGAAGGAATTACGTAAAAGTCTGGGAAGAAGTGAAACAGTGAGTCGAACTATTTTTACCGGAAGGACTGTGGCTTAGAGGGTAACCGTGAGTCAACATTGACGAACGGTGGAGTGCCTCTCTCAAGAGAATGGCGTGTCTACTCATACCCGGCTATCAAGTTTGCTGTCATGATTTTTGCTGAGTCGTGATTGTAAGGGCCCCTAAAAGTCTAAAGTTAGCTTCGATGTGCGTGTGTGTGTGTCAGTGTGTGTGTGTGTCAGTCAGTGTGTGTATAATTATATGTGTGTCAATGTGTGTGTGTGTGTATAGACGGTGTGTGTGCGTGTGTGTGTGTGTGCGTGCTTGTGTGTGTGTGTGTGTGCGTGTGTGTATTAGTGCGCAGTGTGCGTGCGCGCGCGTTTTTTGGGGTGCTTGGGGATAGGGGTGGGGGTTGTTATCCAAGCAATTCAAAGGCCACGTTTAATGGCTGATTTGAATTATGTTTGTACACCGTCATTTCCCTTTTTAAGGGGGTAGTGGTGCATGCACATTTACAGCCCTCATTTGCATAAAACGGTTCAATAGGCAGTTGAGAGACCCTTGTTAAGTGTTTCTTGTATAGAATATAGTCAATTTTTGTAAAGATTTTAGTCAAGCAGTATGTAAGAAATGTTAAGTCCTTTGTACTGGAAACTTGCATTCTCCCAGTAAGGTAATATATTGTACTACGTTGCAAGCCCCTGGAGCAAATTTTTCATTAGTGCTTTTGTGAACAAGAAACAATTGACAAGTGGCTCTATCCCATCTCCCCCCTTCCCCCGTCGCGATATAACCTTCGTGTTTGAAAACGACGTTAAACACCAAATAACTTAAGTAAAGTAAGGTAATATATTGTACTACGTTGCAAGCCCCTGGAGCAAATTTTTGATGAGTGCTTTTGTGAACAAGAAACAATTGACAAGTGGCCCTATCCCATCTTCCCCCTTCCCCCGTCGCGATATAACCTTCGTGGTTGAAAACGACGTTAAACACCAAATAAAGAAAGAAAGAAAGAATGTTTGAGAACCGATTTCAATGAAATTATGTGTGAGGCTGTAGTACAACCCAGGCTCGATTCTCTCCATAATTCAGGTCGGTGGGATAACTAATTAACCCTCACGGGCAAAAGGAAACCCGAGGTGCTATATAATATGACTAAAAACTGTAGGCAGTTCGATCTCGTAATTGTCCAGTCGGGGCGGTATCCTGATAAATTTAATATCCTTTCTTCAGTCAAAATATAAATAACTAAGTTTCTTGGGGGAAATAGTCTGAGATTTCTTCAGTCAAAATATAAAACACCACATTATCTTTTTGAATGAAAACAACTCAGTGTTTTTATGAGAATATTCTTCGATTTGGTTCCCACAGCAGTGAAAAACACACACACGCACGCACGCACACGCACATCCACGCACGTGATTGGTCGAAGCGGTCTTAAGGGGAAGTAATGCCTCTCTACCGCTTGTGTTCGTATGTTGCGATCATAGATCTATGGTTGCGATTGACTGCGAAAATGGAGAAAAGATTAGCGTTTCTGCTGAATTCTTGCAAAGCAGGTAACATTTTCGATGCGGAAGAAGAAGAATTGAAGTCGTTGATTGACGATTACTTCCTCTCGGACTAGTGAACCCTCGGACTAGTGAACCCTCGGACTAGTGGCCCGGGACGTTCCCGTTGAGAGGCAGGGTCAACATAGTGTCACCCGGTAAACGCAGCCTTTGGTTGGTAGTATTGGTGTGTCTATTCGGTCCGGCGTCTATTCATACGCAGGACACAAGTTTGCCGTCATGCTTTATGTAGACACAGGTTTCACAAGTTTTTGATAAGGTTTTGGACCCAGTGGGCTAAGAAACTACACAGCAACAAAATTATTCCAAAATGTATGCAGATATAACTCCGCCAAGGACGGTCCCAAGCCCGGCTGAAAAAGGAGGAGGGTTGGGCGTGGGGTTAGCACCCCCACCCTGCAAAAACGACTTCGCTACAGAAACGTCAACAATTGGCGGCCCATACCCTGACAGGAGTGACGGGCATTGATTGATTGATTGATGCAGATATACTAATCCCAAATCATTACAATTAGAAATATCATGAAAAATCCACACAAAAAGAACCTTTCAATCCTAAATCAGATAACGAAACAAATTTAAAATGAATGGAACAAACTGAACCAATCGTTTCAACAGTCATGTTTTAAAAGGCTAACCTCTATTTTATACACTGGCACAAGGTTCATAGTGAACTTGGCAAAAGTGTTCGTTCGTGTGTCTCTTTATAGACTGTCGGCACGAATTTCCTTCATAATCATAGCAAAGTCGTGTTTATAAGGGTCCCCAAGGGTCTTTGCTTTAATGTTTGTCATTTTATTCAAGTAAACGTCGCGCATCAGTAGTGGCTGATTTACATTTGAATTATCTTTGCATGTCTTTACATACATTGGCACAATACAACTTTGCTTCGATGTTTAAGCTTGTTTTTGCATTTAAGGAAACGCGTGATCAAATTTGTTTTTAAATTGTTTAAGTGGCTATATATATGTACCTTTTTTTCTGGCCATAACTGCTTACTGAGAGAGAGAGAGAGAGAGAGAGAGAGAGAGAGAGAGAGAGAGAGAGAGAGAGAGAGAGAGAGAGAGAGGAGAGGGAGGGAGGGAGGGAGGGAGGGAGGGAGGGAGGGAGGGAGAGAGAGAGAGAGAGAGAGAGAGAGAGAGGGAGGGAGGGAGGGAGGGAGGGAGGGAGGGAGGGAGGGAGGGAGGGAGGGAGAGAGAGAGAGAGAGAGAGAGAGAGGGGGGGGGAGGGGCAGACGGGCAGTCGTCGCTTTAACGTGGGAAAATGTCGATGATGTGCCACAGTCCTTTTCGTGTTCACATTCCCCTTAAACGTGTGCACTGTTATTAACATCTGTAGCACAGATAGGAATTCAAGCAGAACCCATTTGGTGTCAGAGCCAGCAGGCAAAAAAAAAGTTAACCCTTAGTTGTTCGATTGAAGATGCAATATAACCTGTTAAGGCCTACAGTGGACTTAACAAATCTGAGAAAATTAGATCTTAAAAAAAAGAGGGAGTCTTAAAATGGGAGTAAATTTACATAGAAATGTACATAGATTATGAACAGGAAGTCTGAGAAAACGGTCATCTGATCATCAAATAAAACATATTTTTCATCCAATGTATATAAATCATCATAGTATGATTGTACTTCCTTTATTACATGGTTTGTTTTCCAAATTATAAAAATATTAGGTCATCTTTTCACAGCCCAAAATCCATTTTGCACGGGATCTTATAATCATTTCGTCTATTTTCTTTTGTCGAATTGCAATGTATTTCAGAGAGAGAGAGAGAGAGAGAGAGAGAGAGAGAGAGAGAGAGAGAGAGACTGAGAGAGAGAGAGAGAGAGAGAGAGAGAGAGAGAGAGAGAGAGAGAGAGAGTTTTTCTATTATGTTAGGCGTTATTCTTGAACACATGCAGAAAACTCCTAATTGATAGTTATTGGAACAAATGCTTACGGGTTCTGCTAACACACGGGAGAAGCTGGGTTCCGACTGCTATAGTATCTATATATATACTAGAGGTATACCCAGCTTTGCCGGGGTGAATCGCGAGACAGAGACAGACAGCGTGGCGGTTCACCACAATCACCTTTGAAGGCGAAGTCCTGTCAAACGGGATTGAGAATTTTAGAGCTTATTTCTAAGCCCTATATTATCTGTTATGGCTTCTCAAATGCCAGAACATACAGACAGCTGATAAAAAATGATAAAATCGTTTATTTAACGTCACTCTGTAATACAGACAGCTAAAAGTCGCCAGACCCCATCACAAACAGAACTCTACAATCCACAGGTGTTGCCTCCACACACACACACACAGACACAGACACAGAAGCCGTATATATCTATGTATATATATATATAAATATATAGAGATAGATGACAGTGGATTTTTCGATAAATAGATTCGACCTTTGCACTTTTACAGTGAGGACAACTTACGGGTACATGCAAGGAAAGCCCACAACTTCTAAGGCGAACAACTCTGCAGAGTCTACTGTGAAGGGCGACGGTAGTCTCCCTGTCACACTCGACCCCCTTTGAATGAACTTAGGTCCCTCCCAGGTGGAATGGGAACAGCACGAAAATGATTCAGTGTCCCATCGCTGTCGACGACGCCAAATGTAACCGAGTGCAAAAACACCACAATCACCTTTGAAGGCGAAGTCCACTCAAACGGGATTGAGAATAACTGTTATGGCTTCTCGAAGGAAGGCCTGAACATACAGACACACCAAAGCCGCTAGACCACATCACAAACAGAACTCTACAATCCACAGGTGTTGCCCACACACACGCACAATTACAAACACACATACAGACACACACAGAGAAGCCGTATATATATATTATGTATATCTATATCTATAAATATATAGAGATAGATGACTATAAATTGATTCGACCTTTTCACTTTTACAGTAAGGACAACTTACAGGTGCAATCGTGACATTCTAAAAATAGTAACGTAGTAACGGGAATATGGATTGACGCCACACGAAGGAAGGGAGATAAACGCTGAAAACACTGGAGAAGATAAGGAAGAGTTACTGGGAATGGATCCAGAGAAAAACCAAAATCGGTTCAGCGCTGCGCGCTGAGAGCACGTGTTGAAATATCTCATCGATGAGGTTGTGTCCGGGGTGTAGCTGAATACGGACTCCAAATTTGAAAAAGATCCACCGAGAACTTTGGCCGTGCATCGCGGACACACACACACACACACACACAGAGAGACAGACAGACACAAGTCGTATATATATATAGATATATAAAATATATTTATATATAAAAATGGATGCAAGGGTGTGTGTGTGTGTGTGTGTGTGTGTCTGTGGTCGCCATACCTCACTGAGAGATGACAAGAGGCAGGAACAAGATAGTGTGTAGGAGCCGCAAATGTGCACCTGGGTTTTAGTTTCTTGATTCATCGTTTCCTTTCTCAGATTATCAACCTGCCCTTTATTGAATACAGCTTATATAGAATAGTGCAAAGCCAGTTCAGTGCCAAATGTTTATCTGTAGCAAGCACAAAATACCAATGTAATTACAGACTGTCTATTGCTCTTATAACGAGATTAATAAAGAAAAATCAATCAGGAAGGTTCTACAATCAAAGGAAGATAACTCTTGCTTTGTTATCCATGGAAGGGAGGTAACTCTTGCCATGCAAGCATACCTTATCATTCTCAAAGGGTGTAAAGTGATGAAGTTAAACCTTTTGCTTAATTATCTCAAACTTTCTTAAGGAAGGGAGGTAACTTATACCATAAGTCATGTTAGCAGGATTTGGATTTCTGTTGACACTGGGTAGCACATGTCTTCAATTGCTCTTCAGGACAAAAACAGTTTTAATTTCAATTCACAAATTAGCAAGGGAGGTAACTCCTTTCCGCAAAAACGTTTCTTCTTCTTCTGCGTTCGTGGGCTGAAACTCCCACGTACACTCGTGTTTTTTGCACGAGTGGAATTTTAATTGTATGACCGTTTTTTACCCCGCCATTTAGGCAGCCGTACGCCGTTTTCGGAGGAAGCATGCTGGGTATTTTCGTGTTTCTATAACCCACCGAACTCTGACATGGATTACAGGATCTTTTTCGTGTGCACTTGGTCTTGTGCTTGCGTGTACACACGGGGGTGTTCGGACACCGAGGAGAGTCTGCACACAAAGTTGACTCTGAGAAATAAATCTCTCGCCGAACATGGGGACGAACTCACGCTGACAGCGGCAAACTGGATACAAATCCAGCGCGCTACCGACTGAGCTACATCCCCGCCCTCGCAAAAACGTTTGGTTCGAAGTGTTTTTTACTGATTTTTCTTTCATTCTTGGTTCTTTGATATTGAATTAGAAAACTCCTGAATGGTGGTTCTTCGAATAAATTACTAAGGGTTCTGTTATTTCCCCGGCTGAAGCCGGGCCCTGACTGCTATTTTAAATTTTTTGTATCTAGAAGCACACAAACACAAAATCACACACAACACTCTCTCTCTCACTTTTTATTTTCCTTTTTTGAGAACACAACTTAGACAGAGATTTTGTATCTGTTAACAAATAAATAAACAACACAAAACCACTTAATTTACTGTTCATACATGTTTTTTATTTCCAGTTACAAATGCATAAATGCGTTAACACACACTAACACACACATGAATTCATGCATGCACGCACACCCACACACGCTCACACACACATGCTCACACATACACACAGAAACACACTCCCACGCTCACACCCACACAACCTTGATATCTCCCGACACACATGCACGTACAACAACAGCTACCCCCCAAACCCCAACTCTCCACAGTGACACCTATATGTGCTGCAAGAAAACAGTCCGCTCATCTCTGAGAAAATTACGAATGATCTTTGGACACGTTTCTTGAAGACGGCCGACTTGCTTCTCCAGAGCAGCTCTGAAATCTTCCTTCACCCCCTTGTTGACTCCGCGAGTCATCGTTCGCTGCCTGTTGATCAGAACATAAAGGCCAGACATGACAAAAAGTTTTGTAGAGTGGAGTAAATGCAATGTTATTGGATAGACATAGAATAGTAGACACAGAAAGCTTCATTTTATTGAATCTTCTTCTTCTTCTTCTGCGTTCGTGGGCTGAAACTCCCACGTACACTCGTGTTTTTTGCACGAGTGGAATTTTACGTGTATGACCGTTTTTTTACCCCGCCATTTAGGCAGCCATACGCCGTTTTCGGAGGAAGCATGCTGGGTATTTTCGTGTTTCTATAACCCACCGAACTCTGACATGGATTACAGGATCTTTTTCGTGCGCACTTGGTCTTGTGCTTGCGTGTACACACGGGGGGTGTTCGGACACGGAGGAGAGTCTGCACACAAAGTTGACTCTGAGAAATAAATCTCTCGCCGAACGTGGGGACGAACTCACACTGACAGCGGCCAACTGGATACAAATCCAGCGCGCTACCGACTGAGCTACATCCCCGCCCCATTTTATTGAATGAAAAATGCAGTTGTACAGTAGATCCCCTTTTCAGACCCCCCGAATGAAGACTTCCTCTCTTTCAAGACCTTGGTTTCTTGGACTTCCTGTTCATAGCCTCTATCAATTCAAACTTATTTTAACCCTTATGCTGGTGCAATTCTATAACACATGTTACATAGCCACTGGTGAATTAACAGAGAGAAAAAATAAAGAAAAACGTTCATATAGGTTTTCGCATTCATGGGAGGTAATCGGAACCGACCAAACAGACTGAGCCAGCAGTGCGATATATGTCGTGACAACCAGGTGACAGTATACGTAAAGTAGTGCGACATATGTCGCGACAGCCACCCTAAGGTTTGCCTACACAGCTTGCTGTCGAATTTACCTTTTTCGTTCAAGGAGAGGCTTCCTTTCCCTCCAGAAACATCAAAAAATGTTCAACTTTGCCCCCTGGACCCCCATCTGTAACCCCCCCCCACCTAGTCCGGCCCTGAGGATATATCCGTACCCATTGATATGGCTCTATCTGACCAGGTATGGATATATCCGCTCAGACTGTTAGCTTCAGTCGCCTCCTGTAATGTCCATCTAACGCCTGCATACCAGCGTGTTGATACAGTTACCACACAGTTACTACAATTCTGAGTGACCTGCTGCAGCACAGCTGGTCTCGGCTAAAAAAAAACTTAGTCAACATAGGTGGGGTAGAAAGTGTTAAAGCAATGAATACTGACTGTTGACCGATGTACATGTTACCAAAGGATAACAAGTTCAAGTGCATTCCGGCTTAGCCACAGGCACCCAATAACTGAAAGCTGATTACATTATGTTCATCAAAATCAATGAGAGACAACACCAAAATAAAACCAGGAAGGGAGAAAACTCACTGAGCTAGCTGCTTGGTGCTGACAGGCAGAATGTCCAGGCTGATTCTCCCCCCTTCCACAGTGTCCAAGTAGGCAAACTCTTCAAGCATGTCAACAACTCGCAAAAGTTAAGGGCAATTACCACATGCCGAATCAAAATCATTACAAAACAAATCCTACCAGAAACATTGGCTCAATATGAAAGCATGTCATGTGTCTCTGACTTTTTACTTGAAATAACACTCAGTATCACAAACAGTAAACTAACATTACACAGAAAAAAGATCACAGAATAGACGGTGTTCGGAAATAAAATTAATATGGGTTGTGACAGAATAAATACTCTTACTTTTAGTGAGTCAAACATTCCTACGTGACATTACAGGCCAGTCACTAATGCTGATGGGGTCTATGTCGACTAAAAGAGTGGGATTCCCTGTAGGTGGAGTTCCTGGAGGGGGATTCCCTGTATACAGGGAATACCACAGGATTTAGTGCCTGTAGCGTGTCGCTGATATCGCTGAAAGTCACGTGATGCTTGGCGACATCGGTAGAATTTGATGTTTTTCAATCTTTTTTGATATTTCTTAGAAATTCGAGTGTGGTTTGCAAGTTTTATTGAAAAACTCCACCCTGTGGGATTCCCTGTATACAGGGAATCCCCCTCCAGGAACTCCACCTACAGGGAATCCCACTCTTTTGGTCGACATAGACCCCATCAGCGTCACTAATGAGGGATGTGTCTGAAACACATGGACAAGGAGCATGTGTAGAAAGTTTGACTCACTAAAAGCCATACAAACCTGACAGAATTATTTCTGAACATCATCTATTATCACATGCCAAATCAAAATCATTGCACAAAAAATCCTACCAGAAACATTGGCTCAATATGAAAGTATATAATGTGTCTCGGAGCGTTTACTTCAAGTAGCACTAGCAGCTTGTTTGTTTGTTTGCTTAACGCCCAGCCGACCACGAACGGCCATATCAGGGCGGTGCTGCTTTGACATATAACGTGCGCCACACACAAGACAGAAGTCGCAGCACAGGCTTCATGTCTCACCCAGTCACATTATTCTGACACCGGACCAACCAGTCCTAGCACTAACCCAGACCTGTTTACCCTGAAATGAGGCAAGTGGGGCAAGGCCATGCTGACTGTGGAGTTTTGGGGATTCAAAGTGGAGTTTACATATATGTATAAAACCACAGAGTAAATATATTGCTGTGCAAACTGTAAGAAATAAAAAAAGAGTATTTTCTGACCTTTATTCACTGCTGTTCTTTCTTTCTTTCTTTATTTTGGTGTTTTACGTCGTTTTCAACCACGAAGGTTATATCGCGACGGTTCCTGCTGTTAAGTGTTTGATGAGAAGATAACTTTTTCATCAGTTTTCTTCAGATCTAGCTTGAGTTGACAGGGACTTGTAATGGGCACTTTTCAGTAGCAAACTGTTTATGGGATGCTGACTGCACGTGGTGAGTGCAGTCGAACTGACCACCGTGCTGGCAGGAAAAGTCCGATTTGCACAAGGAACAGTGGACGAACAATTCTCCCTTTCTTGACGCTTGTAGACAAGGGTATTTGTCGTGATAGTTCTTTTTATATTTCTGTGAATGGACAGCAAAAGCACGGTTTTTTTTCCATTTCATGTTTTGCTGGTATTTCCTCAACGTCACTGTCGTCAGTCTCGCAAACGCGCTTTCCTGAAGACGCCATCTTTGAAAAAGAGAAAGATTTTGAAAACGATGCTACGATAATGCGTTCAACGTACCAGCTGCCCGCTGGCAGTTGATTCGAAACTGACATGCCAGCCGCAGCGTGCGGGCAGAGATCTGATTGGAGCTATTGTTAGACCGCGCTGCGAAAAGTTGAGCCTTTGTTTGCGACCGGCGACTCAAGTTAGGCTTATGCACTGAACGATCGGTACTTGGCTAAAAACGGAGTTGGGGAATTCGAAATGCGGAGTCTCACTTTGAGCTGCGGAGTTGCGGAGAAAACTCCGCTCAATGCGGGGGGTAAACAGGTCTGCTAACCCCATAATGCCAGACGCCAGGCGGAGCACCCACTAGATTGCCAATTTTAAAGTCTTAGGTATGACCCAACCGGGGTTCGAACCCACGGCCTCCCGATCACCGGGCGGACGCCTTACCACTAGGCCAACCGTGCCATTTAGCACTAGCAGTATTACTAACAGCAAACTTAAACCTCATAGATAAAAGGTCACAGAATTTAGACCTCTGTAGACTGCACACTTACAAAGCAACACTTCAGACATGCTGCCATAGAATCTTTTAATTCATTTGTTAATCATTATGGCAGTCGCCCATATTTGGGTAAGACCCACAAATGGCATCTTACAATACACTAGTCTTTTTAGCCGTCAAAGATAATAGACTAAAGAATAACAGACATCTTTTCATTGGATGTTGACCTTCATCTCAGGGGCCTTAAATCACAGGTGTACCAGTGTACTAGCATTTGATCATATCATCTTCATCAAGAACTGTAAGATTTTTGTTGTTTGAAATTGAAAAATAAGCAACACATTAGAATATAACAATTTTCCTTGTCTTGCGTAAAGGATACCAAAAATGTAGGAAAAGAACATGTTGTAAGTGAAGGAGCCCTGTTGCTGAATGCGCCGAATGATTGCGGAAAAAAGATGCTCCTGCTGCGGCCAATCATACTGCAGGAGGATAATGAGATGCGCAAGGACCACATCAGGGCAGTGATCTGAACACATTCTCTCCTGGAAAAGAACAAAAATTCTTTCATGTTTTGTTTTGTTTGAGTAATCATGTGTTTAGTTGTTCATATACGTAAAGGCCAGTACACACATTTTTTTTACTAAAACCTCAAAAGTAGCTGTATCATTGAGTATGGGTCTCAGCTGTTTTCTGTGAGAGAACGTTTGGAAGGTCAACACAGTTGCAACAGTGGAATCAAGCCCTCTACAAACAGAGCAATCCCATTTGCAAATTAGAAATGACTGATTTGGTCATTACTAATAACCAATTGAGGACAAAACCCTTAAGCCTCAAATTAATCGGGCAAAGTATACTTCACCAAGCTGGCTTCACAAAGCTTTTGCAACCAATTTTTAAACAAGTCGCGTAAGGCGAAATTACTACATTTAGTCAAGCTGTCGAACTCACGGAATAAAACTGAACACACTGTATTTTTTTCACCAAGACAGTACAGCTTCGTCGATACCCGCATGAAGGAAATCGCTCACCTTCCACGTGCAAAACGTAGTGATATTGACACGCCAGATTAGCGCGGTAGCGTATTGTGCTAAGCAGGAAAGCCCGCTTTTCTGTATTCTTGTTAACTTTCTGAGCTTGTTTTATATACAACCTATCATATCTATATGTTTTTGGAATCAGGAAATGATAAAGAATAAGATGAAATCATTTTTGGATCGATTTCTTAATATTTAATCGTAAGACTAATTAATCTATTTTCGTTAATTGTGATCACATTAAGAGTAAACATGACATATGTATATATTTTTAGATTCAGAATGTGATGAAGAATACGATGCAATCAATTTTAAATCTGTTTGCGAAAAATCGATTTTAATGACAACTTTAATGAGTAAACTCATTAATTAAATTTTAAGCCTCCAAGCTGAAATGCAATACCAAAGTCCGGGCTTCGTCGAAGATTACTTGACCAAAATTTCAACCAATTTGATTGAAAAATGAGAGCGTGACAGTGCCGCCTCAACTTGTACGAAAAGCCGGATATGACGTCATCAAAGACATTTATCGAAAAAATGAAAAAAACGTCCGGGGATATCATACCCAGGAACTCTCATGTCAAATTTCATAAAGATCGGTCCAGTAGTTTTCTCTGAATCGCTCTACACACACACACATACAGACACACACACATACACACGACCCTCATCTCGATTCCCCCCTCTAAGTTAAAACATTTAGTCAAAACTTGACTAAATGTAAAAAAAAGACCTTGCAAAATCTTTGAAAAGTTGACTTCCGATGCAATTAAGGTCAGCCTTCATATGGAATATTTCACATTGCACGCTTGCATAGCTGCCAAACAATATATGTTTAGGGGGCACTTTGAGGCACTTAGAAAGAAAGTTTTTAGAAAGCAGTGACCATCCACAGTAAAGCACTATTCCAAGCTTAAGACATGTTTTTTAACCATTTATACCACATTGGCCTATTCATACCACAATTTGGACAAAATGCTGACAAACACCGATACAGATCTGAGAAAAAAAGGGAAGTAAGCGCTCTAAATGCATCACATACATGTGTAATAGAGCAAGTGAGAGCTCTGCAGAACCAATCATTATGCTGAACCAATCATTATGCTGAACCAATCATTATGCTGAACCAATCACTTGTCACCTGAGAAAATAACAAGAATTGGAATGAACAAGCGACTTTCATCCATGGGTACTTAACTTTCCTTTTGTTTCTCAGATCGTAAAAATAGCGCTCTGCCTCATTAGTTTAAAATACAGATACAAGCATCCACCACCATCCCTCTCCCCACCTTCAAACAGGCGGCAAGCATCAGTACACAGTAGGGCAGAAACTCTTTCTCTGTGCATTGCAGCATCAAGAGATGTCGACTTGATCCACTGGGTGTTGCAACTTTCTCTGCCTGCTCAAACTCCGGCATCTCCTGTTCCGGGATGGTGTAAAGAATGTCCAGAATCAGCTCACAGGCTTTCTGCACAAGTGAAAAGAATTCAGATTTTTCATGAGAACGCTGGATTTTGTAACTGTAAGCAGTGTCATTTCCAGACTCAGAATGACAATAGGTCAGTTTGACCTGGTGTAAAACTAAGTATATATACAGTGGAGTCCAGCTATAACGAACCTGGGTATAACGAAATCCCGCTTTTAACGAACTGCCATTGATTTCCCGTCAGACAGCCTTCTATTTCTTACTTGTTACTTTCCGCCTACAACGAACCTTTTGAACTCATTTGCATAACGAACCCCTCTTATAACAAACACGTTTTCATCGCCCCAGAGCCGTTTTGTCTCTAAAAGTCACAAGGATACAACAAAGTGATGTCAATAATTGTCTCCAAAGACAAAAATACACAAAAATACACAAACACAAGTGCACATCGCGTGATGAGCGAACTCTGAACAAACAGCGGAGGTGCACGAAACAGTGGCTGTTCCGTGCACCTCCGCTGTGTTTTCACTATTCCAATCAGCTGCTAAGCTATGACTGTGCTCTAAAAAGTCACAAGGCTACAACGATCTGCCTGTGAGGCGAGATCAAAGGCAGGTCCATTGTGATAGCTGGGTGGCCTTGTTTATGAGACACTGACCTTCTTCCCAGGGGTCATTGACCCAGTTTTAGCTATGAGAGGTGGTTCCCCTTTCATATGAGAGAGGAAACACTTCCTGCACCCGGGTCAGTGACCGAGTTTAACCTATGGGGAGTTTAACCTATGGGGCAGTCTCTTTGATGTCTTGAGAGGAAACTTGGCCAGGGTAGTACATGCACCAGAACTGGTGGACACCATGAAATCGGAGATTGATCAGAATGTACATGTATGTAGAGGTTACATGCCGAGTCTCAGTGATTATCAAAAATAATGGTCGAAGTTAGCGGATCATGAAAAATGCGAGCTTCAGCGAGCTTTTTTATGACCGCGAACTGAGACCATTATTTTTGATAATCACTGAGACGAGGTATGTAACCTCTTTATCCCTCCTTTCTTCAGTTATTCAAAGAAAAGAGGAGTTTTTGTGCGAAAGTTTGATCAAATCATATTCACCCAACCAGTCTACCTGCGCAGGCGATCGATTAATGCGCGGTTGTATAGTTCCGTGCAAATCATTCAAATTTGTTCACACTTCTTGTCAGTTTCCATGTTTTGAACTAAAATCAAGTACACAGTTATGTTGTCATTCTGCTGTGGCGGTAAAGGCAGATAGTGTGTGTTCTGTACATGTTTTGGTATCGCTCAGGAAATGTTCTTTCCTCGAATGTGACTAGCAGACGAAGTTTTACACCCGTGTTCCAACGCTAAAAACTGTATGAAGTTTAGTTTTCTGGGGCAAAATAGTGTATGAAACCGCTGCATGTTCTTCAAGTTGATTAAATGTTTGCAATTGATTGCGTGTGATCTGTTTATAAAATGAAATATTGTTGAAAACTGACCGTCGGATTGCAGTCTTGTCACGATGCAGCCGAAATCTGGAAGGGGAACTACTCGTGTCGCTAGACAAAGTATGAGAGTTACTTTTCCTTGGAATCTTGCTAGCGATAAACGATTGTGCACGGCAGATCTGAATTCAGAAAACAACCAAACTCATGGATTTTATATTGAGATTCATGTGTTCAAGCCTGTAGTTGCTGGTTTAAATGCGGTATGGTTGTTTTGTTTGCTCCAGAAATGTATATGTTGTACGTTAGAGTGTTCTGAACTTTTGAGTCGCAAAAAATAGATCCACAATGTGTACAGTCTCTACCCATGAGCTATCGAGGATTCAGGCCCGTTGTTGGGTAAGTGATTTTGGTTGTTGGGTAAGTTACCGAAAAATAACTAGCCCTACAAGTTTACAGAGAGAAAGAAGCAGAGGGGGGGATAAATGATTTTACACGACTTTTTAAATTTTACTTCTAAAATTGTGACAGTAAAGTGAACATGTGAACTCTGCCTCTATGGATTATATTATGAAGCTGTTGAAAACATGCAGAGATTGTACTAGTTCTCCAAGGAAAGATCGATGGGACGATCATTTGAAGGTGAGTGGGAAAACTTGTCTTAAGGCCATTTAGGGTTGAAAACTCTACAGCGAATTACTGATATAATGAACTAAAATGTATCTCCCTTGAGATTCGTTGTACCCGGACTCCACTGTAGGTTCAAATCCTCTGGCTTTGTGCGTTTAGTAGGAAAGTTGGTTGTCAGAAGACCTCCTTCATGTCAAAATATTCGGACGGTCCACCGGCCAGGGGTGAGAGCAATGCGTCAGATCAAAAAAGTATGCGTCATTGACAGAAGACAGAGGCCTGAGAACATCACTGTGTGAGGATGGAAGTGTGACTAGCATGAAGTAGGGATCCATATCTATCTATATCTATATACGGCTTGTGTGTGTGTGTGTCTGTCTGTCTGTCTTTCTTCGCGATGCACGGCCAAAGTTCTGGATGGATCTGCTTCAAATTTGGTGGGCATATTCAGGTAGACCCCGGACACAATCTGCTCGATGAAAATTTTCAACACGTGCTCTCAGCGCGCAGCGCTGAACCGATTTTTGTTTTTCTGTACATCCATTCCCAGTAACTCTTCCTTATCTTCTCCAGTGTTTTGCGCGTTTATCTCCCTTCCTTCGTGTGGCGTCAATCGCGTACGGTGCGCCCGGCGAAGCCGGCGTACGGTGCGCCCGGCAAAGCCGGGTACCCTGCTTTGTATTGGTGCGCCACTCACCCGGCAAAGCCGGGTCCGGCGAAGCCGGGTACCCGGCGAAGCGGGTATTCATCTAGTGTTGAATATATATCTATATATTTGATGCCAAGTTTCAGATCCTACTTTGTGTCTGGTTGCTACCATGCATATGTGTCTTTTTCCATGAAGTTCATAATTTATCAAGAATCTAAAAAAAGAAAAGTGGACAAACTGTTACTTACAGCATAGTTCCTCAGACAGTAGAAACAGCTGGCTCTTTGCAAAGCATACCGTGTCTGAAAAGGAAACAGATAACCAAGATAACAGATAATCCCCAAAGTCTCACAGGCAAGGCAAGTGGGAAAAGACATTTGAGAACACAAAAGTAAACATTAAATTTAATCAATGATTTTAACCAAATCAAGGATGTCTATGTTATTTCCATAAAGAGATTTAAAATGATTGCATTGTAATCAAGAATCCAAAAATATATAAATTAAAATGTCATGTTTACTCTCAAAATGTGCAAAGAATTCAAAAAAATCAGTGTATGCTAATTAGGTACAACGTTACATGCTTCACCAAGAAGAGGGCAATCTATCTGGGTCTTCAGCTTTGGGCTAGCCACGCCTTACTACATGTAGTCTTGGTGCTGACTGGTTTTTAGTGTTGATGTTTAAGTTTCAGGCCAACAGATTGACTCAATGTTTTGATATCGCTTCATATGACTTGTTTATATTTTAAACTGTGACTAGTAGCCTGTTCTTGTTTGCAGACACGGGTCAATGACCAAGTTTTCAACTTGATGTCTGAGAGGGATGGTCCCAGAAAACTTTTTAAAGGTCATATCAAAAACATGCATATCACCACAGGAATGTTATGTTTCTTTGTATAGCAATGTGAGTACACTTTCTTTAACATGCACAAGGCGCTACTTGTCAATTGGGTTCAGGGATCAAAATAAGGCGAAAAACCTTGCGTCTTACAGTCCCGAAAGTTGAAACAGATACATGCTATAGAAGTCTTGGAGACGGTACCTTCATTCTGCCTGTAGCTGTGTCGATGCAGTTCTGCAACTGAGCAGCTGCTTCCTGAAAATTGCCCTGAAGAACAGAAAAGCTAAACCATTACAATAACTGAATTAACTTTAGTATTGCAAAAATCAAACCAAACACGCACACAGACAGACAAAGAAAAACACATCAACAAAGATGCAAGGATAAATGCAAGTGCAAGTACAAATGCCAAAACTACACATCTTCATTCTAAATCATGTAAACAATAGGTAGACAAAGAGACATATCGACAAATGGATGAGCAACCCCCCAACCCCACATCAACTACACATACACACACAAATAGTGAAATACCCACCTGGTACAGAGCGACGTCTATCTGCAGATGACTGATCCATGCCCAGGTTTCCTTCTTCCACCTGGAGTACAGTGACAGAAAATCTGGAAAAGGATACAACCACAATTTTCAACAATGCAAGCAAAGCCAAATGCATCAACATATTAAATGTAACGCATTGTTTTGTTAATACATGAAATAAACGTTCCAATGACCTACCATTCTTGTTTTTTGAGTCCGACAACTAAGTCGGACTTTTTACTGAACACACTTGTCAAACATAGAAAGAAAACTGCAGCATAATGAAAAAAATGCCTTATGCAGGTTGCTTATCTTATCTTATCCCCCACTAACCTTTGTGCAGCTCCTCCCGGGTATTGAGAAGTTCGTAGCACTTGAGGGCCATGGTGAAGTTGGACAGCAGGGCCTGGGAGTTGGGAATATTGCTGGACGGCAGGATTGGGGGCTGTGCGGAGTTGTCTGCCTTGTGCTTCTTGGCTCGAGGGCTGGGGAAAATGTACAATGGGATTCATATTCTGTCTTTTGTGTGGGTAAAGTTGCGCATAACACTTCACTGGGTATATGTTCACTAGAGACCTTGTAAGTAAACACCTTTTAAGATTTAATGGTTCACTGGCAAAATTCTATGTTCAAAAATATGTCGAAAAAGGCATGGTCATTTAAACTCTATGATACTATAACTTCTAACTGTGTAAGTACAACACTGTGACAACCTAATATTACTCATAATACACAGGTAATAGACAGAAAACTCCCATATAACGGGCAGTATAAGAGAAGACATTAGCAAAGAGATCGAGAGAAAAGTTAGAGAAGACCTACAGTGGTGCATACTCCTCAGTGTCCAAAGGGAACCCCTCAACCAGAACAATAGGAATGTGTTGTGATCCCAGTCCAGTGCCTGAAACATAGCATTATTGTCATCATCTTCATCGGACAACTTTATTTGAAAACTGATCTCCAAGTGTAAAAGGCTAATGAAAAAAAAGAGAATAAGATTTGTCATAATCAGAACCATCACTTATTTTAAACAGCAAACTGAGGAAGAAGAAGCCTTATTTTAAAAATTTTCACCTCACTGTATCAAGCACATAAATGTAACAGTAAATGTCAACTGAATAATTCCTTTCACTCTTCTCCTCTTCGAAAACGTATCTGTAACTGGCATAAACTACATTCATTAATTCTTTTGCTAATTTCATTTCAAAATTCGTTTCCAGCATCATAATCTTACACATCACTCTATTTAGCAGGAGTGAGAAACTCAATCACAGTGATGAACAACACGACTAAATCGCATGCCCTGTCAAATGGCATCTTTGATAAAAGTTTAAACCATTTACCTGATATGTCAGTGTCAATGTGGCTGACATACAGGTAGAAACTCTGCATGAACATCACAACAGCCATGTAGAGAACTTGCTTCAGGCCGCTGTCTGAGTGCGTCTGTTTGGCACGGTTGTATTGTGAAACTAAGTACTGCCACTGTGTGTCTCTGCAAAGAAATGAAACTTTTAAGAACAACAAAAACAACTACCCGCACACCAGATGCACACATCTGCTTGTCATGAATGCATTTCCTACATAGAAATACATGTATTTTATTTACTAGCTCTACGCCAAAAGAAGAAGACAAAGACATTGCCGGAACCAAAAGAGTAACAAATCAAACGGAAAAACAATGTGTACAGGGAAAAAACTAATACATTTACAAAAAAGTCCAACAAAGTTAATTTCATGAAGGGCACATTCACATAAACTTGACATTTTCATTTCAAGTAAAACTGATCCCAGCCTCTGACCCACAAAAACAAGAAAGAAAACAAGATTGTCACATGGATCAATCCCTTGATTCTAACACTCCAACATACCCACCGACAGTGAGTTAAGACTCAAGACTCAACATTTTACTGTCCTTATAAAAACAAGGAAAATTGCCATGCAGTGTCAGGCAATTACAGACATAAAATACATCACAGTTACTAAGAATTAAGGATTGCACTTAAAACTAACAACACTAAACCCCACCCTCACTCTCCCCGCCCCACCCCACCCCATTCCACACACACACACACACACACACACACACACACACACACACACACACACACACACACACACACACACACACACACACACACACACACACACACGCACACAACGTGTACCTTGGCTTGTTGAAGATGTCTGGTTCAAACTCCCATCCCAGCCTCTGACCGACAAGGACAAGAAGACGGAAGAGACTGCCCCACGGGTCAATCACTTGATTTTCTCGCTCCAAGAGGCCTGCCACAGGTGGCAGACGACTCAGTGAGGCCTTGCTTGGGGAAAGCATGTCTGAGAAGAAATGAACATGTATCACAATCTCATCTTATGTCAGAAACTCAGAAAGACATTAGGATAAACAACATCAAATGGTAATTGAAGACTATTATGAGTGAAGACCGTTTCAAAAACACATCAAAATTTTACATTTTAAGATGTCATTGCTTGTGGTTGATGAAATGTGAGGGTAAGACTAAGAGAATATCAAAGGCATATCTATTTGCATGAACTCTAGGTTCTGGCCTCATAATGGATGCTACTGAATATCTTCCATAACTAACACGGATATTCTTTTCAGTGATCACTGGTCTGGCTTTGTCAATTATGGGTGAAAAGGTTGTTTTGACCTAATCAGCACTAGAACCTTTGCCTCCACAAACTGCATCAGATAACAACTGAAATAAAACTGTATGTAGATTACACATAATAATGTGGCTGTCCAACTATAACATTTAAGATAACAGTTTGATTTTGTTTAAATAGCGCAAGAATAAAACTGTTTGTAAGCCCTCATATAACGGAAAAAGCAGATTCCTATGATACAAAACAAAAATGTACCTGCTCCACTGCTGGTTCCCTCTCCACTAGCCGGCTGTGTGATGTAACTGATGTAGAACTCTATCGCCAGCTGCAGCCACTGGTAGAGCTGGGCAGGCGTCAGGTTGATACGCACATCTCTGCCCAGTACCAGTGGCATGGCGTCACACACTGTACAAAACACAGATTGTGATGGTGAATATTAATGCAATCAAAGAATTTGATCGCATACTGTGATGTGGACTGAGGTGTTCCGTAAAGCCTAATAATGAATAATGTATCGATTGGACATTGGATTTCCCTTCTTTGAGCCATGTGACGTCAGAGGCCTACAAAACTTCATATTTGGGCTTTTCAGGTTGACCGAAACTGCAAAGGAACTACAAAACACACGTCATGTGTTTGATTGCATGTGTGTGTGCTCGTTCAATCGTCAAATCAACAACAAAGTCAATACGTGACATGTGTTTTGTAGTTCCTTTGAAGTTTCGGCCAACCTGAAACGCCCAAATATGAAGCTTATGTGTTTGATTGCATGTGTGTGTGCTCGTTCAATCGTCAAAACAACAACAAAGTCAGTACCTGAAAGGAATTCGATCGATACATAAATGTAATTTGCGTTTTTGACCAAAATATGACATTTTACACAGATCTCGACAGTCATTGTTCTCGGAGAACAATGACTGTCTCGATCTGTGTAAAATGTCATATTTTGGTCAAAAACGCAAATAACGTATATTAACTGAGCCGACTTCACCAAACTTGCTGCACAAAGCTTTGGCACCTTTTTTTGGTAAAAAGACTTGGGGCTCAATAAAGGGCAGCCTGTAGGGTGAAAGAAAACATGAAGTAAAAAGCCAACATAATGTGTGCACCATGCCACAAGAAACAATTATCTATTGCAGTAATAAAGATGTACCGTGGTACTTGCAATGTGAGGCCCCTCCCACAGGAGAACACTTCCCAAACAAGGACACCTTCTCTTGTCCCTTCTCAACTATTCTGACCAAAGTATAACTGTTATAACCGGCCACCTGCAATGAATGGACACTTTTGGCCAGTCCTGATGGTGTCTTTTCATCACAGGTACATACACTGCTGTATTTAGTGTATTGCATTGTAGGAAAAGTACACAGAAGGTTACAAGTAAGTGAAGGCTGAGTCTTGAGGTCTGACATGAATGTACTATTGCTTTTTTCTTCAAAATGAGGTCTTTAATTAAAGCACCTTGGACGTGGCTAAACAATAACTCACAAAATGATTAACTTTGACTGTTGGCTTTTTAAAATTTTTTTTTTAAAGAAACCCAACGTTCCCCTGTGAGTGTGAGACAAAAACTTGAAAACATACCTAGCAGTTTCCGGTAGCAGTTGACGGGTGGCATGCTGGACACTCTCTTTTCCTCATTCATCAGCAGCTCTATTAGTTTCAGCTGAAAAAGTGACAAACACAATCTATGTTACAGTCAAACATCTAAAATGGGAGAATGTGATTTTTCTGTCCTGTCATATGAGGCATCTTTCACAAACAGATACGTCTGAACACAACACTTGACACAGTTTGTTGTTTTTCTATGACTGCAAAAGTGCAATCAATTTATCCCTAAAAGAACAGAGATCAGTTCACAGAAGTTTACACAGATGCTTCAACTGAACATGATTCAGAAATCCGTAAAAGATAATTTATGTACAAATTTTATGATGAACAATTAGACAATCATTTGATTCATCTTGAATTCAATTTTGTGAAATCAGTGCAACCACTTACCCCATGTTCCTGGACAAGACTGGGGAAGTTTCTCATTGCAAGCAGCAGTAGACGACATCTTTCAAGCGTGTTGGAAATTTTTTCTGCTACCGTCAGAAGCATCTGACATTGAACGTGGGTTGGGATGGCAGCAAATATTTCTGTTGAACAAAGCAAGTAAGATCATTGCAAATAATTATAATAATATGAACATAATAAGAATTTTGTTTGATTCTACTCAAAAAAGCAAACCTTAAGTCTTTACAGATATTTAATAAATCATCTTTTTTTCTGTCAGATGGGCAATCATGCAGACACACGCCCTCACCCCCATCCTATCCCGCTTATTAACTCTAAAACCAATTTTCACAGGAAAAAAATATCAATGAGTGGAAGCTTACCGGTGAGAAGCGTGTGTTGGTGTTCACTGGAGTCGGTCTGCAGAGCTTCTAGCATCCCCTGAACCTCCTCCCACAGCTGACGCTCATGTGGGAAGTTACGAAACCTGCACAGGTTAAATATGATGAACATACATACAGCAAATTAAGTTTTAAAAATAACCAAAAAACTTGTGGCGAAACCTTAACTTAACAGGGACACAAAAATCTGGCAGGTAGATAGGTTGCTCAAACAAATAAATAAAAATACTCATGTCATACATTTTGCTCTTTTTCTTTTTTTGGTGTTGTTGACAATTTGAGAAAATATAAAGTAAAACAGCACTGGTCAGGTTACCAGTATGGCAGTAACAGGCTAATCATACTTTTTCTTCTTTTAGGAAATGAAAAAACAACGTTATTAGTTAGGCCCAAAAAAAAAAATAGGTGTGGTTACGGTAACATAGCCAAAAAAAATAGGGTAGGAAGGTAGGCAATCACTTTTTTTTTTTTAAACTTTTTTTTCTAATGTGTACAAATTAAACCTACTTGACAGGGAAATAAGTGTGCGACTCGGGCGCTTTCGCTTTCATTGCGTTTTCTGCACTCGTTTTCTTGTGTTTTTTTGTTTTTTTTGACAAATGTAATAAAAAGTTATAGGGTCGGCCCCTAAAAATAGGGTAGGTCGGGTTACCGTAACCACACCTATTTTTTTTTTTAGGCCTTATCAAGTTTGCACTTGTAGATCAAAGACTCCATCTTTGAAAATCAACTGTCACTGTGTCAGTGTCATACAAGCCTTAGCATTAGCAAAATATTATTGCATCAAATGAAAGTTTACATTTCTTCGAGATGTTTTGCAGCTTCGTTGACATTTTTGCTGGCTTTCTCTACTTGGTAAGATTCAAACTGCAACAGATGAAAGACATAATAATAATTAAGTAGAAGTGCAATGCCAATTAGGCACTGCATACCCCCAGCAAAAGACAGATCGGCTCTCTCTCTCTCATCCCAATTCACACACACACACAGTCGGACTCATTCACACAGACACAAATCTTGCCCAAAAAAAATACACACTAATACGCACATTGACAGACGAACACACACCTTTCCGAACAAACACACACAAACTCTTTCTCTCTCTGTGTCTCTCTTACACACACATACACTCTCACAAACACACACACGCACGATATTATATATGTATACACAAAACACACCCACACAGTGACACACACCCACACAGTGACACACACACAGACTAAGTCACTAACAGTCGACACAGTCATGTGCACACAGAAATCACACACACCACGCGGGCGAGAGAAAGACTGCAGAGAGGGGATGACGTCATGATGCATTGACGCAAATGCCTCTTGACCTCATCTTCTTGCGTAAGCTTAATGCATAGACTTGGAAACTACAGAAATTTTACCCGCCTAAAGCGGCCTTGGGTAGCATTGGATAAAAAAATCGAATCCATAGAGAACCACCGCCGTATTTAAGTTGGTATGTTCCAAAAGTTTGGTGAACTTCTGTCCCCAACTGTAGCCACAGTTTGGCAACAAAGGATCCTTCCTTATCATGTATTATCGGGAAGAACATTTCTCAAGTCGATCTCAGTATGCGTTGGTGGGATACCAGTCCAGCTTTGCTGGGATAATATATATTTTTATCAGGATACAGTGGACGCCACTTAATAAAACCGCGGTTAATAGAGCCAGCCGCTTATAAAAGCCGATTTCAGACGGTCCGGATTTATCACTATATCTTATGTATTGGAAAAAGCCGGTTAATAAACCCAACCCGCCGCTTATTAAAGCCAGTTTTCTCAGAGAAATCACGTAGTTTGTGACTAAAACTCACATTATCTTGTTCTGATGTGGAAGACGACCAACAAACAAACACTCATAAAATCGTTCTTCTCTGCCGAGTAATGATTCGTGACGGTGACAGTGAAATTATTGATGTACCAAAGTGATCAAAGTACATGTGTACATGTACATAATTAAAACAAAAGTTCAACATCCTTCGTGAAGTTTTGTTTAAGTAGTAATACTGTGTTCAAGAATGGGACCTTGCACTATTCTTTCACACAAAGAAAAAATAAATATTGTCTGTAAATAGACGAATTCCTGAAATAACTCTTGTCAACATGGGAGGACGTCAGCCAAAATAAACTCCAGACTGAATGTTACCCTGCCAATTTCAAGAGGTACTTCTTCTTCTTCTTCTTCAGCCTTCCAGAATTTTCTGGTTATGTGTGAACTCGTTTGCCCATTTGGGTTCCCCAAACTATACTCTGAGAGCATAGTCAGCTTCACTCCGCTTTCGTTGGGTAGGCATGCTGTGTATTTTCGTGTTTTCATAACCCACCGAACTCTGACATGGATTGCAGGATCTTTTCCGTGCGCACTTGGTCTTGTGCTTGCGTGTACACACGAAGGGGGTTAAGTCACTAGCAGGTCTGCACATAAGTTGACCTGGGAGATCGGAAAAATCTCCACTCTTAACCCACCATGCGGCAGCGACCGGGATTCGAACTCAAGAGGTACAATTACATATAATAAGTAGAAAAGCATGTCAAGATCTTGCAGTTGAAGCAGATTTATGGTGAAATTCGATAGATTTTACCCCAAATTCAATTTATTCGAAAACGCACCGAGTGGTAACGTCCTTTGAATAAGAAAAGAAAGATTTTGCTTTGAAGCTAATTTCAAAGTAAAAATACCATTTTTCATCACAAATTAGACTCCATGAGTGGAATACATGGTCCGAAGTTCGATAAGCAGCACTTTGGAGGGGAGGGGGAATAGTCAGTAATGAGTTTATGAGAGATAAACAATAGCTAGGTCAGGCCATTTTTAATTTTTTTTCAAAATAGGCATATATATATATCATTGGAAAGGTATTTTAAAGACAAAGACAACGGTAGTAATTAAATTAAAATAGGTCAATTAGGTAACGAGCTACATAGATTTGAAAACGGCACCCGTCAAGTAGGGTGGGGTCAAAAGTTAGCCCTCTGCATTAATCGGTTTTAAACACTACTTGTACCCAATGACTGGGGTCAAAGTGAGCTTTTATATATACCATTAGAAAGGTCTTTTAAAGACAAATATTGTGGAAGCAATTACATTTCCATAGGTCAATTAGGTAACGAGCTACATGGATTTGAATAGAGTAACTGTTTAAGAAATGTGTGGTCAAACTTTAGCTTTCGGTACTATTCATTTTAAAACACAAAAGGCACAATAATTTTGATAAAAAAAAATGTTCAAACTCAAAGTACTAATGACAATACGTAAAATATCATTATGTCTACTGAGTAGCATGCTATTGCTAAACATTGATGTATTTTTCTTTTAATGCAATACCATTGAATCTAGAAATGGAGAAAATTAATTTCTTTAAAACTAAAAGTTAGAACATCACAAATTGAGAAAAAAATCACACTGGATAAATTGTATTGCCTGTTATTCCCAAAGAAATGTAAATCACAAGTTTACCTCTAGCTCTACATTAATTTTACTCAACACCAATAGTATGTATGTATGTATGTATGTATGTATGTATGTATGTATGTATGTATGTATGTATGTATGTATGTATGTATGTATGTATGTATGTATGTAGGTATGTAGGCATGTATGCATGTGTATTGGTGTGTCGGTGTGTCAGGTGTGCAAGAAAAAAGGGTATTTTTATATCATGGGTTTTATGAATTTTCTTCTTTTATTCTTTTATAGTTATTAATTAATGACCGGCAATATGTGCTGATGACTAATTTAATTTCCTTTGTTGGATCAATAAAATGTTATGAGTTATGAGTTAGTTTGAAAAGTGCAAATTCAGATTAAATCATTGTTTTAAAATCATGCCCAGGGCATTTTTCTCTGAAACAAAATATGTCATTGTTTTAAACTTGGGGAAAAAAATGCTTCTATGTTAAAAGCAAAGAAATAAAAAAGGAATTAAAAATTAATAAATATATAAATAAAAAGAGAAAGAAAACATGCAGCATGCAAATCATATTTTGTGGTGTGACATCAACATGTCACTGTCTCATTCTAAGCAGGTATAGGTACACATAAAAAGAAGGCACATACATGAGTCCAACAGTGACAGTGCAAAAATCCACACAAGAAAGAACACACCATAAAAACAATAATAGTAGCATTAAAGGGGCAATAATTATGTAAAACAAACTCCTTTCATTTACATCTTCTAAAAAGATCTATTTTTTTACTATGTGTACTTCTTTTCCATCTTTAATCTGTAATCCATGTCATATATACAAAGGTTACAGCAGGCCTCAAATCTACTGAGTAGAAGTGGACAGTGTGTCAGTCTTTAGACATTGTCACAAAATGATTGTCATTTCTTTTGGCGGACTAGTGATTTACAACAACAAAATAAATAAATAAATACATAAATAAATAGGTACAATTAAGAAATATCATTAAAAAAAATGTGCCATACTATTGTTTTTACAAGCTTAGTCGAGATGGCGTTTACCGGTAATTTCTGGTATTTTACCGATTGAGATTCGCCAATACCGATAATAAAATGGGTGCTCGGTCAGACGTACCGATTGTTAATTATTTTGACCGGGGGGAAAAGAAATAGTGGAGAGAAAAATCCTTTATAAAGAATCCATGGTCAGTAAGAGAGAGAGAGAGAGAGAGAGAGAGAGAGAGAGAGAGAGAGAGAGAGAGAGAGAGAGAGAGAGAGAGAGAGACTCGCATGGCTTATTGTGCCATTGTCTCATGGAAAACAAACTGATGAGGCTTGGTGTCACAAGGTCGTGTTAACGAAACGTCAAAAATGAAGAATGCTAAAGCCGGCATGCGATTATACTGAAAAATCACCTACGCACACCAGATCCGCTCTTTGCTCACATATATATTTGAGGTCAGTACTATCTTAACCATGAAGCAAAGATCATTGCTGTTGTTTCTGCCTCCAAGAGGTCAGAAAAGGCCCTTGTCATACACTGAAACTGAAACTGCTTCACGGCCGAAACTGAAAGTGCTTCACGGCCTAGTACGTCAACCGCCTGATGATGCTACGATGGCATAGCAAGTCACTCGGTGATTTTGACATCGGCTCTGCGCGTCAACACTTTTTTGACAACCAGGGGGGAATAACCCAAATTTATTCCACAGAAAACGTCTGCGTGTCGATGGCATTGAGAAACATTGATTTAGTCATTGTTTGCCTTTGACTGGTTGCATTGGCAGGTTGACTGATTTTCGTGAGAGCATTGTGGTCAGCTCATGATGTCATACCGGTTTGAAAGATATCTAGCGCGATCACTGAATATAAGCTCTTTAAAAATTTAAAAATAAAAATAATATTAAAAAACAACAACATGAACATGCAATTTCCCCAACTGGCCAAGTAGCTAGAACTATCAAGCCAATTATTCTCACTAACACTCCCTCAGCCGGCTCAAGTGAGAAATTGCACAATCACTCATGAACAAGCAAGTACATGTTTACATTTTAACACCAAGTTTGTCAATAATAGTTGATAAAATTAAGTTAACTTTTCTTACAAGAGAAATCGAAAGTAACGAGGGGCGGTAACGAAGACGTGATCAGGGGCGGCGACTCTATGATCTTCAACAATGGCGCCAGATCACGAACACCCCTGTGTCAAAACTACCCATGGAGGCACTAGGAGAAAGCAAATATTGTCATAGTTTCTGGTTTAAATAAGAGATAAATGGCTTAACTATCGATTGACACCCGCTCAAAAATGGCCATATTCACCTAACCAGCGATATTGACCGCCAAAGTGACCCTTGAGTTTGAGAAGCTCGCAGAAATTCTAAAAAAAAAAAAAAAAAATGTTACCAAGTCTCACCGTCAGCTTTAGCCATTTTCTGGAACCTTGTCACATGATATGCATACATTATGTTCATTAAACCACATGATCGAGGCAATTTTGCAACGTCACCCAAATCGAGGTCGCCGGAACCGAAAGTAACTATTTTCCGCTCGGTAGGATTTTTCAGAGGAGAATAATGGCACGAATTCGTCATCTAAGTGAGTAATGTGGCATATCAACGGAAAATAAAAGAACTAATCTCTCCAATGAGGTACATTATATACTATTTTACGATCTGTAAGTTGTCTTTAAGAGGCGTCAAAGATTCAATGTTTACATAGGTGACGACGTAAGACTTCCGCTGACTGACTTCCGTTGACCTCGCTATAAACAAAGCCGGCTGACGTCCTCCCTACAGCTGCTTGTACTCTGTCGGGTTTGTATGGTTTGCAAAAGCTTCCTTGACAGTTGTACTTGGAACATTCAACTTGACCATTTCTTCTTCAACGTATTCTTTTCTTTTTTTCATTTCTTTTTTCAAACGTATCACTGACATCTCTGTACATAGATCTACAAGCGTTTTACATTGTTACATGCGGCTAAACCCAAGGCGCCGGCGAGTTCAAGTTTCAGTTCTAAACTTACTCCTTCTTCTAAGATCATGCCCACCTGAATTACAAAAGAAGACGGAAACAACGACTTTGCAGTTATCAGCCAAGCTTTCGATGCGTATTGGTCAGTCTTTGCATATTGCCTTGCACGCATAACCAAGTAGTCAACGTCTGAAAGCGAGTCCATCATTCCCGCTGTCGCCATTTTCTGCCAGGAAGCAGGTTGCATTACCTCCCCTCACGTTATCCTAACCTAAAAACCACTGCAATTGATTGTTTATTTCTTTAGTACTCCGATACATGATTTAGATGTGTGTGTATGTGTGTGTGTGTTTCTTTCTTTATTTGGTGTTTAACGTCGTTTTCAACCAACCACGAAGGTTATATCGCGACGAGGGAAAGGGGGGAGATGGGATAGGGGAAAGGGGGGAGATGGGACAGAGCCACCCGCCAAGTGTTTCTTGTTCACAAAAGCACCAATCAAAAAATCGCTCCAGGGGCCCGCAACGCAGCACAATACATGACCCTACTGGGAGAATGCAAGCCTCCAGCACAAAGGACTAAACATTTCCCACACACTGCTTGACCAAAATCCCCACAAACACCGACCATATTCTACACAAGAACCACTCAACAAGGGTAAAAGGAGAAACAGAATCCGCCAGTCGCCTCCTAAGACATGCGGCGTGCAGAGAAATAAGGATGTGGAAAAGAAGACTTTTGGTAAGTGAAATAAAGGTGATGGATCCAGTCAGGTAGAAATAAGACAACAAGAAAAGAATTGGAAAACTGCAGGGAATAGTAGGGAGAGTTTTCTTGGAAGGAAGTATAGGTGAAAGGACTGGTAAGGCAGAAATAAGACAAAAGAAGAGAAGTAAAGGGGTGGGGTAGCTCTGTGGAAACACTCCCGCCTCGTGAAGGCGATCCCATGGGAGCTCTGTGTGTATGTGTGTGTGTGTTTGTGTGTGTGTGTGTGTGCTTCATGTTTACAAGTTTTAGTACGTAAAATCGTTGAATCGCAGGTGGCGGAGGAGATTTTCAAAAATAATTGGTAAAATTCAAGGACGTAGGCCTACAGAAGGGCCAAGTAGTCTGCAGAGAGGGTTCCCTGTGACACGGCTTCGCAAAGGAGCACTTATCCATACTCATTGAATGAAAACATTTTCTCATTTCTGGCAGAAAAGTTATTTTCTGAGACAGAACACCCATAACACATGGTGATCATAAATAGTGTAGTACTATGAAGTGCCGCGTTTCCCATCCAAACGCGAGGACGAAGCCGGATAAGAGTAGCAACTTAATTACTCTATTATATGGGCATACATGTATGTATTCTCAAACAAAAATTGAAAAAATAAAGAGAGGGGTTGTACCCAATAAGAGTAAGTATAAACACAAATCGGTTTCTTAAAAAATCCAAAAAACAAACAACAATTCGACAGGGCGCAGGAGTCTTATTATTGTTGTGCCCCTCACCCAACCCCCCCCCCCCCCCCCCCCCCTGTACATGCAGTGTCCCAGATTAAATATATGTCCGACATCAGTCCGTCATTTCGTTGAGTCACTTGAACTATGCAAATAATTGATTGATTCAGTGATTGGTCCCTCAGTTCAACCTATTACTTATATGGCTGTGCGGGAGCGGCGATCCTGCTTTCAAGTTGAACGTGCAAATAAAGTTTATGAAAGGGATTCGAATTTAAAAGTCAAAATTAATACTTTCACCACAATACGGTTCTATGTCTCCGTCTGTGCAGAGTTTGGTACCTTGCAACAAGCTTCCCGGCTTGAATTTTGGACACTGTTCAGTCTCAGTTGAACTTTCAAGTTTGTCAATGATAAACTTCAAGAACAAGATTCAAGACTCAAGATTTTAGTCGAGTGTGTGTGCGTGTGTGTACCTTATGTGACCGTTTCAGACAGATCTCACTCTCTGCAAACCTTCACGCGGGAAATCTCAGTATTTCAATACACCTATCTACTACTTCATTGAGCTACGTCAGTTTGTTTGAAGCAAAGGTGTGTCCGATTTTCAAAGATAACAAAAGTTTCATGAAGTAAAGGAGCTGAAGGGCCAACGTTATGATTTTAACACTCCACTGTCTACGCACATTTTGATTTGCTCAAACCGCCGTATCTTTCACGTGTAGCCTTTCAAATCTTTGGCGTACTAATTGTCGAGTCCCATTTCTTTGCGCTCCTTGTCATTGTGCTCCCTTTAAAGTCACACTACTTCTCATGCAAACTGGCAGTTAGGCTCACTGTCTCAGATCAGGAGAGGCTCTTACGTGGGATAAGACCCTCCAATTGGTCTCATACCAAAAAAAGAACAAACTGGGGGGCTTTCTGTGCAAAGTGGGAATCTTTGGAGGAATCAGTTGACTTCGTAAACAAATAATAAATGAATTAATCCTCAAATCCAGTCACCACAGAAAGCAGTGAGGTGTTGATTTTTGGCATGACTAAGCGGAGGGGTAGTCTTATGCCATGTACAAGCCTGGCCAGATCGGAGATGGTGAGCCTCATGCTCAGTGCAGTGACTTTTTTCCAAAGGGAAGGATCAAGTGTAACTTCAGGGGAGGACGAGGGGTGGGGGGGTGTTTCTGGGGTTTCCGGACCCCCCCCCCCCCCAGCCAAAAAATAAAAATATTTTTGTGTGTTTTTAGGGGTTGAGTTTCAATTTTTGGGGTATTAATCAGTGACAAAATCTGTTGCCTGAAACTGGTAATGATCATCCTCAGAATGCACCAGATTGCACCATTTTGCATCTTTTTTTCAAAATTTTCCGGGGGGGCATGCCCCCGGACCCCCTAGCAAGCTAGGCGCTTCGCGCCTTCACACCCATATCTTCACTATATACTTTTGGACCCCCCCCCCCCCCCCATAAAATGAACTGATCCGCCCCTGATCTTTAAAAAAGAAGGTCCTTACAAGCCTTTTGCACGGCTAGATCCTTTCAGTGTTTTGTGTTGCCTGTTGGTTCGCCCTAAAATACATTGCTAGATAAAATATTTCACAAGGGTTTGCATACATAAAATAGGAGTTCACACGCAGTCGACCCATATTGACATACGGGGGCACTCTTTGTAATCGGTGATGCATAACACTGGAGAGTGACTGACTTTCCAGCAGAGAGATTTTCTCTGGCGAAGAGTAAAGACCTGCCTGAGCAATTTCTGACGCTTATTCCCATTTCAGTCTAGCGGGAGACGGTAAGTCAATTTGTGATCTTCCCACCTAGCAGGAATATATCCTTTGCGGATTATGACTTTATTCAGTTAGTCGGCTGCAGAAAAGACAAGTGCTGAAGAAAAACCGTTCTTTTCTGCAGCATTTCTGCATAATGTCATCTTTCGCCGAAGCAGCGTTTTTTTCTGCAGCAAAACATTTTACTGCAGTAAAATTGAAATCAAGAATGCTGCAGTAAAACGGTGCTGTTGTTTTACTGCAGAAAACCTGTTTACATTTTTTTCTGCAGCATTTTGTACTGGCTCTTGGCGGATTATGACATTATTCAGTTATTCTGGAGAAAAACCGAAATGCTGGAGAAAAACTGTCTTTTCTGCAGCATGATTTCTGCATAATGTCATCTTTCGCCGAAGCAACGTTTTTTACTGCAGTAAAACAGTTTTTCTGAAGCATAATGTTTACTTGGTTTTCTGCAGCATTATTGCGATTAACTTTTTCTTCAGAATAGTCTGTGACAGTTTTTCTGGAGAAAAACGAACGACCTTGTAAAGTAGCGTTTGTATTCGTCGCCCCATAGTATAATAGTTTGTTCCGCAATGTACCAATCAGAAGGCGTGTAGCATAAGGGCATAATATCAGTTCAACTTCACAATGGCGGCCGAACGTGAACAATTTCAAATTTGAAACTTTGAACTTCTAGCGGAAAGAAAGTCAGACAGACAAAATACATTCGTGTCACGCACAACTATTGGTAATTCTGGATGAGTCCATCTCTCGACAGAGGGGGGCTCGCGTGCTCCAACATTATAATGAGCCAGTACAAAATGCTGCACTGAGAAAAAGTGTAAACAGGTTTTCTGCAGTAAAACAACAGCACCGTTTTACTGCAGCATTCTTGATTTCTATTTTACTGCAGTAAAATGTTTTGCTCCAGAAAAACCCGTCGCTTCGGCGCGCGAACCGATGACATTATGCAGAAATGCTGCAGAAACGACAGTTTTTCTCCAGCATTTCTGGTTTTTTTTGCAGAATAACTGAATAATTCCAAAATGCTGAAGAAAACATCACCGTTTTACTGCAGCATTCTTGATTTCAATTTTACTGCAGTAAAACTGTTTTACTGCAGAAAAAAACATTGCTTTCGCGAAAGATGACATTATGCAGAAATGCTGCAGAAACAAACAGTTTTTCTCCAGCATTTCTGTTTTTCTGCAGAATTACTGAATAAAGTCATAATCCGCCAGGCCGTTCATTTTTGGTATATGACCAAGTGAAAGGACAGTCTTATCCCATGTTAGATCTCTATAGAGCATGAGATGGTGAGCCGAAATATCAACACGGGAAGGAATTTTTCCGCCTTTACGTTGTATGATAACAGCGCGATAGCTTTATTCTGATATGAAAACCTACCAGATGCAATGAAAACCGATGGGACTGACCGGTTGACGAATTTGTTCCCGGTATTTCACACACAATATTTATGGGTACAACACCGTGAGGTAACTTTTAACTGTAGCATTGTACATTCTTAGCTCTTAATCCCGTGGCATGTTTGACTTATGTTTGATAAAAGTCACTTATATATATATATATCCATTGGATGGTGAAGAGAAACATATGATGGAAAGTTTCGTCCGCAAGCAGCTAAGTTTTTCGGCCCGCACTGAGATGCATAATTTTTTTTTAGTCGTCTCTGCCTATCAGCGAGTTGGAACATATAACCTACAGTTTAAAGGGGGTGGGGAGAAGGAAGAAGAGGAGGAGGAGGAGGATGATGATGATGGTGATATTTGAACATTCTTACAATCATTCTATTCCGAGTAAAATCTATTTTTCTGTGACATTGACAGAAGAAAAAAATGTATGGTGAGGACTTGTATGCGGTATGGGTATTTACAGAGGTATGGGAGAAAATTAATGTCAGTGTTCAGATTGTAACTGCCGACTAAGTCGAGTAAGTGGAGTGTGGCTAAATAAATACATGTGGTTAACTCGGACCTCAACCAAACTGATCAGCTCAACGTGACGAAAATCATCACTGATAATTATACAGCACAATTTGCCCAGCTGAGCAGGTTTCGATCTATGCATGGTGAGATCATATGTTAGCATGCAAACGTTTAGGTGACAATGAGTGGTATATTCAGTAGTAATTAAGCTTATTGTACGGTCGGGTACAGTCCTCACACGGAGGCGTGGACTCGGGCTTATGCCGGAAAGCCGTTTTGCTCTTAACCTGTGCACGTGCATTACATCGATGTAGCGTACGTGCATTAAATCAGCGGTGCAGTAAAAAAAAAAACTTTAAACGGAAAATGTACGACTTGCAAAGCTGCGTTATTGCTGCATAGAATTTCCACCGCGATTAAAACAAGGCGCGTAAGGCGAAATTACTACATTTAGTCAAGCCGTGTGGAACTCACAGAATGAAACTGAACGCACTGCATTTTTTCACAATGACCGTAGTCCGCCGCTTGTGCAAAACGGAGTGAAACTGACGAGCCTGTTCAGCGCGGTAGTGGTTTCGCTGTGCTGCATAGCACGCTTTTCTGTACCTCTCTTCGTTTTAACTTTCTGAGCGTGTTTTTAATCCAAACATATCATATCTATATGTTTTTGGAATCAGGAACCGACAAGGAATAAGATGAAATTGTTTTTAAATCGATTTCGGAAATTTAATTCTGATCATAATTTTTATATTTTTAATTTTCAGAGCTTGTCTTTAATCCAAATATAACATATTTATATGTTTTTGGAATCAGGAAATGATGTAGAATAAGATGAACGTAAATTTGGATCGTTTTATATAAAATAAAAATTATTACAATTATTAGATTTTTAATGACCAAAGTCATTCATTAATTTTTAAGCCACCAAGCTGAAATGCAATACCGAAGTCCGGCCTTCGTCGAAGATTGCTTTACAAAAATTTCAATCAATTCAAGTTGATTGAAAATGAGGGTGTGACAGTGCCGCCTCAACTTTTACAAAAAGCCGGATATGACGTCATCAAAAGTATTTATCGAAAAAAAGAAAAAAACGTCCGGGGATATCATTCCCAGGAACTCTCATGTCAAATTTCATAAAGATCGGTTCAGTAGTTTGGTCTGAATCGCTCTACACACACACACGCACAGACAGACACACACACATACACCACGACCCTCGTCTCGATTCCCCCTCTTTGTTAAAACATTTATTCAAAACTTGACTAAATGTAAAAAGAAAGGCAGGGTTTGCCAAATCTTAGAATTGGAACTTTCCAGCCGGGCGAGTAACTTCAAGAAAGTCACTAGCCCGGCAGAAATTTTGCTGGCCCGGTACATACCACACTGTTGATCTGCAGTGTTTATATGGCCTTAAAACTCAATATTACAACCAACATTGTTGCACTTGACCAGAATTTTCATTGGCCAGCCGGGCAAGTTGCCAGGCTGTTTTTCTGACTAGCCTGGCGGATTGTTTACTCGCCCCTGGCAATCGGGCGGACGATTTAGCCATCCCTGAAAGGTATACATATTGAGAGAAACGACAGAAAATGTATTGTGCATAAAGTGAAGAATTACTGTACAACGGACATCTGAAGAAAAATGACAGCTCTCGTAGAGCTGTTTCCTATTTCCGCAATTTCTCAAAATGGTTACCCTTGAGGCTTGAGGCCGCTTGATGCTACAACTGTAGTTTTTTGTGTGGATTCCTGGTCCGAGTTTTTGAGTAGTTTAACCTCGTGACACCTACATTTAGTGCACGCGCAGTAATTCACCTTTTCACTGTGATCACGATCTTTAATGCACGCACGTGGAATAAATATTTAATGCACATGCATCAAATAATAGTATTTATTATGCCAGTGAAAAATATTTACTAATGCACGTGCATTAATTATCTTGTGCACGTACACAGGTTATGAGCCAAACGGCGTTCCATAGGCTAGGGATGATACACAACAGAAAGACGCACTCATACACAAAAGGAGACCGACAAACGCCGCAAACATACTTGCACTTGACAGACTGATAAACATAAATATTTACGCCGGGGCTAAGCTACACGGGAGGGGTGGTGGAGGGCAGAGAGAGAGAGAGAGAGAGAGAGAGAGAGAGAGAGAGAGAGAGAGAGAGAGAGAGAGAGAGAGAGAGAGAGAGAGATCAGACACTGATCTAGCAGACAGCAGAAGGGAGATTACTGCTGGGTTCTTTTCAAGGGGGAAATACTCTGATGCATACTCTGAGGTCAGCGGGTCATTTCCGGTACTTTAGCACTCTTTCGGGATAGTTAGCAGTTGAATCTAACGTGAGTTTTAATCAATATTCATCGGATGTATTAGATAAATTCACGACTGATAAAGTATACAGTGGAGAAGTTTAACATCTTTGTTGTCTTTTGTTACTAGATTCATCATGGCCGACGTTGAAAATGGCAATGGAACTGCTCTGGATGACACCTTCCAAGAATCGTTTGATGGGGGCGATACAACCGCTGCTTCGGTTCTTACCGAAGACAGTGGCGTAGAAGATCCGGTAAGTTAGTTAATTTATTGTTCAATCACGTATGTATAATGTAACTCTTGGCATACTTTAGGCGATAAATCAATAAGTGCAAGGATTTAGCAAACATATGATATAATTTTTATAGACTATATTTAATGATTCGAAATCAACTTGGAAATGTCGATCGGCCAGTGCCACACCTGTCCTCCCTCTCTCTTTCAGTCTTTGTTTCCCTCTTTCACTTTGTCTTTGTTTTGACAGAGCTGTTAATAAGTGGGGAGTAGGACGAGGATGAACATTGTCGGCTCTTAGATTTATTACGATTCCATCATTGTGTTATTTGTACATACGACAGGAGCTGGAGGCCATCAAAGCAAGAGTGAGAGAGATGGAGGAAGAAGCAGAAAAGCTGAAAGAAATGCAAAGTGAAGTAGAGAAACAGATGAACCTCAGTTCGCCCACAGCTGCTGCCTCCGGTGAGTTGATATCTCATTATGAGCAGCTACATTTTGACTTAAAAAATATTGCGTTTGCTTCCATGATTTTCGTGTCTTACTAAATTTTAGTACTGAAAGTGAAATGTATAGGCTAGAAGTTCCAACAATGCCTGACAAAAGTGACATGTCACAACAACAAATCTTAATCCTTAAATAATGTGCTGAAACGTGCAACCATCTGAATTTTACTGCCAATGTTCTGCATCTTATTTCTGGAATGGCCAAAAGCCCTTTCATCCAAGTAGATCATGTATAAATTCCATGTCGACGTCGATATATGGCCCAAAGTCAGAATAGGTGTCCATTTTTGTGACATACAAAATCAATTTTAAAAATGAACATTTTCTTTGTTTTGAAAATAGAGATGTATTTTAGAGCATAAATACGCAAGGAACAGCTATGATTTAAGAAAACTCATGTTTGATCACTTCACAGATTCAGGTTTAAAAGTTTGCAGGAGTTCATAACTTCACACCGTCACAAAATTTAGACTTGTTAAATCATTGTTGCTACATGTATGTATTGGGTCTGTTTTAGACATCTGAGCAAATTGCTACAGCAAATTACTTTGCATTTCAAGCAAGTTAAACTTGTTTTGGCCACGCATGATGCAGATGTGAACTCCATTAATGGGAAGTTCATAACTTCACATAATTTACTTTTATTGGTAAAATAAATTTAATTTATACAGGCAGGAAACAATTTGTTTTGTTTTTTAATCTGAAAAAGGTGAGCTGGAACATGAAGGTAATTTTTGAAGATGAAGTGTGGAGAAGATGTTTTGGTTATCTGTATTATTTATAGAAATTAATATTGTCACAATTTTTTCACAGCAAATATTGGCATAAGTTATCATTAAATCTACAATTTTGCTGTTTTTGTGCAAAATGTGCTTGAAAAGTACCATCAAAAGGATTTCAATACACCAAAATGTTTGTCTGACTCAAAGAGTTGGCAGAAACTGAAAGTATTTTTAGAATGTCCTGGGAGTTCATAACTTCACACCGTGACATCACAAACTATGGCTAATTCAAACCAAAGTAAGAAAGTGCATATGTCATCTTATTTTCTCTCCAGCTACTCTTTGTAATCAACATACAACTAAGTAATAAAAGTAAAACATTTGTGAAAACAAACGATAACAAAAATCATAAAATGTGAGCGTGCGCATAACTTCACAAGAATTTTTGTTATGTTGGTCTCTAGTACAGTTACTGTATAATATATTTGCAAAACAGTGACAAACTGAGAACACAGAGTTATACAATAGGCTAAAGCTGCACTTATATTACAAAATCAGATTTTAATTGCCAAAATAAAACAAATTGTTTGAAACTTGTGAAAGTTCATAACTTCACATCAATCACACATTTATACTAAAATAACTAACTAAAGTCTCTTGCAAATAATTCTAAACAAGGTTTTGTTACTTAATGATTTACTTAACCAAACTCAGTCATGAAAACTGTTACCGAAATCATTATTTAGTTAGTGTTTATGTCAGCTGACTGTGTGTTCATAACTTCACATCATTTATTTAACTGAAAAGCTACGTACTAAAATCTGCTGGTAAATTAAAATAAAAATGACATCAAACTGTAACAGCCTACTCTGGAGAAGAGCAGCACATCATTTGAGGTAGTGATTTAGTGTAGTAAATTAATTATTGTGTATAAATCATACTCATGGCATGTGTTCATAACTTCACACCGTGGGGCTGAGGGTCAGTTGATGTGAAGTTATGTACACCGTGCAGTCAACCCAGATTCATGCTGGAATTATCAAAATGTAATTTTGAGGGTTGATATTCAGAAAACTTCTTACAAAATGTCCAGATAAAGTCAAATGTACTCTTTTGCTATTAACAAGGCATTATTTTAAACACGCCCTTGAAAAATGAGCTTGAGTTATGTGAAGTTATGAACTTCATGACAAAACGGCTAAGTACTTCAGAAAGAAACAGTCAGCAGCCAGTAGATTCTTTTTGTGATGAAAATCATGGTACAGTGTAATTTGGAAACTGAAAATAGTCATTTTACATATATTTTGGGTTTTGACATGAGTTAGTAACTCTCACATAAAAATAGTGCGCAAGACACAGAGAAAATGGCTAACTAAAGCATACTGCTTGACTTTAGTGACAAAAATTGCTTAGTATCTAAATCTAATGTACTTTTATATGCAAAATTGCTGTTCCACTACAACCTTAAGTTTCATGGCTAGCATTTAAGGACAAAAAACACTTTCAGTGGAGATAGTAGGAAAGTTCATAACTTTCTCACAAGAATTTTTTATTTCTCAATTACTCAAACACCAATGAATGAACTTGATGCAAACTTTCAGTGTGACTGCTGCTAGTGGATCCAAATGCATTACAAAGCTAGGTGTTCCCCAACCAGTCAATTTACTCTTTTTATAAGGCAAAAGGTTGGAAAGTTCATAACTCTTTTTTCACAAGAAAATCTGCACGTAAACTTCAAACTACTTTTGAACATGCAAAAACAAGTCAAACAACCCTTTTTATGTTTTATACCTCTGCAAAACATACTGTAAAATACTTATTTACAAAAATATATCAGGTTTCAATCTTTAATTATTATTTAGAGCTGATCAGTGAACAAAAATGAAGTCTTACGGAAATAGTTATGAACTTTCTGTGAAATTTTGTCTCCCCATTTTCTGCAGGCTCACTGACAAAATTCAAAAACTTTGCTTTGTCAAAGGTACATTTGAGTTTTACTGGCTCAGTGAAAAGTCATTCATGACATTCTGTCCCATAAATATGACAGAGTAGACCATGTTTCAATATGCTGTAAGGTCATGTCACAAAAAATGGCCAAAATGTAGTGCTGCTGACTTCAGATAATGGCGACATTTTCATTAAAAACAACAACTGAGCACACAATGTTTCTCTAGGTGTGTACTTCATACTTTGTTTTACAAGTCTCATTAATCTTTACAAGGATTTTATTTTTCTTTGATGTACAAATCAGGTTAGAGCCAAGGTTGCACAGCTATTTCAGCTGTGGACACCATTTCAGACTTAAGGCCATATAGTATGAGTTATGTGCCACAGTGATTTTAAAACGAAGTCAACAGAGGTTCACAAGCACCTCGATTTTTTTCTTATCTTTTTTCTTGGACTTTATTTTTGCAATTGTATGGGCTTTGCCAGACTTTTCTTAGATTTTTGTTAACATGTTGAGTGCAAACTTGGGCTAGTCATTTTTCTTTTCTGTGGCGTTGTTTTGTAACTAGTCCCAGTTCTATTTCGAAATAATGAAAAGAATACTGTTTGTTCTCATGTTTTGATAGCATTTTCACAATTCATGCTTGATTAGCTAGGTATTTGTTTATCACTTGTTTAGTTAGATTCTTTTTTAAATTTTCAGCACCTTTTCCATCAGCGGAGGAAAAAATGGAAGCTGATGCAAGATCAGTGTATGTTGGAAATGTGAGTACAATTTTTTAACAGTTGCTGGTTTGTTGTTCTACATAACAGTGTCAAACTGAAGCTCTGCAGAAGTGATGTTTTTGCATGTTAGACTAATGATCCTGATGATTCAGCACATTTTCTTTCCTGATCTGCAGAGTTCTCTATGAATACTGAGTAGTATTGTTTCATTATTGACCAGTTTGTGCTGCAATACTTTAATTTAGCATAACTTCAAGTTCAAGGAAGTCGAAAAGTGGTATTATGTATGCCGTTACCCGCAAATATGACCAAGTTATGTGGCACATTATTTTGCAGAAGAAAAAAAATCGTATCATTCTCTCTGATGCAGTGATGATAGGGCAGTCATGACAGGGCAGTGAGCACTAAATCAGTAATGAAATACCTCCCTCTTTCTTCTATACACACACACACACATACAGTTACACACCCTTTGCTGATTGCGATACTGGTATAGTTTGCCCATTCCTGATTGTGAAATCCCATGGCTAGAACACATGTCTCATAATTTTGAAATGATGCTTTGCATGTTAGACTTATGATCATGCTATGATTCAATCTTTTATTAAACTGATCAAAATTTTGGGACAAGTTTTTCAATCATATCTAGAGAAGCTTTATCTAGGGTTCAGTGCTGCACTTGAATAATCCTGATTATTCAGCACATTTTCTTTCCTGATCTGCAGAATTTTCCATGAATGCTGAGTAGTAATTCTGGTATTGTTTCATTATTTACCAGTTTGTGCTGCAATACTTTAATTTAACACAAGTTCAAGGTAGTAGAAATGTGGCGTTATGTTTGCCCTTAACCGCAAATTACCTCAAGTTATGTGGCACATTTGCTGAAGAAAAAAATGGTAGCAATCTCCCTGATGCAGTGATGATACTTGATAGGGGAGTGAGCACTAAATCAGTAATGAAGTCCCTCCCCACTCCCTCCCCCAATACACACACACAGTGACACACACATAGTTACACACCCTTTGCTGATAGTGATACTGGCATATTTTGCTCATTCTTGATAGTGAAATCTCATGGCTAGAACACATGTCCCATAATTTTGAAATGATGCTTTGTATGTTAGACTTATGATCATGCTATGATTCAATTTGTTTAACTGATCGAAATTTTGGAACAAGTTTTGCAATCATGTCTAGAGAAGCTTTATCTAGGGTTCAGTGATGCACTTGAATGATCCCGATCAGTGATGATACTTGATAGGGCAGTGAGCACTAAATCAGTAATGAAGTCCCTCACCCAATACACACTCACATACAGTTGCACACCTTTTGCTGATAGTGATACTGGTATTTTCCCATTCCTGATAGTGAAATCCCATGGCTAAAACACATGTCCCATAATTTTGAAATGATGCTTTGCATGTTAGACTTATGATCACGCTATGATTCAATCTTTTTCACTGATCAAAATGTTGGGACACGTTTTGCAATCATAGAGAAGCTTTATCTAGGGTTCAGTGCTGCACTTGAAGAAAAGGTTATGATACAGATCAGACTTTTATCTTGGTCTATGGGTCGCCTTAACCGGACATAAACATTCTAGTGGTCAAAACTTAAATACTGTGAAAAGAATAGTTTTATAATTGTATAGGAACGATGATTTACTGTACCATGTTGCAGGTGGATTATGGTGCTACAGCAGAAGAACTAGAGCAGCACTTTCATGGTTGTGGGTCAGTCAACAGGGTCACCATTCTCTGTGATAAATTCACCGGTCATCCTAAAGGGTAGGTCACCTTCCTCAAGTCGTGTTTCTGTTTTGTTGTCTTTCTTTTTTTTGTGTTCATGTGTTGTTGTTCCGTTGTACTACTTGCTATCTGCTGCCAGCTTTAAATTTTGTGTGTGTGTGCAGAAAGTTTCTTGGTTATCTTTTGAACCGAGTATGTGTTTGAGCATATAATATATGTAAATGCCAGTTTGTAAAAGGGGGTGATACAAATACAATAACTTCCAATCACAGTTGCATTGAGTTTGTATATTATTATTAAGTGAAAGTACTAAAGACAAGTCCTCAAGCGTTATCCTTTAATTTTGTTTGTTTGTTTCCAAGGTTTGCGTATGTGGAGTTTGCGGACAAAGATTCAGTGGTCACTGCCATGGCATTGGATGAAAGTTTATTTAGAGGCAGACAGATCAAGGTATGTTTCCTTTTGATTTTTAACAGAGTGTTGTGAGGTTATTGTGTTCACCCAGGCAAGAGTTAGATCGCTAACTTCATGGAGTGCTAAGGCAGAGATGTAGGATTTGACAGAGAGCATATACAGGCATGCTACTTTTCCGAGAATTGCCTGAAATCCGGGAAAGCCGTTTTCAAAATCCGGGAAAGTCAAATTTATTCCGAGGAAGTTGAAAAATTTCCGCAAAAATGATCCGTGTGAATATCGCGCAACGCGACCGGGCGCCTGTCTCAATGAAGCCAATGTCTCAATGAAGCCAGCGCACGCGCGTTGCCCGTCATTGGTCTTGCCGTTCTGAATCTAGAACGTTCCCAATCTAGTTCTGCGGATGTAGGCCGTTGGTTTTGGCGAAATGTTTCGCCCAGATATTGTAGAGAGAAATTCGCCGGGACCATTTGATTCCGGCGTGAAGAACAAATGGAGTTGGGCTTGGCTTGAAAACACCTTCCCGCCGGAAAAAAAGAAGGCTGACACGAAGAAGAACGAATCCGGCAAAAGCGGCATTCCTTGCATTTGTTTTTTTGCAGTAACCTTTTTCAATGCTTTTGTGACTTGTAAACCCTTTTCATGTGTACCTCCAAACTGGTGAAAACACCACCACTGTAGTATAGTGCACTGGTGAATACATACTAGTCTACAGTAGTGTTGTTTTCACCAGTTTGGAGGTGTGTTGAATGGTGGTGGGGGGAGGCTAAAATGGGATTTTTAACAAGATCACAACACTATTACAGCCCTGAAAATGATGCCCAGAATGCACCAGATTGCACAGATTTTAACCGTTTTTGAGTCACTTGAGAAAAAGTGACTCTATGTAATCGGTCAGTGTTAGTCTGTCCGGCCGGCCGGCCGTCCGTAGACACCACCTTAACGTTGGACTTTTCTCGGAAACTATCAAAGCGATCCGGCTCATATTTTGTTTAGTCGTGACCTCCAATGACCTCTACACTTTAACGATGGTTTCGTTGACCTTTGACCTTTTTCAAGGTCACAGGTCAGCGTCAAAGGAAAAATTAGACATTTTATATCTTTGACAAAGTTCATCGGATGTGATTGAAACTTTGTAGGATTATTCTTTACATCAAAGTATTTACATCTGTAGCCTTTTACGAACGTTATCAGAAAAACAAGGGAGATAACTAGCCTTTTCTGTTCGGCAACACACAACTTAACGTTGGGCTTTTCTCGGAAACTATAAAAGTGACCGGGCTCAAATTTTATGTGAACGTGACTCATTGTGTTGTGAATAGCAATTTCTTCCTGTCCATCTGATGCCTCATATAATATTCAGAACTGCGAAAGTGACTCGATCGAGCGTTTGCTCTTCTTGTTTGAAAAAATTTCCGGGGGCATGCCCGGACTCCCCTAGTTGGCTAGCCTGCTTTGCAGGCTCGGGCTTGTGGCTTCGCCACTGCGCGCTTCTTTCATGTAAAACCATTTTTTGCCTGTAGCATGCCTGATATAACTTAAAGAGATTGTCGCACACTAATTGACTAATTGCTTACAGAAATCAGGGTTCAAATTTAGTTGCTGTTAAAGAACACAATCGTTTGTACTGTTATTACTTGTGTATCCAGTTAGCAAGAATCCTTCTCTCCTGATCAAATTGTCTTTTACCGCCCAAATCCTTCAGTTCAGATGATCTCTGATTTTCTTTGCCTTGAGGAGTTTACTTTCATACCTTCCCCATCAAATTTGCGAAACACAATTTATTCTTAAACAGACATTAATACACAGACTTAATTTTGTGTCCATTCCAGTCATCCCTTTCTTATGTCAGAATGTGCTCCCCTTTTCTTCAAGACACCCACATTTTCCAAGCATGGTAGCTAATGCCTACTCTGAGTCTTCTACCCTGAAAGCAAAATTGTGAACCTGTTATTGATGAATTGAACACTTGCATGTTTGAATGGGTTATGCAGGTGTCACCAAAGAGAACAAACAGGCCAGGCATCAGCACCACCAACAGGGGTCGAGGGGGAAGGGGTCGTGGAGGTTTCCGGGGAGGCAGAGGGGGGTTTAGCGGCTTTGGGGGAGGCTATGCACCGCGCGCACGACGAGGCTTTGGGTAAGTATAGTATGTTAGGAGGACATTATTAGATGCAGAACATGAGACAGAGAGAATATTCCAACATTTTTGTTTAATCCAAGATTTCTTTTGGTCATTATTGGTAAGGTCATCATTTATAAATTATAAAGAGAGATCATTGCTCTTATTTCTTGCCATCACTGTTTCGCTTGTTCAAAAGAGTTTCAGTATTATATGAGAATTGTTTTGCTTCTCTTTTCTTGTGAACAGACATTTTCTTCATGGCTGCCCTTTTATTTCTTCTCCCTCATTTTTCTCTGCATTCTTGACTGAAATTGTCTCTGTTAGGCCATAACACTGAAAGTTGTTTTATATTTTAATCGTGTTTTTTTTCCAGTCCATCATTGTTAATTATCACATTAAGTTCTTCCAGTTCTACTTGCTTTAAATAAGAGGGGAGGAGAATATGCGTAAAAGAACGCTCATCTGATCAGCAAATGTGCTAGTTGGTTATTTTTAGATGCAGTGCCATACCTATTTTAGAAACCCGTTAAGGGTACAGTTAGAGCTGGGGGGGGGGGGGGGGGGGGGGGGGGGGGGGAGGAGAGCATGCAGGTGATGCAGTATACTGTATAGTCACAATCACATTTCATGTAGCTGGGTAGCAAAAGACAAATTGTACTGCAACATTTACTTATTGGGTTTCAGTATTCTGGTTATATACATGGTTGAACACAGTGTGTGTACCCGGTAACCAAAAAAATAAAATGACACTGAAAGTACGAAGCCTAAAAAAGAAACAAGATTATTTTGTTCAAAGGTTATTTCAGTGTTGTATCATACCGGTAGTTTGATCTTTGAAAAGAAAGCTTGTACAGTTGAGTTCTTGAGACATTTGCTCATTGATTTTTAAGTTAAAGTATCAGTTTTATGGTGTAAACTGTCATAGTTAAATATGAGCTTATGTGGCAAATAATTTATCAAACAACAAAAAGACCAAACAGCACTTATCAAACAGCATTTTAACGTTAATTAATTTCCTTTCAACTGATATGTCAGTGGTCAAATTGTCATCTGCAAAGTGATCATGTTTTGTGCGTGTGGTTTGTCTGTTTAGTTGATCTGTTGTTTTGTTTTTATGTGACGCCTTCATTTTCATGCCTGTTTGCAAGCTTGAACAGGAAATTGCCATGTCATGTTCATGGGCGCCTGTGGCTGTGGGATCTGCTGTGTATGAATTATTGTTCATGTCCTTTTTTACAAAACAAAAACTTACTGGTTAGCTGATAAGTGTTTGACTAAGGCTTCACTGGCTAAAGCAGAAGACCAGAGAAATGTTATGAGTCTCATCCATTGTTACATGAAAACTCATCATATCAGTGTATACAAGGAAAATTTAGGTGGGATGAAGGGATTTCAAAATGTGGATTTGTTGAAAAGCTATGTATGTCAATTTAATGTGTGTCGTGTGTATATGTGGTACACGTACCATGGTGACTTTGGTGTCTGCAAACTTCTCTGTATATTTTGTAGAAAATGTGAACCCATGTTTTTTGGAACCTCTTCTGTTTTTTGCAGGTTTGATATAATCTTCTGAACACAATTTCACATGAACATTTTGCTCTTTTGCAGGCGTTTTCGAGGGAGAGCAAACTTCTACAGTCCTTACTAGTAAAGTCAGCTGAAATAAAGGATTTCTTTGCTTTTATTAAATTAAAAAAGATTCAAATTTTGAAACTAAAGTTTGTTTTAACTTTTATCATTTCTCAAACATCCCTAAATATTGAATAAACATAACTTCAGAGTAGTGTAATATCCTCTTTTTCTGGTAGCTGAAGAGAAACTGACTAGTACACAAAGGATAAAAAATAGATCAGATTGGTTATAATTAAAGCAAGCAATTAACTCAATAAATGGAATGAGAAAGCAGTAGAGATCTAAATATGTAGGGGATGAATTTAAGTATGGACTGATAAATGTTTGAGAGTGAGGGTAAAGGGACAAAAATAGAATAGGTTAATTAATAATTGTCATCTATAACTGCAAGATGTCAATAGGGGACTTTTGAAAAAAATCAATGCTGACAAAATTCATGGCAATCGCTGACAAAAATCTGACAAAAGGGGAAAAGTGACATGGACTTGATATTAACAAGCTGTCTTTCAAACAACTAGTTTATCAGTAACTTTTAAAATTCCTGTTTGGATGTTCACTTTGACCTCTGAATTAAATTGTGCATTTATTTATTTATTTTGAAATTAAATTTCTAGTAAAATGTAATTTTTGTGAGCAATTAAAGGCAACAAATACAGCTCTTTTTGAAAGTGTCAGAAGAAACGGTGAGTTCTCAAATGAATAGATTACCGGAATGGACAATTCACTAGCCTGTATTCCTTAAATTCTGATTTTTAAATTGATCAGGTTTATGCATTAGGGTTACATTTCTGCAATTTGCTTTTCTTTCTCCATCACTTAGTTAGGTTCACAGGATTAAGGGAAATGAGACCATACCGTAAGGATTTTTCTCCAGGTCTTGGTATATTTTGTTTTTTGTCTTGGTAGCATTGGCAGCAGTGCGACTTGCCTTCTAGGTTTGCCACAAGAGGAAAAGTCAGTTTTTATAAACATCAAAGGTGCAGTCCTAGTGTGAGTGATAATATTCACCACCACAGATCTGTCGAAGTTTCGTTGTTGTTGTTTACATGGGATAAGAGCATACGTAAACTTGAACATATGAAAACATATACAGCCTAGCTGCTTCCTGTGACTGTGCACGTTTTTGTTAAATCAACAGTGACAGGGACAAGGCAATCTACAAAATTAATTCAGCAAACATATTGCCACACTGCGTATTACAGGTAACCAGGTTGTTGATTTTTGGTATGTGTCCAAGTGAAAAGATGCTGTCATTCTGTGTGAAAGCCTGGGCAGATCTGTGGTGGTTGACATTGTTCACATGGAATGGAATGTATGTTTTACTTTTACATGTATTCAGCTTTGCTCTACTGAAAACTGCACAAAAAAAGAAGTGTGAACGTGGGAAGACAGGGTTTCAAGTTGGTTAGGTGCATCAGCAATGACATCACTGCAATGCATTTCTAATCATTTTCTTTTCTTTTTCAGCAGTTTGCGTGAACTTGGGATTTTTGGGGCAAAATGCTTTGAAGAAAAAAGAAATGTTGGGAAAAGAAACACAAAAGCAAAAGGAGAAAAAAAATATGGGTATGAAAGAAATGGTGAAAAAAAAGGAGAGAACAGGGGTTGGAAAAAAAAAAGTTGCAGGAAAAAAAGTGGGAGATAAGAACAGGTAAAAAAAAAAAGAAAAGGATAGCATGAAGAAGAAGAAGAAAAAAAAAAGATGAAAAGAGAAAACAGAAGAAAGAAAAAGAGAGGGAAAAAAGGACAAAAGATTAAAAAAAAAAAAGAGCTTTGAAAAAAAAGAGGACAAAAGAGAAGGATTGGATGAAAAAAGAGGGATAAAAGAACGTATACAACAAGGGAAAGAAGGGGTTGGTTGGATTGGAAAAAAAATGCTGTACATAGTTCGAAAAGAAAATAAAGAAAAAGAAAAAAAAATACAACCAATTGTTTGTTTTTTCATTTGAGATGAATGTGTTGCATTCTCTATGTTGTTCTGTGTGTTTTGACTTGAATAAGATTTTGACAATAGTGTATACTTTTTCTACTAAGTCGAACACAAGCCTTTTTAATATCACATTCTCATGGCTAACTCACACAAATACAATGTACCTACAAACAAGTCGCGTAAGGCGAAAATACAACATTTAGTCAAGCTGTTGAACTCACAGAATGAAACTGAACGCAATGCAATTTTTCAGCAAGACCGTATACTCGTAGCATCATCAGTCCACCGCTCGTGACAAAGGCAGTGAAATTGACAAGAAGAGCGGGGTAGTAGTTGCGCTGAGAAGGATAGCACGCTTTTCTGTACCTCTCTTCGTTTTAACTTTCTGAGCGTGTTTTTAATCCAAACATATCATATGTATATGTTTTTGGAATCAGGAACCAACAAGGAATAAGATGAAAGTGTTTTTAAATCGATTTCGGAAATTTGATTTTGATAATTTTTATGTTTAATTTTCAGACCTTGTTTTTAATCCGAATATAACATATTTATATGTTTTTGGAATCAGAAAATGATGAAGAATAAGATGAACGTAAATTTGGATCGTTTTATACAAAAATAATTTTAATTACAATTTTCAGATTTTTAATGACCAAAGTCATTAATTAATTTTTAAGCCACCAAGCTGAAATGCAATACCAAACCCCGGCCTTCGTCGAAGATTGCTTGGCCAAAATTTCAAACAATTTGATGGAAAAATGAGGGTGTGACAGTGCCGCCTCAACTTTTAAAAAAAGTCGGATATGACATCAAAGACATTTATCGAAAAAATGAAAAAAACGTCCGGGGATGTCATACCCAGGAACTCTCATGTCAAATTTCATAAAGATCGGTCCAGTAGTTTAGTCTGAATCGCTCTACACACACACACACACACACATACACCACACCCTCGTCTCGATTCCCCCCTCTACGTTAAAACATTTAGTCAAAACTTGACTAAATGTAACAACAGACACACACACTCAGTCAAGCATACATGCAACCACCACACACGCGGGTCGGGGAATAAATCGTAGCGGACCTTAATTTTCAGAGTAGTAAGGATGATCCTTGAAGTTTGCAGTTCTTTGCCAGCATTCTACCTATGCATAATGAGCTTTAATCGAAGACCTTGTATGGTGTGCTGTTTAACTATCCAACGCTAGTTCATTAGTAGTAAAACCAATACCTGTTACTCTTCAACTTTATAAGTTGTGTAGAACTTTCTGGTACCTAGACGTTCAGAACATGAAACTTTTGTAACCTATGTAGATGATCACCAGAACATTGTAAACTGCTATAACTTTTTTGGGGTAAAACTTGGCGAAGTTTGCCTGCTCTGTGTTCAGAGTTGAAAAAGAGTATATTAGGCTAGGGGTGCTGCAGCTGTTGGTTTAGTTGAAAAGAGTATATTAGGCTAGGGGTGCTGCAGCTGTTGGTTTAGTTGATTGAAGCATTTTTGAATCTCTACTTACACAGTGAAGACAACAGGCACACAAATCAAGTCTTGCAAGCAAACAATCAATTTCACATTCCTGATGACTGTATTTTGCAACCACGCTTCTCAATCTTGGTATCCTTGTGTTCATAACCGGGTTAAACTTCTTTTCTGACCATGCTCACTTGTGTTCATAACCGGGTTAAACTTCTTTTCTGACCATGCTCACTTGTGTTCATAACCGGGTTAAACTTCTTTTCTGACCATGCTCACTTGTGAGATGCAAGACCATTACCTGCCCAGGTACAAAAGCAGTAAGAGTCACTGTTCACAAATCATCCAGTTCATTCCTGAAAGAAATTTACAATTATAAATAAAATGCATTTCTTCATTCATTCGGCAAAGTTGTAAAGCTTAGGTGTATTGTCAAATTACAAAAGGTACGGTAATTGTTAGGCCAAACAAAAATATATGTCGGTTTAGGGTAACGTGACCAAACAAGATAAGGTCGGTAGGTCGGCTTTTTCAGGTTACCCAAAACCAACATATATTTTTATTTGGCCTTATCAGTACACAGCTTGGATCATTAGGAACGTGAAAATTCAAGAAAATTTGTCTCCAAAAGAAAATGTTGATCATCAGAAAGTGTTCATATAACACAACCCTTACTGTTGTTATGTCACATGTTTTGGAAGGGAAGTATGCACGTTGCTTTCACACAAATTCACACATGATGCAGATGGTGACTGTTGGCTCAACTGTATACTTTTAACTGTAAAAGAAGTGATTTTTGTGTGTGTGAGGTTTAACATCGCATGGCCATCACAGGGGAGTGTTTATATGCCATTTTGTGGTAAAAAAAAAAATATCACACTCAATGATGGTTTGCTTGAGTGTGCTATTAAATGCTGCACTGACATACATACAATTTTACTTTTATATGGCTGAGGCAATTCCTCCACGCCGACATGATCAAATCAAAACGTGAATACTGTTAGCAGCTGAACGTGGTGAGTAGATGTAAGACACAATGTAGACACACTTTTTATACTAGAGTTATTCGACCTGTACATGTATTTAGATATGAAAGATCTATGATTTAACTTTATAGGCACTGTCTATCTAGTGAAACAAAATGTCTGCATCCTATCTCAGATCTGCTAAGGCTTTTTACAACCTTTCAACACACGTAAATGTTTTCTCTTCTGCCGGTAATCGTGAACTTTAGCGTGTTAAATTCATAGCTCGGAATCCAGTGACATTTTTTACTTATTTTTGATACAAGTCCATGTAAGCAAGCCAAAGAACATTTGTCGTGAAATTAATTGACGGATTGAGCTCCAAATTTAAGCATAATTAATTAATTTGGTTGTTCAATTGACGAAAATGGCATACGTTGTCAACCATGGGACATCATTTACACGAAAGAGTTGTCTCCCTTGTCCTCTCATACGGATTTATAATTCCTTCTTTGACCCATGTAAACAAAATGCATTCGTACAGTTCATCGGAGTTCATTCCGTAACTTCAAAGGTATCTAAAATTACTTGTTATGATTACAAGTGCAGGTTCTACAAATTTGGAGACTTAAATGCCTCTGAATTTTGAGCTATGAATTTAACACGCTAAAGTTCAAGACTCTCTTCTAGTCATTTTAGGCGGAAAGCTATTCACACGAAAAGTCAAATGCATCTTGAACACGCGGCCAGTACTGTAACAGTTACAGTACTGGCCGCGTGTTCAAGATGAAGTCAAATGATTCATTCAGTAGAACACTAATATATTATTTACGATTTCATGACGAAGTGTCTTCTCTTCAAACGCCTGTGGGTCAGTACTGCTCATGCGCAGTGGAGAACTACCGGTGTAGGGGGGCTGAGACTACAACACGGACTGCGCACTCACAACAGTTCATTTCGAATTAAGACGTCTTGTCAACCGCCAGCAGAAGTATCTAAAATGTCGTTTCAAAAGCTTAGCAAATATGGCTCAGTGCTTTGTGGTAAGCATGATCATGTCGCAAGAATTTTGCGATCAGAAGCAGAAAGTCTTCAAGGAAAACAAGTGTCGTCTGCCAGTTTCGTTGTTTCGGGTCACCGCAACTCGCATTCGTCTGCTGGGAGCAGACAACAGCTGAGGATTGAGGGAATTCAAGGACCGATTCCAGCCCAACTGTCGGCAAACGAAAGCAAGAGATTGTTGGAGTCCGCATCCATACAAGCAGCAGGTGGCTTCAGCAAACGAGGAGTACAAGGTCATTAAAAATATGCATTTTTTACAACACGCTTGTTTCACGTGTTACATAACGTTCAGTTGACGTACTGCCCTTCGCGGATAAGGGTTTTGCAGTGCTGTCAGGTAACCGCAGAAGCGTTTGTTCTGAATGTACCCGCTGTTTGTTGTCGTGGGTCATGACTGGGCGATTTTAAGACAAAGTGACTCAACTGCATATTGACCCCACCAGGGTACCTTATCTTATGTACAAATAAGGGTGCACACAAAGAATCTATGTCACTGGGTATGTTATCTAGGCCTACAAATAAGGATGCATGCAAAGAAATGAACTGTCAAATGAAAATTATGTCACATGTGGTATATTTTAATTTAAAAATAATGGTTATTAAGAGAAACTATGTCAAATGCAGAACATGTCTTGTCTGTTTCAGGCTGGGTAAAAATCAGGCTCTGATCCGCGAAACCTAGCTGATTAGTTTTCGGAGGAAGAACAATAATCTGTGACAAAAAAAAGAAATCTGATAAGAAAAAAGATCTCTTTATGCAGACTTCGGTACCGTACTGTCTAGAAATAGTAAACTTTCCTGCCAGGAGATGCCACCTGATACCCTCCAGAAATGCCCGGCCATGCATCCCACAAGGGCTTAATTTGACTGCCCCAGGAACCCGGCCTATTTCAGAGATTTGTTAAGACAGAGAGAATACTATATGGCTACGTATGTGATACCAGTTTTACACGAGTTGTGTTTTTAAATATTGAACTGCGAGCGAAAGTGAGCTTTTCAATATTTGAAAACACAAAGAGTGTAAAACTAGCTGGTATCAAACAGGAAGCCATGTAGCATTCTGTTTATCCCACATACTGCATTTGCGTGTCTATTGCTCCAAACGTCCATCAGTCAAAGCGCCCAAATTGAAGACACTCAAAATGGAACCTAGATCTCTCCTAAAGCCTTGTGTAATCTTCGACGTCAAAGCAAAGAGACGTCACTCTAGAAAGCATATCGTGACGTGTACGTTCTTAAAATTCTTCAAAGTGTTCCAAGAATGACGTTTGTCTCCGTGACTCTGCATCACGAGCAGTAAAAAATCAGGTCCCTGCCAGACATGACCTCTTCACATGCACTGTTGAGTGAACGATATTGTTATGACATGAGTGGTATGTCACACATACGGTACATAGGATAAAGTATAGGTCCCTAGCCTACTGTTGTTTAAATTCCTTGCTGATCTATTATAATTAATCAACTACATGTATTCCGTTAGTGTACTTTGTAAAGTTCTGTTACCCTCAGGCAAAGAATCGAAAGAAAAAGTAGCATGCATGATGATTAAAAAGTATATTGGGTAAGCACAGTGGATCGAAAGTGCAACCTCAGTGAACTCAATTCATTGCATGACAAAACAGTCAAGCTGAAATGCTATTTAAAAAAAAAATGCTGCAGTTTAAAACTTAAGAAACATATCTCAGAGCTGCCAACTGCTATGCTTTCAGCGTATCATGCTACGTTTTAAGACAAATTGCTACCCTGTTACTAGAATTGCTATGCTCAAACATTATAATCACAAGCATGCAAAAGTTTGCTGTTTCTTGTGAGTCCAATTACTCATTTCTGATTCTCACTCCTTGTACTTGTAGCAGTCAGAATTTGTGAAATCAAACATTGTCCACACTGAAAAGTGGTACTGCCAACACTGTCCAATGGCCATACTGTTTTATAAAAAAAAAAAAAAAAAAAAAATTCTTGCACAAAATAGCCTAAATGTGGATGTGCGAATACATTTTTGACAGTGCTGCTCTAAAACTTTAAACACCATTTGCTACGCTAAAAATTCCCCCAAAATGGAAATTGCTACACTTGGGGGTTTCACAAGGGTTGGCGAATGCAGCCATCCTTAAAGTTAAAGCCTCCATTTTAATCTTCACCGGATCACGCTTTGGACTACACAGTCCGTATGATATGGGTCGCGTACGACCCATACTTTCAAAAGAAGGATTCAACGTAAAAAGTATTGATCGTACACGACCCACGCCATCCGAATAGGAATAAATGTTTTGCTGCTTCTTTGCAGAGTATGGGTCGTACACGACCCACGCCATCCGAATAAGGATAAACAGCGTAAAATTCCTTACGTTATTCCATATGGGTCGTCCACAACCCACATCATCCGGACTGTGTAGTTCAAATTACATCATCGTTTATTTGTTTGTTTACAAAGATAATCTTTCAAAAGTTAGGCAATGGGATGGTCATATGGTGACTGGAGATTACATGAAGTCTCAATTAAAAACTTCAAATAGTTTCAGAGATAAAGACGATTTTGTGATGCTCTGGGTCGTCTACGACCCACGAAGCACAGTGAAGGTTAAAACTTTGATTCAAGTTACTGATATTGTTTTAGCTCTTCTCATCAAGAACATTAAAAAGAAAGAAAAAAAAAGACAACAAATCTATAACCACAGAACTAATAGTAATAATGAAGAATATAATACTATCTCCAGATTGTCAGCTGCACACTGATCAAGTACACCACAGCAGTGCAAGCCATAGTTACCGTGCCACTGACTGGGAATTGGACGACACAGCATGCCCCCAGGGGGTGCAGGGAAGCGCAGATCTGGGCGCTGGTTGCGCACACTTCAACACATGGCTGGAAAACTGCAGGAGATACGGACTAGCAAACTGCGATCAGCAGCTACAGGTGTGTGTACAAAAGAAAGGGGAGAGGATAATTAAGGCAGTGTATGATATTTGACAGTGGGGTGAAGAATTTAGATTGTAATTTTAACTGATGAATTAAATCAGGTTTATGTGTGACCACAGGCCTACGGTTGTGAAGCATTGTGAGAAAACACACCTTGGAGAAGAGAAAGAAGTCAGACTGAAAACACAGAATTTTCAAAAGAAGGTACATCCAATCACAGCATTCAGAGGGAAGGGGGATGATCGGTCTGGTTGTGTGTGTGTCTTTGACAGCGAAGCAAAATGTAAAAAAAAACCCGAATTATCAGCATGGGATCCTTTTGAAAATGTTAGGCTGTATCCTAGTCAACAGCTCCCCCAGAAATAAAGTGTGTGTGTCACTGTGTGTAATCATTGTTGTTTCTTTTGTCACAATAGGGGATTCAGTCAGGACGTCTGACTCTGGCACAAGTGTTGGCCGATCAAGAAGTCATGATCACCGAGATTGCTGAGAGTTATCGCAAACGGACAGAGGAGCTGCCCGATGTAGCAGATGAAAGCATGCAGGTACCTGACCTGTTTACCAGTACGATTTGGGCGTATTTTGTACGCCAAATTATTATCAGTACGCAAATACGCGACACACGCACAAAATACGCATAAGAAAAAGTCTAGAATACGTTTTCCGTTGTTGGTGTGCTGATTACGGAATGGTACAACTGATACCGGTTTCGGTCGAAGGGAGATAACCATTACAGTGAGTCTTCAGCTGTGGAAACCTTGTTCAGTTGTTAGCACGCGCGATCGTCTGGACAATCGTGGCAAAATGAAGCGGAACAATGTGCCAGTTTTGGATGACTGTACCAAGTCTAAACAGCAGAAGCAGTAGATTTTCTTGGAGAAATATAAGAAAGAGCCAGGAATTGTGGAGTCTACTATGGGAAAAAGTCATGCACACTGCAAGTATTGTAAATCAGATTTCTCCGTTGCCCATGCTGGGAAATATGACATCGAACGACACTGCAGTTCCAAAACTTACCTGGACAAGGTTGCTGCCAAGGAATTATGAAGTTCATTCCCGCAAAGCAAATCCTGCCAGAAGAAAAGGCTGTAGTCCGCGCTGAAGCAATGTTTTCTGAGATGATAGTAAAAATGAACTTGCCACTGTCAACCGCAGATGTTATTTCACGAACTTCATCTTTTCATTATCAATCTGTTTGGAAGACACTGGTTATTATGATAATGCTATAAACTGACAGGTAAATAAAATTGTTTTATTCCTGTTGTATTGGAAGGAGTTAAATTCTGAAGGTGTTCACAAGTGACATGCTATTCTTACACAAACACGTTTGCACCCACGCGTACATTTTCCCTAGCCCATATGGCTTTGCTTGCAAAGTACACCAACTTTTTGAAAAATACACTCAACTTTTTGGGAAAGTACTCTTGCCTCGGGTTTAGGGTAAACAGGTCTGAGGTACAGATCTGATGTTTATAGTTTGATGGGTGTTGCAGTTCAACATTTCGCCAACGTTTTTCACAATGCATGCATGATCGCACAAAGAGAGAAAATATAATTTAAAAAAAAAGTGATGAATAAAGAATTTCTCATGTCTGGCTTTATGCCACCTTTACGATACGTGGAATGGATTTACTTACGTGTAAATTCTGTTTCATTTCCAGGGTGCCCAAGGGCAGTTGCGTCTACCAGAAGTGAGTGCCCCTTGTCCACAGGGAATCCAGGGAGACGACTGCGTGCGATTCAAACTCTGGCTGGAAAACTGTCATCGTTTCGGAATACACGAGTGCATGCAACAGCTTCAAGGCTTCCAGAGTGGCCGTCTTACGCTGGCTCAGTTGTTTATACAGCAAGATGCCATGATAAGACAGGTCAGTCATGTAGTGATATCTGCATGCTCACTAGTCATGGTTATCCATACTGCCTGGCCACACAGCCAGCCTCAGTTTTATCCTTGCCTTCTGCAGCAGTCTGCAGCATTCAGCTATCACAGTGAACAGTCTCTTGCTTCAGTACTCTCTACTTTGTGCTTGTAACCTTACCTTTTAGTCTTATATTCAATACAGTGTGATCATTACTTACTATACACGCCTTCACAGTGTTGTCTATGTGTGTGAGTGTCATACTACACATACATCATATCATTACAAGTCACAGTAGCATGGATTGTAGATCTATCTTCTGAAAAAAAAGGGATTTGGAGTCGAAAAAACACAATGAGCATTGGTGAGACAAGTACAAATAATGTTGAAAATGACATTTGTATTTGTGCTGTCCTTGTCTTGGCGGGTGATGTTTGTTATAACTATTCTGTCTTTGACTTGGTGAGCACAGACTTCTTTTGTTTTTGAGTCACTTGAGAAAAAGTGACTCTATGTAATCGGTCAGTGTTAGTCTGTCCGGCCGGCCGTCCGGCCGTCCAGCCGGCCGTAGACACCACCTTAACGTTGGACTTTTCTCGGAAACTATCAAAGCGATCCGGCTCATATTTTGTTTAGTCGTGACCTCCAATGACCTCTACACTTTAACGATGGTTTCGTTGACCTTTGACCTTTTTCAAGGTCACAGGTCAGCGTCAAAGGAAAAATTAGACATTTTATATCTTTGACAAAGTTCATCGGATGTGATTGAAACTTTGTAGGATTATTCTTTACATCAAAGTATTTACATCTGTAGCCTTTTACGAACGTTATCAGAAAAACAAGGGAGATAACTAGCCTTTTCTGTTCGGCAACACACAACTTAACGTTGGGCTTTTCTCGGAAACTATAAAAGTGACCGGGCTCAAATTTTATGTGAACGTGACTCATTGTGTTGTGAATAGCAATTTCTTCCTGTCCATCTGATGCCTCATATAATATTCAGAACTGCGAAAGTGACTCGATCGAGCGTTTGCTCTTCTTGTTTAACATTGCGTTTGGAGCTCATCACATATTATGATGTCTGAAAGAGGTACATACAGTGGAACGACCAACCAAGCAACCGACCGAAAGTGGTTATTATAGACAGGTGCATGGTTACAGTGGAGAGGTGAATTGCATATATTTTACAAAACCTTGTTTGAGATCCTTTGGGCTGGTCAGAATGGGCAGATGGTCGTAATCGAGAGTTGCAGGTGGTCAGGGTAGGTTTAACTGAACCGAAAAGCTTTTCATTTGTAATGTACGTTGTAACTTGTACACAGCCAAATATGTTGGTGTAGTTGCTTGGGCTTGTTAATGGTTAGAGTTAGAACTCTGGATAGCACGGACCAAGACAAGAAAAGATAACTCTTTTTTGTGGGAGGCGTTTTTTTTCTTGTTGAATATTTGTACTCACTGCCTCAGCATAGCAAACCTACTGGAGACAGCCCAACGAAGACAGAAATTTTGAGGACGGTTGCGCCTGCTTTTCATCCCACATGTCCCCCAGGTGACGCAGGTGGTCAAGGGACTAAATTGAAATGAACCAAACCGAACCTTCTGTATGTACCACAATTTGTGGTAATTGATAAGGCCCAAAAAATAAAATGTTTGTTTCTGATGACAATAAGGCTAACAAATTAGGGTCGATAGGTCAGTTACTTTTCGTTTTTGATTGAAGTTTGTTTCTTATTTACACAGGCGAATGTAGCTTTTTATTGGCCGGAAATTGTGTCCCCTGGATGCGGACAAGAGTAACTTTTCTTGTAAAGTTGGTAACAAATCAAGTTCTGACATTTTGTTGTTGTTGTCTATTTCTTTTTGTCAAAGAGTCAAAAAAAGTTTGAGGGAAAAAAATAGGGTCGGAAACATTGAATTTGTTCTTGACTCTTCACACAGGTGGCACAGCAGTATCAACAGAGGCGACAATACAGCACTCAGCCTCGTGGTGACAACTCAAACGCTACATCCACAACCACGGATGCACAGGTGGGTGATGCTACTACTACGCAGCAGCTGAGCCAGGCAGAAAAACTCAAGCGAGCCGTCAAGGAGTACGGCTCCACTGTCATTGTCTTCCATATCACCATTTCCCTCGCTTCGCTTGGAGGCTTTTATCTAGCAGTCTCCAGGTCTGTGGTGCTAAATTTTGTTACTTTCAGTGTGGCTTTTTCATGTGTGTGGCATTGTCTTTCATATCATCTATATGTATATACGACTTGTGTCTGTGTGTGTGTCTGTGTGTTCGCGATGCACGGCCAAGGTTCTCGATGGATCTGTTTCAAATTTGGTGGCCATATTCAGGTACACCCGGGACACAACCTGGTCGATGAGATATTCAGCGCTGAACCGATTTTGGTTTTTCTCTGGATCCATTCCCAGTAACTCTTCCTTATCTTCTCCAGTGTTTTCAGCGTTTATCTCCCTTCCTTCGTGTGGCATCAATCCATATTCCCGTTTCTATTTTTAGAAGGTCACTGTCTTCTTCTTCTGCGTTCGTGGGCTGAAACTCCCACGTACACTCGTGTTTTTTGCACGAGTGGAATTTTACGTGTATGACCGTTTTTACCCCGCCATTAAGGCAGCCATACGCCGCTTTCGGAGGAAGCATGCTGGATATTTTCGTGTTTCTATAACCCACCGAACTCTGACATGGATTACAGGATCTTTTCCGTGCGCACTTGGTCTTGTGCTTGCGTGTACACACGAAGGGGGATAAGCCACTGGCAGGTCTGCACATAAGTTGACCTGGGAGATCGGAAAAATCTCCACACTTAACCCACCAGGCGGCCGCGACCGGGATTCGAACCCTCGACCTTCCGATTAAGAGGCCGACGTCTTACCACCCCGCCACAGCGCCCGTCGAAGGTCACTGTCGACAACGCTCAATCCATATTCCCGTTATACTATTTTTAGAAGGTCACTGTCCCGGCAAAGCCGGGTATTACTCTTCTCCAGTGTTTTGCGCGTTTATCTCCCTTCCTTCGTGCGGTGCGCCGGCAAAGCCGGCATACACCCGGCACAGCCGGGTATTCGGCTCAACTTCTTCCCGGCGAAGCCGTACCCGGCGAAGCGGGTATTCATCTACTTCATTTTCATTTTTCATTTTCATTACTTTATTGTCCCATCGCTGGGAAATTCGGGTCGCTTTCTCCCAGTGGAAAGCTAGCAGCAACGGAGTCGCGCTACCCAGGTGTCTGCGTGTGTAGGTGTATTCAGCCACGTGCACTTATGGCAGAATGACCAAGGTCTTTTACGTGCCATTGTGATGACACGGGGGTGGGACATGGCTTCCGTCTCTGGGTCTGCACATAAAGTTGACCCGTGTCCGTCCCGGCCCGAATTCGAACCTGCGACCTTCCGATCACAAGTCCAGTGCTATAATTATATAGTTGAGTGATTTTTTTTCCTTCTTGCAAAACCTGAAATTACTGTCCAAGGTTAAGTCAGGGTGTTGATTTTGGGGTATGTGACCCAGTGGAGGGATGGTCTTATCACATTTAAAATCTGACCTGAGATGTAGAGCTGAACTAATTACACAGGAAAGGGTGTACCTTCAGCAACACATGGCTGCTAAATTCTGAGCACTTCACGATGCCATTGTAGGTGTTTCAATGTACATGTACATTCCAGAGAGTACATCTAATATCTTTTAAACATGCATGTGTCAGTGATTTGAGAGAAAGATAAAAGCAGAAGCATAAAACAGCATGAATTGTCAAGGTATGGAAAGAAGGGCATAGGGAACTTAATGGAAAGCAAAATCAGTGATTAAATTACATATTACTTCCCCAAATCTCATAAATAGCAATTTACTTCCGTTAAGTGCTTAAACGTTGAACACGCTTCCCTGGTAACACAAGGGAAGCCACTCCCCTAAAGAAAAATCACATAAACAGTCACTAGACCACGTGATACCTCAGGGTAGGCTCCCCTTATCGCCACGTGACACGCGGCCGCCATCTTCAATTCACTTCTCTTCCAACGCCTGAGCTGCTCAGACGTGTTGGTTCACGCTCCGGCCTTTTGTGGCCGTTTCAGCTTTTTTGAAGCTGAGTTTTTCCCTGGTTTTCTCTACGTTCGGGTGAGACCTTTCTATTCGTATTGTGGCTAGCGTTTTCTGTTGTAGAAATTGTTTGTTACAACTTTTTCGGTCAACATGTCTGACAAAGAACATAAGAAACGTGCGTCTGCATCAGCGAGTTCAGATTCTTCTTCAAAGCGGTCAGCTAAGAAAACGAAAGCCAATCCTACTGTTCATGTCACGGACCCTATCAATGATACTTCATTTAGTGTTGTTATTGATCCTCCTGCTGAGTCTCTTGTTGATTCTGCCGCTCCTGTACTTAGCATTGAACCGGCAGACAAAGCTCCGTTAGACAAGGAGCAAATGATGGATATTTTTCATTCCTTTGCTGGTCAGCTTAAAGACATTTTTGCTGAGGAAAGGAGAGCGGCTAGTCGTGTTACGTCCATTCTTCCTTCTAGAGTTGGTGGTGTGCAATCTTTGGCTAAATTGCGTACACCTTCAGCTACCGTTACGTCGGCCGACGTCTCGGTTGAGTCTCCAGCTTCCGGTCGGTACGAGTGGCCATGCTCGTATCCGGAACTGGCTTCAGGTGTCCCTCACCTTCAAGGTATGTCTGGTCAGGCACAGGAAGTCAGCTGTCGTTCCGCGACAGTGGGTGACAATCGTGTCTTACAAGAGCGTCCAATAGCGGGTACACCTTCCTTTCTTGCGGACGTTTCTTGTGCCACCCCACTGGGGGTGCGTCGCGAGCGTATTCTACATAACGCTTCGTCGATAGCACAGGCATCTTCCGGTCCGCGTGCGGAACCGGAAGAGGACATTGGCCAGATGTCTCGAGAGGCGGTCACTTCCGGTGATCGACCTCGCTCGGTTCCGGTTACCGCTGCCAGTAATACTGAGTGTACTGAACGCGGTTTCTTACCGGAAGGAAGCGCTTTTGCGCAAGACTCTTCGTCTGTTTACGGAAGTACTAAATCCGAACAGGATGAGGAAGTTTTCCGGTTACCGGCAAGGTTTATCCAGGCTCTTGCTCTTGCAGCAGAGGTGACCTCACGGTATTTTCCGGAGGGAGTGGTCGCAGCTGTAGACGATTCTGCTCCTCCTAAATCAGCGGTTGACGATTTTTTACCATCGCAACCTGTCGCCTCGGGGTTTCGTTTCTCAGAATCTCCCTTGGTGGCTTATGAAATGGCGAAAGTTTTGGCTACTCACCCACCGCTGGGTAGTAACATTCCTCTTCGCCCAGTGCCACTTCTGGTGGCGCATGGACTGGTTCCTCCTTCAGTGGATTCATGGCTGGCCACAGAGCAGCAGGCTTCTGTGTTTCGCCATGCCACACACAGGAAGTTAGTGTTGAAACAGTCCAATCGCGGGTTGATTCAAACTTTTGCCCTACCTCGGGCTCCACTTCCGGTGACTCCAGCTGTTGACTTCCTGCGTTTTGAGCATTTCAAGAAGGATAAAGCGTTTCCTTACACTGAATCTTCTCTTCTGGGGTTAGAGGAAACAGGCAGATCTGCACTGGAACTTGCATCCCTCTCGGATACGCTGCTGCGTTCTTTGACGCGGGCGCTTACTTCTTCCCTAGAACCATTTGAGTTCAGGCAAGATGCAAGCGAACAGGATGTGGCGGCTCTTTTGTCGGCATTGGCTAAAGTTTCGGCGCAACAAATGGCGTCATCAGCACGGCTCTACGCTCATGCAGTTTTTACTCGAAGGGATAACTTCCTCTCCGAGTCCAGACTGCAGGATCAGCGAACTATTGACTCTTTGCGCACATCTCCCTTCACGGAGGAGGCGCTCTTTGGTCCTTTGGCTCTTGATGCTCTTCACAAAGAGACCCAAGAGGCAAAGGATTTGGAGTTTGCCAGATACACTCAACGCTCCGCTAGTCATACCATACAATCCGACTCTGCTACCTACATGGCCCCTGCGGTTAAAGGTAGCTTTAAGCAAAACTCTGGTTCCTCTCGAGGTCGTGGAAGGGGTGCTTCTTCTGGCTATAAGAAGCCTTCCTTTGGCAAGTCTCGGGGGTCTGGGCGAAATCCCAACCCCCAGTGATTCCCCCCTGATCTGATTATCCCTGCAGCCGCCATCCCCGTGATGGTGGGCGGTCCGTCTCGGGCGATCGTATTTTGGATGCAGAACGTAACCAACAATTGGATCGTAGGGATAGTCAGATCGGGGTTCCGGCTTCTCTGGAAAGAGGAAAAGGCTCCTCTTACCAGAGTTCTCCCTCACTTTTCTTTTCCGGCCAACAAGGAATCAGTCATGGTCATAGATGCCGAGATTCTGGCCCTTTTACGGAAGCAAGCGGTGGAGGTAGTATTAGATCATTCCTCCCCCGGATTTTTCAACCGGATTTTCGTGGTACCCAAGGCCTCAGGGGGGTGGCGCCCAGTTCTGGAACTTTCCTCTCTGAACGCCTAAGGGACATACGCTTTACCATGAAAACACCAGCTACGGTCAGGGACACCTTTCGCCCGGGCGATTGGGTCACCTCCATCGACCTCTTAGACGCGTTTTTCATCTTCTCATCCATCCTTGCGACAGGAAGTGGTTGAGGTTTCGGTGGAGAAACAAGGCATACTAGTTTCGGGCCCTGCCCTTCGGCCTATCCTTAGCACCATGGATCTTCACAATGGGTGTTCGATAGATTTGTGCTCTTATTCGGCAGAAGGGGGTACGTCTTTGGGCGTACCTCGACGATTGGCTGATTCTGCATCAGGCTCGAGATCTTTGCCTTTCTCACACTCATGTCGTCCTGCGCCTCGCATTGGATATGGGTTTTGCAGTCAATCAGACCAAGTCGGATCTCACTCCCGCTCAGGAGTTTTCTTACCTGGGCATGAGATTCAACACAGTAGCCTGGACCGTTCGGCCCTCTCTCAGGAGAGTGGACAAACTCCAAGACTTAATCAGAAATGAGCCAACACTGGATCCGGACCTACTACGTCTGTCTCGGGGCTCTCCCGTCCCTCTCAATCTCGTAAAGGGAGAGCTTCTACAACCAAGAACAGGCATTCCTCACGGAAATCCGCAGTCTCTGCTTCTTCACGGGTGGATGTTGTGAGAAATTCTCTTCTGCACGCAGGTGCTTCAGACATCACTGTTTCGTTGATTCAGAAAGCTCACAGAGCTTCCACAAATTCGGTTTATTCCTCTCACTAGAAAGCTTGGAATACTTGGTGTCAGTTAAACAACGTCAACCCAGTAGCGCCTAGGTCCATGCAAGTCGCTAATCATTTGGCTTGGTTGTCTTCACAAGGTTGTTCTGCATCCTCCCTTAAGGTTAGAAGATCAGTTATATCTTCAACATTACGACAGTTAGGGCATGTTATCAATCTTGGCGGTCCAATAGCTTCAGTGCTGAAAGGCGCCTCGATTGCAGATATTAAAACAAACAACCAGTACCGGCTTGGGATCTCTTTCTTGTTCTTGAATTTTTGAGATCGTCAGACTTTGAGCCTTTGCATGCTGCAAGCTTACCAAATCTAACCCGCAAGACATTAATGTTACTGTTGTTAGCTTCAGCCAGACGCGGTAGCGAGGTACATTCTTTATCTGGCCTGCAGAAAGACATTTCGTTTCAAGCAGACGGTTTCGTCTCGCTTAATTTTCGACCAGATTTTCTAAATCAGAGACCAGATCAGCAATCACCAGTGATCACAGTTCATCCACTGTCTAATATATTAGCTCCAAACGATCCAGATCTTATGAACTGTCCGGTTCGTGCGCTAACGACTTACTTATCTCGTACAAGCCCCATTCGGGCTAGTAGTCAGAAGCTGTTATTCATCTCCACGAACACAGCTAGACACAAAGACATTGCCAAAGTCACTTTAGCAAAATGGGCTTCCACTCTCATTAGACAAGCCTATGTGTGGTGGCAGCAGAATGATGGTGGGCGTTCTTCTCAGTTCATCCTTCCTCTCTCCTCGGCGAGGACTCATGAGACCCGTGCTTGGGCCTCATCTCTCGCTGTCTTCAAATCCAGGCGGCTATCTGAGGTCTTGGGCGCCGCTTACTGGAGATCAGAAGACGTCTTCCTGAATTACTATTTGAGGGACGTCTCTGGCACTCGTCCTTATGGATGCAACGTCCTACCTGCGGTCGTGGTTGCCGGGCAGGCTCTACCCAGAACTTAGGGTGAGTTGTCTGTCTGCTTATATTCATGTTTTATGATCCCACCTCCTTAAGTAGCAATCTGCTATTTATGAGATTTGGGGAAGTAATATGTAATTTAATCAAAAATTTTAGTGTAAATTTTCATTTGATTAATATACTTACCCAAATCTCATATCAAATGCCCTCCCACCTACCCCGCTTTCAGACTTGCTCAGGCTTGTCAAGAAGTGAATTGAAGATGGCGGCCGCGTGTCACGTGGCGATAAGGGGAGCCTACCCTGAGGTATCACGTGGTCTAGTGACTGTTTATGTGATTTTTCTTTAGGGGAGTGGCTTCCCTTGTGTTACCAGGGAAGCGTGTTCAACGTTTAAGCACTTAACGGAAGTAAATTGCTATTTATGAGATTTGGGTAAGTATATTAATCAAATGAAAATTTACACTAAAATTTTTGATTAATGTGGAGAAGTGAGTATACTTTCTTCAGAAAATTGTGTTCTGACTCCCATAAAAGACAAAATCAAAGACAGATGAATTGATAGAGGGATGTTCGGATAGTGTAACTCGCTGAACTATGTTTATTGATTTGATGATCTTGAATAATCACGTTCATTGAAAGTATTGTTATGTTGATTACCAAGTGAAGATTAAAAACCTTTCTGTTGTTACAGCCCTTAGTTCAAATAATGTAATGACTAAGGTACACATTGCTTGTTGTTCTCATGTGGTTTCTTTTGACACTTGCTTGCATCGTTGCTGCTTGTTTTTCTGTTTTGAATGTACTTCAGAGTGAATTGTTGTTTGCTTGTTTGTTTCATTTTCAAATTAAATTATCTGCTGTGCAAGTGTTTTTCTCTTTGCATAAACACTTGTTCCACCTTGCTTGGTACAGGGCGACCCAAGAAAAAATGCAGCCCACAAAAAAGCCAATAAGTTTAACATCATATTTGGCATGCATTAACTTCAGCTTATGCATGATTAGTCGACATAGTGGCAAGTTTGCATGTTAAATGGTCAGACTTTTGTTTTCTCGGACATTCAGATGTCCCAAAAGGTAAATGTCTGGAGGGTATAAATCGGGTGAGTGTTGCTACCATTTGACCTAAAACCTTGCCACTTTCTGGACTAGTCATACATAAGGCCAACAAAAAAAGTAGGTGTGGTTAAGGTAACATAGCCAAAAACAAGTCGCGTAAGGCGAAAATACAACATTTAGTCAAGTAGCTGTCGAACTCACAGAATGAAACTGAACGCAATGCAACGCAGCAAGACCGTATACTCGTACGAGTCGTAGCATCGTCAGTCCACCGCTCATGGCAAAGGCAGTGAAAATGACAAGAAGAGCGGGGTAGTAGTTGCGCTGAGAAGGATAGCACGCTTTTCTGTACCTCTCTTCGTTTTAACTTTCTGAGCGTGTTTTTAATCCAAACATATCATATCTATATGTTTTTGGAATCAGGAACCGACAAGGAATAAGATGAAAGTGTTTTTAAATTGATTTCGAACATTTAATTTTGATCATAATTTTTATATTTATAATTTTCAGAGCTTGTTTTTAATCCAAATATAACATATTTATATGTTTTTGGAATCAGAAAATGATGGAGAATAAGATGGACGTAAATGTGGATCGTTTTATAAAAAAATTGTTTTTTTTACAATTTTCAGATTTTTAATGACCAAAGTCATTAATTAATTTTTAAGCCACCACGCTGAAATACAATACCGAAGTCCGGGCTTTGTCGGAGATTACTTGACCAAAATTTCAACCAATTTGGTTGAAAAATGAGAGCGTGACAGTGCCGCCTCAACTTTCACGAAAAGCCGGATATGACGTCATCAAAGACATTTATCAAGAAAATGAAAAAAGTCTGAGGATATCATACCCAGGAACTCTCATGTCAAATTTCATAAAGATCGGTCCAGTAGTTTAGTCTGAATCGCTCTACACACACACACAGACAGACACACATACACCACGACCCTCGTCTCGATTCCCCCCTCTACGTTAAAACATTTAGTCAAAACTTGACTAAATATAAAAATAGGGTAGGAAGGTAGGCAATCACTTTTTTTTTTAAACTTTTTTTTTCTAATGTGTACAAATTAAACCTACTTGACAGGGAAATAAGTGTGCGACTCGAGCGCTGTCGCTTTCATTGCGTTTTCTGCACTCGGTTTTTTGTTGTTGTTGTTGACAAATGTGATAAAAAGTTATAGGGTCGGCCCCTGAAAATAGGGTAGGTCGGGTTACCGTAACCACACCTATTTTTCTTTTTAGGCCTAAGCTGAAGTTCATTTATACTAAATATGAAGTAATTTGGTCAACAGATGTAGAACTAGAACGTATTACCATTTATGTTGGTTAGATTTTGTTTTCACCCTGCATATGTATGCAGATTGAAAAACTTTCCTTTTGTTAAAAATCATATGTTATTGATTTGGTTATTATTAGATGTATTACAATTGTTACACAACATACTATTTAGAACAAAAATGAGCATAATTTGCTCATGAACACATGTTTACAACAGTCTCAATCATAATATGGCAGACAATACAAAGATTTCAATGTTTCCTGCTAAATTTTAATCCATATATGGGTCATTCTCAGAAATGGTGGTCCAAAGTGTTACATACAAAGTAAAAAATAAAGTGTCAAGAAATACAAAATAATTGTTTTTACTATGAAGTCTATTGTTTGCTATACATAATAATGCAAAAATTAGACAAAAAGAGTAATTGGTTGCTGAATAAGAGACGTTTTAAAGTGTTGTATTTACGTGATGAATGTTGTAACATGGAAACCAAATTCCAACTTTAAACCACCTAAGCCTTCAATCCTTTGTGCATTTTTTATCAGTTCTGCAGTATTTTTGTGTTCTACCCAACACATTCTAGTTATGAAAGGTAAGGACTTCAACTAATATTGGTAAAAAAAATGACATTTGGAACTGACTAAGGTGAATGTCGCAACACAGAAACGAAATGCTTGAACCACTTTCGGTTCCTGTGCGACAGACATGAATCTGCACTGTTTGGCCTTTCCTGCCGGCAAAACCCGTCTGACCCAAAATAACTACACAAAACACAATTCGTCAGAGTTTGCTGTATTTGTTGAAAGTTCCTGTTGCGTTCAGATTACCCATTTTAAGTACTTGATGAATGTCGAACATCGACAATCAGAGGATACGAAAATTTCTTGGCTGCTTTGTTCCGCTAAACTTCGCGCTTTGAGAGACTGTTTGCACTCGATATCCTTCCGACACTACATTGTCGCCATCCGCGGTGTGTAAGTTTGTGACAAAGCTTTGCAGGCTCGACAATTAAGTAAAAACTATCTTCAGTCGTAACGTAGGTCGGGAAACGACGCCATGAGTTTCAGCAAATGATATGATTCTGGTGTTTTCTGTGAATATTTGGCTGTGATTCAAAGGACTATTTTCTTGTTCGAACTTCCTGTGCGCCAAAGAGCTAAAAATAGCTGTGATGTGGCAAAGTCATGGAGCACATTGCTGTCCGATGTTCGCGCGTCGAGTTTGGATACGATGCATTACGACATTCATAATTTTTTGTTCGAAGCCCGTAACTTCAAATTGAGCGTGAGTTTTTGCAAAGATGTGTTGCTACGTCCAAGACTGAACTCCTGACTGTCGATTGCAGTAATTTGTTGGTGTTTGCATTTAGCCATGAGACTGAACATATTGTTGATCACGAAAGTCGTGTAACGCTTCGGCGATCCGGAAACGGCCGAACTTCGCAATTGAAAAGCACACAAAAACAACACCAACGTATAGAAACCATTTTTATTGACATACAACAATGCTTTAATGTCTCAGGAATAGATTCAGATGAAAAAAGTCGTGGTAGAAATAATTTTAATTTACTTTTTCATGATTTCAAATGTGTCACCCCTACTCACTCTCACTGGACCACCATTTCTGAGAATGACCCATATATATGTAGTTTATTTTGTTCTTTTTATGTACTTCATGGTGTATTTTTCCCCCCAAATAATTGTTAATCATGTTGTGTATGTTGTTAATACAGTGGAACTCGCTTTTTAAGACCTCACACAAATCTGAGAAAACAGAATAAAGGAGGGAGTCTTACAATGGGAGTTAATTTACAGAGGTTAAGAACTGAAAATCTGACAAAACATGTCTTAAAAGGGAGAGAGTCTTTAATTGGGTGGTCTTAGGGGGTTTCCACTGTATTTTTGTTCTCATTTGAACATATTTTAATTTTTATATACAGGGTGGTCCAAAAAAATGTAGACAGTTTTGCGTGCCTGTCATTTCTACCACAGGGCTCCCACCTATTCTTTTTTTTTACCTGGAATGTCTCACATAAGCATGAAAGTTTAGTAAGGCACAGTTTTTACATTTAGTCAAGTAAATTGTAAGGGGCTTATTGTCCGTCAGGTCTTAATTGCCTATATTGGACATGAATTGGTTTATACGATTCGAGTTTTACGCCCTCACGGCTTTTGATGTGTGCGTGTTTAGGTGGTATCAGCCATCTGCACTTATGGTAGAATGACCAAGATCTTTAACGTGCCATTGTGGTGACACGGGGGTGGGAGATGGATACCGTCTCTGGGTCTGCACATAAAGTTGACCCGTGTCCGTCCCGACTAGTCCGTTTTGACTAAATGTTTTAACATAGAGGGGGAATCGAGACGAGGGTCGTGGTGTATGTGTGTGTGTGTGTGTGTGTCTGTCTGTGTGTGTGTGTAGAGCGATTCAGAGTAAACTACTGGACCGATCTTTATGAAATTTGACATGAGAGTTCCTGGGTATGATATCCCCAGACGTTTTTTTCATTTTTTGAATAAATGTCTTTGATGACGTCATATCCGGCTTTTTGTAAAAGTTGAGGCGGCACTGTCACACCCTCATTTTTCAATCAAATTGAAATTTTTGTAAAGCAATCTTCGACGAAGGCCGGACTTTGGTATTGCATTTCAGCTTGGAGGCTTAACAATTAATTAATGACTTAGGTCATTAAAAATCTGAAAATTGTAATTAAAATTATGTTTTTATACCGACACACCAAAGCCAAAGTTCTCGGTGGATCTTTTTCAAATTTGGACACCGTATTCAGCTACACCCCGGACACAATATCATCGATGAGATATTTCAACACGTGCTCTCAGCGCGCAGCGCAGAACCGATTTTGGTTTTTGTGTTCATTTCACCATTATAAGTAACTCTTCCTTATCTTCTCATCTTCTCCAGGTTTTCAGCGTTTACCTCCCTTCCTTCGTATGGTGCACTATAGTATGAGTGGTGCGTCTTCGGATATTCCCGGCGTTCTGTTACTATTTTTAGAAGGTCACCGCAGTGTCCAGAACGTAAATTGGACCCGTAAATTATCCTCACTGTAAAAGTGCAAAGGTCGAATCAATTTATAGCCACGCGAAAAATACACTGTCATCTATCTCTCTATATATACGGCTTCTCTGTGTTTGTGTGTGTGTGTGTGTGTGTGTGTGTCTCTCTATGTGAGCAACACCTGGGGATTGTTCAGTTCTGTTTGTGATGTGGTCTGGCGGCTTTTGTGTATTTGTATGTACTGGCCTTCCTTTGAGAAGCCATAACAGTTCAAAAGGGCTTACAGATAAGCTATAAATTGCTCAATCCTGTTTGAGTGGAGTTCGCCTCCA
>NC_090245.1:28425221-28435459 GCF_037325665.1 Littorina saxatilis | reverse complement strand
TTTTGTTATTTGTTTGTTTGTTTATTTGTTGCTTAACGTCCAGCCGACTACGCAGAGCCATATCAGGACGACATTTTTGTTATGCCATCTTCAGTTTCTTCTTTTGTAGCAACCATGATGGTCGACAGCATTTTATTTCGAACTTCTTCACCTCTGTAAAGAAGAAGGCCGAGAGATAAGAGGAGAAAACTTCACCGACGTTTTATCTCACTTTTTACATTTAGTCAAGTTTTGACTAAATGTTTTAACGTAGAGGGGGGAATCGAGACGAGGGTCGTGGTGTATGTGCGTGTGTCTGTGTGTGTGTGTGTGTAGAGCGATTCAGACTAAACTACTGGACCGATCTTTATGAAATTTGACATGAGAGTTCCTGGGTATGAAATCCCCATACATTTTTTTCATTTTTTTGATAAATGTCTTTGATGACGTCATATCCGGCTTTTCGTGAAAGTTGAGGCGGCACTGTCACGCCCTCATTTTTCAACCAAATTGGTTGAAATTTTGGTCAAGTAATTTTCGACAAAGCCCGGACTTCGGTATTGCATTTCAGCTTGGTGGCTTAAAAATTAATTAATGACTTTGGTCATTAAAAATCTGAAAATTGTAAAACAAAATAAAAATTTATAAAACGATCCAAATTTACGTTCATCTTATTCTCCATCATTTTCTGATTCCAAAAACATATAAATATGTTATATTTGGATTAAAAACAAGCTCTGAAAATTAAATATATAAAAATTATGATCAAAATTAAATTGTCGAAATCAATTTAAAAACACTTTCATCTTATTCCTTGTCGGTTCCTGATTCGAAAAACATATAGATATGATATGTTTGGATTAAAAACACGCTCAGAAAGTTAAAACAAAGAGAGGTACAGAAAAGCGTGCTATCCTTCTTAGCGCAACTACTACCCCGCTCTTCTTGTCAATTTCACTGCCTTTGCCATGAGCGGTGGACTGACGATGCTACGAGTATACGGTCTTGCTGAAAAATGGCATTGCGTTCAGTTTCATTCTGTGAGTTCGACAGCTACTTGACTAAATGTTGTATTTTCGCCTTACGCGACTTGTTTGTTTTTAACTTGTTCCTTTTTGCGTGTGCATGCATCATCTTCAGTTTCTTCTTTTTCAAAATCATAATGGTCACGGGCCTTTTATTTGGATCATCTTCACCTCGCTGAACAAGTTGGTTGAGAGATAAGATGAGAAGGCTTTTCTCCTTTGCTATTATTTCTGTTCTTCTTGTTTGTTTCATAATTTCTTTTTCTCTAGTTTTGAGGCTCTCCTTGTATCCCCATCCTGCCAGAACACCATTATCTTTTGTTCCTATATATATTTCTCCTGTTCTTGGGGCTTGGGCCCTACGGACATACTTTTCGTTTATTTTTCTCATGCTTTTTTATGTTTGAAAAGGTAGCGGGAGGGGGGTATTCTCATCCTGCGAGCACCCATTTTAACCTGATCTCCGATCTCCCTGTCTTCCCAGTGAAGAGCTTTTCAAGAGTAAGATTGCTTTTTTGCCCGCCCGATTTTTCTGTGGGGATACTTGATCGACCGTATACGTTAAATGCACATTCCTTTCCGTGAAAAGCGTCCTGCCCACTTTCTCTGATCTGCCCAAGCGTGTACATGGGGTAAGACCATCCCTTCACTTGACCGCATATCAAAGACTCAGATCCTGATGGCTACCTGCACAGTTGGCATTTTCTGAGGAATCGCTTTTGCAGATTGTCACTAGATGCTTATATGTAGAGAATAGTATATGGCTTGCTGTGTGAAGAACAAGATTTACACAAGTTACTTTTTTTTTTAATTTTGAAATGCGAGCGAAAGCTGTACTTGCGTGTCTTGTGCTCCAAACATCTCGGAGTCGACGCGTCCAAATGAACGCTTCCGGGGTGATAACGCGAGACAACTTCTGTGATCTTGCCGCGAGGTTCCGCCTGTTACCATTGTCTTTTTACTGTATCAGACTCTACCAAAGCGACATGCTATTTGGGACCAATGCACGTTTTTACATTTAGTCAAGTTTTGACTAAATGTTTTAACATAGAGGGGGGAATCGAGACGAGGGTCGTGGTGTATGTGTGTGTGTGTGTCTGTCTGTCTGTCTGTGTGTGTGTGTAGAGCGATTCAGACTAAACTACTGGACCGATCTTTATGAAATTTGACATGAGAGTTCCTGGGTATGATATCCTCAGACGTTTTTGTCATTTTTTTTATAAATGTCTTTGATGACGTCATATCCGGCGCAACTACTACCCCGCTCTTCTTGTCAATTTCACTGCCTTTGCCATGAGCGGTGGACTGACGATGCTACGAGTATACGGTCTTGCTGCGTTGCATTGCGTTCAGTTTCATTCTGTGAGTTCGACAGCTACTTGACTAAATGTTGTATTTTCGCCTTACGCGACTTGTTTTCCTTTCTCGTGTGATCTTGCCGCGAGGTTCCGCCTGTTACCAGCCGAAACAAAGAAGGGGCATAACCTCACCAGAACCGCCCATTGAAGACGCTTCTTATGGATCCCCCATCTTTTTCTAAAGCCTGGTGCAATCTTTGACGTCAAAGCAAAGAAACGTCACTCTGAAAAGCCGGTGTAGCGTGACGTGTAAGTTCTCAAAATTCTTCCAGGGGAAACAGCAAACGCAAAAGTGTTTCCATAATGACGTTTGTCTTGGTGACTCTGACATCATAAGCAGTGGAACAACAGGTCCCTGCCAGACTAGTTTGATACGACCTCATTTACATGATATACACACGTGTGTATTGAACGATATTGTTATCTAATGCGGGGTCTCTCTCACGTATGTAGGATAACAAGAAACTACTTCACCAAAACCAACTGTGCACAAAAAACAATATGACTGTTGATGTTTGGTGAGTGTCCAAGTTGTGGATCTGGAATGGCTTATTCCACATAGAATCCTGGCCGGATCTGAGATGGTGAGCCGATTCGTTTACAGGGCTAGGACTGTTCCTTTAAAAATATACTTGATCGACTATTGCACTGCACGCACTTAAGGTGGCTCCTTTTTGTTTTTTATTTGTCTCCAGAAGCACCATTATCCAGAACCTTAACCGAGATAATTATTGTTAAAATGCCGAGGATTCTTACGTTTTAGTCTCTGAGTTTAGCGTTCTGGAAATATGCATTGAACTGATGCTATCGTCAAGAACGCCGCCACCATTGCTGCTAGTTGTTGTTGTTGTTGTTGTTGCTGCTGCCGGCTCTGCTGTTGCTGTTGTGTGTGTGTGTACGTGCGCGCGCGTGCGTGCGTGTGTGTGTGTGTGTGTGTGTGTGTCCAGAAAATATCATAGTGTATTGTGCTAATCGATATGTGTGCGAATTAACTCTAAAGAACGTTATGCTGTTGTTTTTTCCAAACGATTTTGTGTTGGTATTTGGTGCCTGGAAATATGCATTCAACTGATGATACTGTCAACAACGCCGCCACCAGGGCTGCTAGTTGTTGGTGTTGGTGTAGTTGTTGGTGTTGGTGTTGTTGTCGGTGGTGTTGTTGGTGGTGGTGTTGGTGGTGGTGTTGGTGGTGTTGTTGTTGCTGCCGCCGGCTCTGCAGCTGCTGCTGCTTTTGCTGCCATTGATGATGATGATGAGGATGATGATGGGGAGGAGGAAGTGGAGGAGGAGGAAGGTGACTGCATCCTTTTTCTATATATCTTCCTGTCTGTCTGTCCGTCCGTATTCCTGACGGGTTGTCCGTCTTAATATAGATACAATCAATGTGATGCAATCTCCCTCTACCCACTTGATTTGCGTTTGCTTGCCTCATCCTCTATCCTATCCATCTGTTTCTCGGTGTGCCTGCCTGTCTGTTTGTGTCTGCACACAATTAAGTATATCATAGCCACACACACACACCCCACCTCCATCCCCAACCTCTGATGTAATCTAGGTTAGGCTGGCTCAGCAAACTTTATTACAGACGATTTCGCAATAGGCGGCAACTGTCAAAAAGGCGTTATTCCTCTCGTCAAAATGTAAATGGCCATTCCCTGCGCTCTGGGGAAAGTCAAAGTACACTCTTCAAAAAAAGTTAAGGATCACTGTTTTACAAGCACGCCACACAAAACAGACAAGACCGAATTCTTTCATTTTTTTTAAAATTATATCATTGAACAACCAAGGAGTAATGACAAACAAAGCAAAGATCGAACGCGGCAGCGACAATTTAGCTAGAGTGTGTCAAACGTGACAACCCTCGAAAATGGAATTCACAACAATGTGAATCAGTGTCAATATCGCGTGTGCCCTCCGTTGTGTGCCAGGCATTCAACACATCGTTGGCGCATGGAGTGGATCAGGTTGCATATGAATGCTCTGGGAACTCCATTCCACTCTTGCAGCAGTTGACCCAGATTGGCAGGAGGAGGGTGATGTTGCTGTACCCGACGACAAAGCTCGTCCCACATGTGCTCTATGGGGTTCAGGTCCGGGCTGTTGGCTCAGCTGGCCACAGCATCCTGTTGACCCTGGCCTGCTGGATGAAGGTGTTTACAGCTGCAGAACGATGGGGAGGTGCGTTGTCATCCTGAAGAATCGCACGAGGGCCGATCGCTTGGAGGGCTGGAACGACCAGGGGTTGCAGGATCTCATTCTGGTAGCGGACACCGGTCAAGTTGCCCACTACATGGTACAGAGGTGTCCTTAGACGTGTTCTGATCCCTCCCCAGACCATCACAGAGCCTCCGCCAAAACGCTGTCGTTCCAGAACAGCGCTCTCCGCGACGCCTCCACACTCGGATGCGACCATCAGCAGGTTCCAAGCAAAAGCGGCCCACTGCTGACGTTGCCACCTCACATGTTGAGTGCACCAGGCTCAGCAAGCTGCTCGGTGATTAGCAGTCAGAGTTGTTCCTCGGACTGGACGCCTTGCACGCAAGCCAAAGTTGTGTAAGCGGTTTCGGATCGTCTGACCACTAACAACAGTGTTGGTGGTACCTTGTAGGCGTTGCCTAATGTTGTTTTGCGTAGCCATTCTTTGTTGCATGGCCTGCCTCTGAATGAAGCGATCCTCTCTTTGTGTGGTGACTCTGGGCCGACCAGAACGTTGTCGCTCCTGCACTCTTCCAGTTGCTTGGAATCTCTGTTTTAGTCTGATGATGACAGAGGGAGCCACTGCAAGCCTCTGGGCCACTTGCCTGGCAGCAACACCGTCTTGTAGCCATCCTATTGCCCTTCCTCTATCCAAATCGCTCAGTTTTCTTCGTGGGGGCATGTTGCTACTGTGCATCATTGTGTCAGCGTGTTAACCTTTAAACACAAGCTGGTGAGCGATGTTCATAGCCAGGACCCTGTTGTAGCACGTGCATCACAACCTTTTGCCCTGGCATGCGTTCCGCAAATTTCATGGGGCTATAAAAAACACCCTTTTTCTTCCAAAATGCAGAAGCTTTTGAGAAGTCCCACAAAGGGAAATAACTCTGCCTGCCAAACAAAATTCTAGGTTAAGACTCATTGTTCATTTGTTAATTCAAACACATGAATCTTTTAATTATTATGTCGATGTTTAATTTTTTGGCAATTTTTTATAATTAGATCCGTTTTTTCAACCGATCCTTAACTTTTTTTGAAGAGTGTATAGCATTACATGCATGTTCTTTTAGAATTTCTTACCTGCTTGTACATTTTTTTCAAAGCTACAATTACTTATGCCCAGCCGTTCCAAACAACCTTCGGTCGAGACGATCATTAAACAACAGTTTTAATGTTGTTATTAACATGACACTGACGTAATTTCCGTTTTGCTTTTCTACCCTGTGGTTATCATAAAATGGGTGACTTGGGGTCGCATCAGTTTTACGATTGGATGTTGTTGTTGTTTTTAGTCTCAGTCTATGGATTTGTTCGTCTGTATGTGTATTTCTTCATCTGTCCCACAACCCCACTCCCTCTCTCTGTTGTCTATGTGTATGTCGGTCTGTTTGCATTTCTAACTGTCTTTTTGTCCGTCTGTCTCTCTTACTTTCCCTACCTCTTTCTCTCTCTAAGGCTATGTTTCTCTCTGTCTTCATGTTTATCTGTCTCTCCCTCTATCTCTTCCTCTCTCTCCCCCTCTCTGTTTTTACATTTAGTCAAGTTTAGGCGGCACCTCATTTTTCAACCGAATTGATTGAAATTTCGGTCAGGCACATTTTCACTCAGTTCAGACTATGGTATTGTATTTCAGCTTATAATCGTACACATCAGTGGATTAGTTTGCTCATTAAACTTATCATTCAAATCATATTTAAAAAGTATTGCGTTGTAATACTCATCTTTTTCTGATTCCAAAAAAATAGACAGATACAGTGTGTCATGTTTACTCTGAAAATGTGCTCAGAATTAAAGAAAATCGGTCCTCCGAAAGCGGCGTATGGCTGCCTTAATGGCGGGGTAAAAACGGTCATACACGTAAAATTCCTCTCGTGCAAAAAACACGAGTGTTCGTGGGAGTTTCAGCCCACGAACGCAGAAGAAAAAGAAAGAAAATCGGTGTATGCAAACTAGACTCCATTCAGTCTGCATGGTTCGCCGAGACGAGCACAATCCTTCTTGTGGTTTTGGTGATGACAGGTTTTCAGAGTTGACGTTTTCGTTTCAGGCCGACATATTGACTTTAAAGCATACGACAGCTTTCTGACATTTGTTGGTCAATCGGTGTGCGAACTGAATGCGTTGATATCGCTTCGCGCGACTTGTTTTAAATTATATTCAAGTAGATGAAGTCTAAAAAAATAAAAATAAAACGTCCGTGGTTTAAAGCCAACGAATACAGCCGAATTGCCATGAAATATGTTACTGGGAATGCTACGTTGGATGGTTAAAAATATCTCGTTGGAAAAACACACACACACAGTATATTTGTAATGTTCTGCAAACCCAGGAAAAACTATAAGAACCAGGCAGTTGTTCCAGTGATCTGAGCGTGTTTGTGTAGATCAAACACATCATTCTAATCATTGTTTCTCCTGCATAACATACTAATTCGGAAACATACAGATATGCTAATTGCAATTTAAACTTGAAAGGATGCAACTGCTTTCGTAATTTCAAGAACCCCTTCCATTTTGTAAAAGAAGTGTCATATTCCCTCAGTGTTTTCACCCTGGAATGGTAAGATAAACAAAGTAAGTGTGTGTGTGTGGGGGGGGGGGGCTTGCGAGCGTGCGTGCATGCGTGTGTGTGTATGTATATTTATTATGTGTGTGTGTGTTGGTGTGTGAGTGTTTGTTTGGTGGGTGTAAGATTGTGCTTGCGCGCGTGCTTCCTTGCGTGCCTACGTGCGTGAGTGCGTGTCTTTCTGTCTGTCTGTCAAATCAAGCAAGCACTAACACTTTTGTTTCGCCAGGATTCTTTCATCAAAAATAAATTAATGGACATTTAAATAAAGCAAAACATCAATAAGAAAGAAAATGAGATACACGCCTCATATCGTAAAAACTCAAAACAAAAGGAAATCAGGAATTAGATAAATAAATGAAGCAGGAAATGAAATAAAATAAAATAAATACAAGACAAATATAAAAAGTCCTATAAACAACCCTTGCCTCGATTCATCGGGACTCGAACCCATGACATCACTCAGAGCACAATTCAATTGGTTTAAACAAAATTTATTCCGGAAATACAGGGCGACATGTACAATACGATATGAACATTTGTTACCACACAACAAGCTAAGCTAAGCACAATTCAATTCTTAGAAGGAGCACACTTTTCCGCTTACCTAACCGATTTCGTGTCAAGAAACAGGAACAATATTATTTGATAGGTGTTCTGGAACAATCAGGCAGGCAAAACAAAAACAATCGGTTTTTGAGAAGATAGGTGTTCTGGAACAATCAGGCAGGCAAAACAAAAACAATCGGTTTTTGAGAAGCAGTCATATCCGAGCATCTGTGTCGACAGATGTGAAAGCTTTTTACGCTAAAGTAGCAATCCTTGAATCTAGGCTTTTCTTTCCGGTAATCTCATGGGATATGCGTTTTAGTTTTCGCAGTGCCAGAATAACCGATTGTGTGCTGGTTTGTTTTCTGGTGTCTGACCTTGCTTTCTTGGATCATATTTTTTCCCCTCTCTCTCTCTCTCCCCTTTTCAGTCGTGGCCAACGACGTCCCCTCCCCCCCCCCCCCCCCCGCACCCCATTACCACCTCACCACACTCACAACCCCTCTCATCGCTTCAATTTTGTTGTTTTTTTCCTCGTCCGCTCGAAGTTTTCAAAGTTTGGGTTGTCCTTGTCTTTTCACATCAGGTCATTATTTGACAAAACGCATTGCAGTAGACTGGGGAATCAAGACGAGGGTGAAGGTGTGTGTGTGTGTGTGTGTGTGTGTGTGTGTGTGTGTGTGTGTGTGTGTGTGTGTGAGAGTGCATGCGTGCGTGTGCGTGGGAGTGTTATACCATTACATACATGTGTGTGTGTGTGTGTGTGTGTGTAAAAGGGGAATGACCTGTTGAAACTGTTAATAAAATGAAATGCATTACCACTCCCCCTTCAACTTAAGGTAATGAGCAAACTACATTTCTTCCTCCTTCAACTTTAGTTGGCCTGTTCCCAAACAATGTTTAAACTTTTTTGTCCATTTCAGAAAGAAAAAGACCCGAAGCAAAAGCTTTCAGCGCATTAGCAGAATGAGTGCAAATATGAGAATAGCGCGATTGCAGCTCTCAATCAATGCTCTTATCGATATCCTTAATCAGAAAATGACAATAATGTGTACACTGAATTCAACAAAAGATGCCCACTCTGCGCAAGAACCAGCCAAGTTGTTGATTTGTAGTTTGCGTCCAGTGGGAATGATAATTGGACAGATCAATAATTCCCCAACATGGAGTTCACTGGAAGGAAAGATTGTATTTACCGCTTAAAGGCCCACTCCGCCTTCTCCGCACCGCCTCAGATTTGATCAGACTTTAACATGGGATAAAACCATCTCTCCACTTGGTCACATACCAAAAGATCAACACCCTGACTGCTTGTTGTGGTGAGTTGGAATGTGTTGAAAAATTAATTTCCGAAATAACGAAATACATTGTTTGAAAAAATACGACTGTGCACAGAGAGCACTGTGGCTGTTTAGTTTTAGTATGTGACCAAGTGGAGGGATGGTCTTATTTCATGTAAAAGTCTGGCCATATCTGAGACGGTGAGGCGCACTGTTTTCACAAGGCGGAGTCTGTTGGCCTCAAAGCTGTTAAGGCGGAGACAGACGCACAACACAAAACCATGTTTTCGACAAAAACACCATCTGAAAACGTCGGGGAAACACATGTTTTAAAAGAGGGGATGTCACACGCGAAACACACAGATGAAGCGCGGTGCGTGTTTTCACAGAACTATCGGTCAATGTCAGCTTGACCCGTCCAGCAACCGCCCTGTGTTCGGGTTAAACAACACGGCGGGCTGGCAGTGCCCACTGATACGGTCAGTGTCAGCTTGACCCGTCCAGCTACCGCGCTGTGTTTGGGTTTGTAAACAACACGGCTGGCAGCGCCCACTGATAGTATTGCCTCTCTTCAATCGTGACAGGCTCCATAGACTCTAGTTAGGATTCATGGGTCCGATACTACCCTGAATCGGTACCACATCTGAGTCGGCCATTTTTTTTCTATCTCCGTGGTGCCGGAAACCGCGTCACGTGAGTTGATCGTCCGCGTTCATTGGCTGACTACCAAAACGTGTTTTCAGATTTTAGAGCATGCTCTAAAACCCAAAACACGATGCGAAAACACGAAACAGTGTTTTCTGAAACGCGTTTTGTGGGATGTCACACAGGAAACACGCTGTTTTGTGTTTGTTTTGAAAGAAAACACTGTTTTGTGTTGTGCGTCTGACATGGCCTTTACTCAAATCTTCGGGACTTCACAGCTGAAAGCTACATGTTTCATTGAAACCTGTTCGGAGCAAGAAGACCACATTAATACCGAACAAGTCGCGTAAGGCGAAAATACAATTTTAGTCAAGTAGCTGTCGAACTCACAGAATGAAACGCAATGCCATTTTACTCGTAGCATCGTCAGTCCACCGCTCATGGCAAAGGCAGTGAAATTGACAAGAAGAGCGGGGTAGTAGTTGCGCTAAGAAGGATAGCACGCTTTTCTGTACCTCTCTTTGTTTTAACTTTCTGAGCGTGTTTTTAATCCAAACATATCATATCTATATGTTTTTGGAATCAGGAACCGACAAGGAATAAAATGAAAGTGTTTTTAAATTGATTTGGACAATTTAATT
>NC_090245.1:28415221-28420221 GCF_037325665.1 Littorina saxatilis | reverse complement strand
CTCCGCGGCACTGTGTGTTTGTGGTGGCTGATATTTTCATACGTAATGTTGCGGCTGACAACGCAGAAGGTCAATATCTAAACAAGGACAACATTAATCTCCTTACCCTGTCTGAGTCCCCTCGGATTGTGTCCGCAAACGTTCCTTTGGGGGTTATCGTGTACGAGAAGTTGACTCTTTTAGACCTTGCGACAGGAACCGGGAAAGTATTGTTTTTTGTTGGTGTCCGCGTCCTCTGTCTGTCCGTACAATTTCGTTCTTGCCAAACCGTCTGAACTTGATGTCAACCGACGCTTATAATTATTTCTTAGTTTTGTTTGAGTCAACACAAAAAGAGAAACGTTTTAACATTAGTGTAATCAACGTCAACCCCAGCGTCGTGAAATTTTGAAACTATTCGGTAGGCCTAACATCATAAGCTATGCATGAAAATCAACATTATTGAATAACCTCTGACAGTCGATCTCTGCACAGTATGCGCAATATAGAGTCAATGGACACATGGCTCCCCATACCAAAGGCTCTCTAAAATAAGGTCTAAATCTACGCTGGCACACAATTACAAACTAATTTGTGACCCTCCACCACGGAATGAGTCGCATGTCACCTTTGCATGATTTTCATATTTTTACATTTTCTTAAACAGTTAAAGAGTTTTTTTATGCTCTATGCAGTGGTAAAAACCGTTTTAGAAAAGAGCGAAAACGGTTTGAGTTATAAGCCTGTGACTAAGGTGACCCTCACACTGTTAAGCCTAGCGCAGAACCGCGCGAGGTGACATGCGACTCATTTCGTGGTGGAGGGTCACATTTCTGGTGAGAGAGCTCTCCTGTCTCCCAGATTTCAAGGAATGTTATCTATTACTTGTGTATTTTTGCATTTGTGAAATATAGTGCCTGTTCAAACCTTATTCCGTGAAAGAACACACTACAATACAAACACGAAAATACCCAGCATCCTTCCTCCTGAGTTCTGTTCACGCGCCTAACACGCGTTGTTGAAAGGAGCTCGAGGAATGCGAAAGAATGTGTATTAGTGCGCCTTGAGACGCCTTGTGGTGAGATATGTGCGCGTTATAAATTCTCGTATTTATTTATTTATTCAACAGTTAAAGGGGATTAAATACTGTATTTACTTTACACGTTTTGAACACTTTAAGCACACACAAAAATGCTGGGAAAAAATAAGTGGAGGTAACACTTTGTGCGAGTTTGAGGTATATATTGTTTGCGTCAGTCTACACGATAAAGAGTTTGGATTCCAAATCGAAGTCCCAAGTGGAAACAAACTCAACGAACATCTATGTTTGCCAATGTTTGCTCTGTTAAACAGTAATTTTCTCGAAAGAGAACCTATTCCTGGAGAGTCTGGATTCGATATTAGGGGAAAAGCAACAACAACAACACCCAACTACATGTTAGTGCTTGTATGTTCGCGCTGTTCATCAAGAAGTCTTGGGATTCCAAATCGCAGTCCCTCACATGAACCGAACACACTGGCTGTCTGCTGATTGTCGCGACATATGTCGTAGTACAGGTTGAGCCTGTTTGGTTGGTTACAGGGTTGGATCCCACATGCACCCACAGATAACACACACTCTGGCCGTTTTGTTTATGGTTCTCTCTGTCAATTCACAAGTAAAAGTGTGATATTTATGAGGAATCGTGCCTGAGTAAGGGTTAAAGTTTGAAGAATGTTGGAGGCGTTTTAGAGGGCATCACGCAGTTCTCCAAGGCCTGTTCCATATTCTAATCCTGGCCTAAGCAGGGAAGATGGCGAAGAATCAGGGATTTCCGTCAGCGGAATGGGAATTCTCATTATAACTATCTCCTGTCTTGATAAGGCGCTTCGGAAGCTTTTATGGCTTTTCTCTTGGCTCGGGAAGCATAAAACTATCCTTAGCGGATTATGACTTTATTCAGTTATTCTGCAGAAAAACAGAAATGCTGGAGAAAAACTGTTTGTTTCTGCAGCATTTCTGCATAATGTCATCTTTCGCGAGAGCAACGTTTTTTTCTGCAGTAAAACAGTTTTACTGCAGTAAAATTGAAATCAAGAATGCTGCAGTAAAACGGTGATGTTGTTTTACTGGAGAAAAACTGTTTACACTTTTTCTTCAGCATTTTGGCATTATTCAGTTATTCTGCAGAAAAACAGAAATGCTGGAGAAAAACTGTCTTTTCTGCAGCATTTCTGCATAATGTCATCTTTCGTCGAAGCAACGGGTTTTTCTGGAGCAAAACATTTTACTGCAGTAAAATTGAAATCAAGAATGCTGCAGTAAAACGGTGCTGTTGTTTTACTGCAGAAAACCTGTTTACACTTTTTCTGCAGCATTTTGTACTGGCTCATTATAATGTTGGAGCACGCGAGCCCCCCTCTGTCGAGAGATGGACTCATCCAGAATTACCAATAGTTGTGCGTGACACGAATCCCAGGGGGCGACGAATACAAACGCTACTTTACAAGGTCGTTCGTTTTTCTCCAGAAAAACTGTCACAGACTATTCTGAAGAAAAAGTTAATCGCAATAATGCTGCAGAAAACCAAGTAAACATTATGCTTCAGAAAAACTGTTTTACTGCAGTAAAAAACGTTGCTTCGGCGAAAGATGACATTATGCAGACAAGACAGTTTTTCTCCAGCATTTCGGTTTTTCTCCAGAATAACTGAATAATGTCATAATCCGCCAAGAGCCAGTACAAAATGCTGCAGAAAAAATGTAAACAGGTTTTCTGCAGTAAAACAACAGCACCGTTTTACTGCAGCATTCTTGATTTCAATTTTACTGCAGTAAAATGTTTTGCTGCAGAAAAAAAACGCTGCTTCGGCGAAAGATGACATTATGCAGAAATGCTGCTGAAAAGAACGGTTTTTCTCCAGCATTTGTCTTTTCTGCAGAATAACTGAATAAAGTCATAATCCGCTACGGATATAAAACTTCGTGCGTGTTTTATTTTTTATTACGAGTTTAATTCGGGTCGTGGTGTCGACGGAGTAAAAATATTTTGGAAGCTTAGTCAGGCTTGTTTTGTGTGTGTGTGTGTGTGTGTGTGTGTGTGTGTGTGTGTGTGTGTGTGTGTGTGTGTGTTTGTGTGTGTGTGTGTGTGTGTGTGTGTGTGTGTGTGTGTGTGTGTGTGTGTGTCCCCTGATTGAATTTTCCTTCTTTTCTCCTTAGCCCCCACCCCCGCAATCTCCTACACTCCCCCCCCCCCCCCCTCATTTCCTTTATCTGGCTACCTGAACGCTTTTGTCTGTGTTAGCCTGTGTATCCTAGCATTATTGAGGGAATGAAAGCTATCTGTCGGCTTCAGTGCTTGATGGAGTATCTATCTGCCTGTCTGCGCGTTTGCCAACATGTCCGTTTGTGTCTCGGTCTGTATGTCTTTAGGTCTGAGTACGACAGAGACAGACGCTGGCAGGACACAAAGACCCTGGGAAGAGTGACAGAAAAAGGGGTGTTAGTGCATGTGTGCGACTTTGGGGAGGGGGCGGTTGAGGGTGGAAAGTCCCTGTGTGTGTGTGTGTGTGTGTGTGTGTGTGTGTGTGTGTGTGTGTGTGTGTGTGTGTGTGTGTGTGTGTGTGTGGTATGTGTGTGTGTGTATCTGTGTGTCTGTGTGTTTGTGTGTGTATGTGCAAGGGTTGTACCTTGGAAACAATAGGGACGAGAGAGGGAAGCGGAAAAAAAACATGGAAAATTAGTGTAACAGTGAAACTAAAAACAAACGCTCATTTTCTGTTTGTCTTTTATGCAAATTTACACTTGAGAGGCAAAGAGCTTTTCGATGTTTCACATAGAACAATGCTTGCATCTTATGTTGTTTGAAAGATAATACTTCTGTGTCGGCATTGCACTGCTATTCGTCCCTCGTGTGTGTGTGTGATTGTGTTGTGATTGGTTGGTTGGCTGATTGGTCGGTAGCTCTTTTCAGCCTCTTGGGTGTCTGGATTCAAGACGGATCTTTTAGATTCCATTATAGAGTATGTATGACTGTATTTAACTTGTGATCTGTTTGTTTTGTTGGTTGGTTCTTTGGTTGTTTGGTCGTGTTTTCCCTCCTTCTCCAATTCTATCTCTTTCTTTCTTTGTCCTTACTTGTTGCCTAAGGTCCATAATAAATGCTACCAACGTAGCGGATTAGTAGTACAAAAAGAGGACAATGATTATTAAAAAATAGCTAACTTTAGACGCGCAACAGAGTTTCCTTCAGGTGACATTAAGAAAGAACATTTTTCTCATTAATGTCGGCAAATAAGGTGAAGATATTGCTATACATATAAATAGTAATAAGCCTATTAGAACATCTGACATTGCCAAACATGTCTTTTTCCCCAAAGGAAGATTATTCAGGTTAATTTGGATTGCAAACACCCCCCCCCCTCCCACCCCATCTAAAGTCCCAGTTAATAATCTATTGAGTCGTAATAAGGAATAAATAAATGAAAGTAACGTTTTGGCACATTGCCTTTGCGTCCGTTTCGGCGAGACAGCACACTGCTCAAGTACTGATAAAGACAACAGCAACAAACACAGACATACCCACATACACACACACACACGCACACATACACACACACACACACACACACACACACACACACACACACACACACACACACACACACACACGCACACACACGAACACACATACACGCACGCACGCACGCAAGCACGCACACATTCGCCCTATATGAGCTCGGGTCAACAGGTTCTTGAAAGTTTCCCTCCTGGAGATCGCGGAAAAGTACAACGATCACAACTGAAAATATGTTCAACAACATCTTTCAAAATGATACGCACACATAACATTGCTTTCACAATATAAATCCATGCGTCTCCATGGAATTCTCGTGCTTATCACTCCGAAATTCCTATCATCATCTCTTGTTTTACGCACCAAAGCACTAACGAGAAAAGCCCCGTCTTTGTGTTCGGTATCAATAACTTCCTCTTGCGTAAGCCTGCCCACAGACTTATTGTTTGTCTGGCAGCTGCAAAAA
>NC_090245.1:28347132-28415021 GCF_037325665.1 Littorina saxatilis | reverse complement strand
GACCATCCACACAATTAGGTTGCCATCCAGAGTTTAGGTTGCCATCCACGTGTGGATGGTTGCCTTATGGTGATTTAGGCAACCAAACCTGTGGAAACATGGGTACACACACACACACACACACACACACACACACACACACACACACACACACACACACACACACACACACACACACACACATACACGGGTTCAAGTAGTTAAAAATAAGAGCCTGGGAGATCATTGCTCTGACGAAAGATCTTGTTGCCAAATGTGCAAGCAAGCAAATACATTTTTTTTCTCTTATTATATTTCATCTCTTTACTTGTTGTTGTAGTTTTGACAGTAACCCGCGTTTTCTCGTACTTTGTTACAACAATATTACCTTTGCAGCGGACAATGAACTTCGCTTCGTTGCAAAACAATTTGTACTAGAGCAGTTATAGTTAATAACATCTGGTACATTTTCCGCCCGTCATACTGACTGTTGTCATTACTGGAGCCGGGAATTCATCTTCCTGTGGTCAAGATTACTTCAAATTCAGGCAAGTATCATGTTTCAGCTTAGTTTCCGTGTGGACGGGTACTTCATGTACATACATGATGCCGACAAACGTAAAACCAACAGACGTTATAACTGGGGGGACGTTATGCCGACGGATAATAAGCCGAGAAAAAGGTATGCCGATCGACGTTATCCAAGCGGACGTTATGCCAATGGACGATATATAACGATGAATGTTATTCCGGACGGTGTTTATACCGACATGCCGGTTTTGTGTGTGTGTGTGTGTGTGTGTGTGTGTGTGTGTGTGTGTGTGTGTGTGTGTGTGTGTGTGTGTGTGTGTGTTTACAACAACAAAAACAAAAAGTTTGACATTTTTCGGAATTTTTTGGCAGTGCTTTAATTGTCCGCCATCATTGAAAAGTTCAGCAGTTTTCCCGACGGCAACGTTTTTGTCAAAAAGAAATTAATGTGATGGTTTCGCCGATTGCCAACGCCAAAACGAATCCCTGGAATACCCTCAGTTTACTGTGTCAAGTATCTCCAGAAGCCGTGTGTATGTGTATCGTGATCCAAGTCCTGTCACATAAAATAACGCCATTTTTTAATAGCAATATATACTTCCATTTTCTCGCGCCCGCCTGGTGTGTTAGAGGGCACTAGCACTCACCTTAGTTCGTTTCCATGTAGGTCTCCGTTCCCACAGAATTTTATATGCGATCCCAAGGGTAACAGCGTTTGTTTAAAAACTAATGATGTATCGCGACGTTGCTTTCCGCGTAATGAAAAAAAAACTTAGACAGAACTTCAAACGCCAGAAACATGTACGCATTGTTTTATGCGCGGTGGCACGCTCACACGCGCGCGCGCATGCACACAGACACAGACACAAACACAGACATACACACATACGGACAGATAGATACACACACACAGATACGGTCGCACACACACACACACACATACACACACACACACACACACACACACACACACACACATATATATATACTAGATGAATACCCGCTTCGCCGGGTACGGCTTCGCCGGGAAGAAGTACAGCCGAATACCCGGCTTTGCCGGGTGTACGCCAGCTTTGCCGGCGCACCGTACGAAGGAAGGGAGATAAACGCGCAAAACACTGGAGAAGATAAGAAAGAGTAATACCCGGCTTCGCCGGGACAGCGACCTTCTAAAAATAGTAACGGGAATATGGATTGAGCGTTGTGAGCAGTGACCTTCTAAAAATAGTAACGGGAATATGTATTGACGCCACACGAAGGAAGGGAGATAAACGCAACTCTTCCTTATCTTCTCCAGTGTTTTGCGTTTATCTCCCTTCCTTCGTGTGGCGTCAATCCATATTCCCGTTACTATTTTTAGAAGGTCACTGTCCACAACGCTTTCATCCCGGCGAAGCCGGATATTCCCGTTACTATTTTTAGAAGGTCACTGTCCACAACGCTTTCATCCCGGCGAAGCCGGGTATTCCTCTACTTCTTCCCGGGGAAGCCGGATATTCGGCTCTACTTCTTCCCGGCGAAGCCGGATATCATTCGGCTCTTCTTCTTTCTGGCGAAGCCGGATACCCGGCGAAGCGGGTATTCATTCTAGTATATATATATGCACATTCACACACACACACACAAATATATGCACACACACACACACACACACACACACACACACACACACATGTGTGTGTGGGCGACCATATGTTGGAGGTGGTATAAATCCCTGACTCACAAGTGTTGTAATGATGTGTTTCTATTTGAATTATTGTAAAGAACACGTCATGTAATTACGCTATTTCCAGCCATATCGGAAAGGCACGTTACAATAATTCAAATAGAAACACATAATCTTGACAACACGCGTAAACCAGGGATCAATACCACTTCCAAAGTAGGTCCTGTGGTTGTTACTGATCGGGCAGAAAGCCCATTCAACTACCCAACCCTCGTTTATCTGAATCTTGGCATGTGACCATCTTCACATTTTTACATTTAGTCAAGTTTTGACTATTAAAATGTTTTAACGTAAGGGGGGAATCGAGACGAGGGTGTGGTGTATGTGTGTGTGTGTGTGTGTGTGTGTAGAGCGTTTCAGACTAAACTACTGGACCGATCTTTATGAAATTTGACATGAGAGTTCCTGGGAATGATATCCCCGGATTTTTTTTGATTTTGTTCGATAAATGTCTTTGATGACGTCATATCCGGCTTTTTGTAAAAGTTGAGGCGGCACTGTCACACCCTCATTTTTCAATCAAATTGATTGAAATTTTGGCCAAGCAATCTTCGACAAAGGCCGGACTTCGGTATTGCATTTCAGTTTGGTGGCTTAACAATTAATTAATGACTTTAGTCATTAAAAATCTGAAAATTGTAAAAAAAAAAATTTTTTATAAAACGATCCAAATTTACGTTCATCTTATTTTTTATCATGTTCTGATTCCAAAAACATATAAATATGTTATATTTGGATTAAAAACAAGCTCTGAAAATTAAAAATATAAAAAATTGTGATCAAAATTAAATTTCCGAAATCGTTTCAAAAGCTATTTCATCTTATTCCTTGTCGGTTCCTGATTCCAAAAACATATAGATATGATATGTTTCGATTAAAAACACGCTCAGAAAGTTAAAACTAAGAGAGGTACAGTAAAGCGTGCTATGAAGCACAGCGCAACCGCTGCCGCGCCAAACAGGCTCGTCACTTTCACTGCCTTTTGCACTAGCGGCGGACTACGTTCAGTTTCATTCTGTGAGTTCCACAGCTTGACTAAATGTAGTGATTTCGCCTTACGCGACTTGTTGTAGCATAACATCTGTCTGAGTGATTTCTCTCATTTGGTCACACTTGTTTTATCACACTTTGAAAATATCACCCGCAAAATATTAGCGAAATCTATTTTGTTCGTCAATCAGTGTCCGATCTCTCCAACTGCTTACGGGGTTATTAGTGTGTTAAAACCGCAGCTTAAAGCCATTACACATTTTCTGCACAGGTTCCTCTAAGCAAAATGAACACATCTGTGCAAAGAAAAAAGGGGGTTACCTTATTGACTTTTTCTTTACAATTTTTTTACTGGGGGTGGTCAAATATGATTTTGTGAAAAACACTGTGATTCTAAACGTGGTCCTAACTGACATATTTAGCATTACAAATGATAAATAAAACATTACGTTGTGTAGATAAATGAGTGGATAGTATCACTTTATCATAATACGTTACTTATCATGTGTCTTTTCAGAAAATTATCGAGGTTTGTCGAGGGCGTACACATAAAATTATCAGTCATTTAGCGGTAAAAACGGTATTACGCAAAAATGTCAGCTTATATGATAACCAAATTTAAACACAGCTAAGTTCACTATATGCTGTTACAATACCTAAGAAAAAGGTAGGTGTTACCTTATTGCCTACTCCACAAGTATCCCCGCCCCAACCCCACCCCCATATCTTGACTGACAAAAATGATGAAAAGTTTTATTTGAGAGCCCAGTAGGCCAGTTGGTGGAGCACTGGACTTGTGATCCATGTGTTTGAATCCGGGGGAAGGGGTGGGGGTCGGAACATTTGGGTGCAAAGTTTCATTAAGATCTGTCCAGTAGTTTTCTCTGAATCGCATTACACAAACACACGCACACTCACACACACGCACAGACACACACCCACACACACACATACACACACACACACACACACACACACACACATACACACACACACACACACATACACACACACCATGGTGGGTCAAATATGATTTTGCGAAAAACACTGTGATTCTTAACGTGATCCTATCTGACATATTTAGCTTTGCAAATGATAAATAAAACATTACTTTGTGACGATAAATGAATGGAGAGTATCACTTTATCATAAAACCATACTTATCAATGTGCATATTCAGAAAAGTATCGAGGTTTGTCGAGGGCGTACACATAAAATTATGTCACTTAGCGGTAAAAACGGTATTACACAAAAAAGTCAGCTTAAATCATAACCAAATTTAAACACAGCTAATATCACTATATGCTGTTACAATACCTAAGAAAATCAGAAGGTGTTACCTTATTGCTTACTTTACAATTATCCCCGCACCACCCCCACCCCCATATCTTGACTAACAAAAATGATGAAAAAATCATTTGGGAGCCCAGTAGGTCAGTTGGTAGAGCACTGGACTTGTGATCCATATTTTTGAATCTGTGGGAAGGGGCGTGCAAAGTTTCATGAAGATCGGTCCAGTAGTTTTCTCTGAATCGCACTAGCCCTCAGTGCCCCTCCCCCGCCCTCGTCCACCCCTGATCACACACACACACACACACACACACACACACACACACACACACACACACACACACACACACACACCAGGGTGGATCAATTAGTTTGTAAGGGGGGGGGGGGGGGGGGTACTAATAATTCAAGAGTGTAAATCTAGGACGCGAAGAAAAAAACTGTTCGGCGGCATATGTCACACCCCCCCCCCCCCCCCCCCCGAAAACAAATCGCTCGTGATCATTACACATTTTGTGCACATGTTGCTCTAAGCAATTTGTGCACATCTGTAGAGAGAAAAAGGGTGGTTTCCTTATTGACTTTTTTTTTATCAAAATGTTTTGTCTGGGGGTGGTCAAATATGATTTTACGGAAAACACTATGATTTGTAACGTGACCCTAACTGACATTTTTAGCTTTAGAAAATATCCTAAAAACATTAATTTGTGTAGATAAATAAATGGAAAGTATCACTTTATCATAATACGGTACTTATCAATGTGCACGCAGAAAATTATTGATGTTTGCCGAGGGCGTACACATAAAATTATCACTCATTTAGTGGTAAACACGTTATTACACAAAAATGTCAACTCAGATCATAACCACAGCTAAGTTCACGGGGGGTGGCGGGGACGCATGCCCCCGATCAGTCTTTGTCTGGGGCGCTTCGCGACCTCGATCTACACTTTTGAATTCTAACTAGCGGGTTATGTAAATATATTTCTTTGAGGTTGCAAGTCAATGGCATCGCTGAGATGTACTTCTTCGAACACACGACACAGGTTAGAAATTGACCGCATTTGGGCGCTTTTTACGGCCAAACTAGGGTGAACCTTTTGACGGGATTGTTGAAATATCACTTCGGGGGCAGGTCTAAAATCCTGGGTACAGTGCCAATCATACATTATTCAAAAAAGCAAAGCACGTACGTTCTTTATTTTGACATATGGGCTAGAGTAAATCATAAATATAAATAGCTAAATAGACATTATCTGTCTATTATATCTATGGGTAAGTGTATTCCATTCCATCGATACTCTGTCATCTACAACTTGAAAAAAGGCGATTTTGAGTCTGTTTTGCATAAAATACCTGCGAGATTTGTAAAAATCAAAACAACAACTTACAGTCCAGCCTCTCAGCTTTCGTTTCATGTATTTTGTTTGTCTGTGCGTATAGACTGAGGGGTGCCCCGAAATTATTTGAAAGCACAACATTCGCCATTGAAAAACTCGTCCACGTGCGTTTTACTTTTAGATCTATTTACTTGGGTGACTAAAACTGTTGTACCTGCCTAAGGCCGCTTCGCGGTAACAAAATGACTACCGGAGTCGCAAGGCTCGGGATTTGTTTTTACAACAAAGTCACATTTCGTTGTTCTAGTCCGAATAAATATGGAGATATGGCGAGTTTAAAACGCCGATTCTTTCGCTAGAAACACGTCGTCTGTTTCCATACCGGAAAGAAGGAATGGACCGAGAGCTACTATAAGAACGGCGTCGTTCGCACACTTGACCGAATTATGTTATTCACACAATACCATCTGGCGATCTCTAAAAAATCATTTAAAAACAAACTAGTTGATATGTAATGGAACTATTTACTGAAATCAAGAAGTATCTTAGTTCTAGCAGTACATATTGGGCACCCCCTGTCGAATGCACACTGGACCGTGCGTATACGCCGTCGCAATCAAGGCAAGTAACTCTATGAGTATAAACATTAGCAAGAACCCCAACTTGAATACACTCAGAATCTTGCATAAGGCTTCTTCTCTACCAAGCGCAAAGTGGTTTGCTTCTTGGTTGGATAGCATGGGATGACAACTCTCGCCATTTCTACCACCCTACCACTGATGAGACACATTCGTGTCGAAACATGTGTCTAAGGGGCGAAGTGGCGCAGTGGTTAGACGTCGGCCTCCTAATCGGGAGGTCGTGAGTTCGAATCCCGGTCGCTGCCGCCTTGTGGGTTAAGAGTGGAGATTTTTCCGATACCCCAGGTCAACTTATGTGCAGCACAAGACCAAGTCCGATTAATGAATCGTTGTAAACCAAACGAGTCAATAAACAATCTGCGTATCACGCACTATTAGGCTTATACTCCTTTAAGTTCTGCTGCATGATTGTTGACATTAGAACCAATATAATTTGTACCTGGCCACGAAGATGAGGTAATAGTGTTCTACTTTCACCACTCCTGATAAAACGCAATAAAGACAAGGTCACTCGCACACACACACACACACACACACACACACACACACACACAAACAAACACCACACGCCCACACACGCACATGCACCTGCACACGTTGATATTGCTCGGTGAAAGTGTCAGCAATCTTCTGGTAATTCATTTGTACCCTTGTTTATGAGTTCCACATGGGCTTTTGCCAGGCTAACATCTGTCGACACTTGGTGTGTTGTTTCCGCCGCTTTTCTAAAAGTGGGACCAGTGATAAAACATGCAACAACTATCACAATGAAAGAGGTTTGTTTGTTTTGTTTGCTTAACGCCCAGCCGACCACGAAGCGCCATAAACAAAAATCAATTAAAAAAAAATGTACATGCCTCATGCCTTCTAATTATTTTGTGTATTTAGTTGTGTCGCGATTGCTTCAAGTAACTGACTACTGTTTGCAAGAAAGCATTACGTACACAGTCTTCAAGAAGTGGTTTTGCAATACTACCAAGTGACGACTTACAGCTAGCTCCAGATTTGCTTTTGACTAATTTGTCCTTTGAATGCGTTGTAGTCGAATGTGAAGCTTTAAACCATACATGTTCAATATTATTGGGGTGTAATTTGATTTGATTTGATTTGATTGATTTCGTGACTGGGATAGTAAAACAAATACTCTTCCTCTGATAATCTGTCTTTAAAGGTCCTTGTCTACATTTTTATACCGAAATCACCATTTGACCATTAAAATGCAGAGTCTATTATCTACAAATATCAACATACACCCCCTTTCGATCAGAAAAGACGAAGCCAGTGTCGCCGTTTGAAAATTCATTGTAGTATTCCAGCGCAGTACTCATAGTAGGATATCCTTATTTGGAAAATGCCAAGCGCAAAACTTATCTCAAATCCCGTGCATTTCGTGCGTTTAAAAGAAAGCGTGGACAGCGCTCCAGTGTCAAACTGTTGCTGCACTTGTTTGGGCGTGGCTATAAGCATAGTGACATGAATTTGATTGGTCAGTATTTTTAGGCAAAGCACATGTTCTCAGCAAACAGAAAACAAAATATTGGAAGCGTGAGTCACGCTACCCAAAAATAAAATCTGTTTTACATATATTTGTTTTTCTAGAACTTTTTTCCCTATGGTTCATTAATCATTTGACATAATTTAGTATCGAAATCTAACCATAAGATTATTGAAAAAAAGCACAAATGTAGACGACCACCTTTAAGTCACGGCTGTCTCGTTGCAAATAGAAGTGAGCACGGGAAACAAACGGTTATTGTTTTCAATGTTGTAATTAGCACAGGTAAAAAGCTGCAGTTTTGTATTAACCGATCACATTTACATCCAATACCATCAAAAGTACGACTAAAATAATGGGTCAAACAGCCCGAAATTATATTGGACAGTCTACTTTGTCGAACAAAAATGGACGCTTTTCTTGAGAGTTTTCACATCGAGTTGTTATTCAGTCTTTCTCACAACGCAAGCCGTTTAAACAGTTACCAGATATTCCCCTGGTATCTCACAGACTTGGTTGCTGTTCATGATAGAGATGTTTCAGCTTTTCTCATATGTACAGTAACACTTGTTTAGGCCAAATAAAAATATATGTTGGTTTAGAGTAACATGACCAAAAAAGATAGGGTCGGTAGGTCGGCTTTTAAAAAAATAAAAAATAAAAATAAAATTCTTGTTTAGTCGATTTTAAAGGAGGTTACTTCCCTTAGTCTCGGTATGGTTCGCAAAATGTGCAAACTGTTTTTGGTTTTTTTGAGAAATGAAAAACAAGTTGTAGGGTCGGCAGAAAAAAAAGGGTCGGTCGGGTTACCCTAAACCAGCATGTATTTTTATTTGGCCTTACATCTAACTGTTAGCTTTTTACTTTTCCTGGTCATGTTCATAACTCCACAAAAACACAGGAAAATACTGACAGGCGACAGTTATACATTTCTGGGACAAAAAAAAGGTCACATCATGGACTGTCACCTTGACCGGCACGGTTGGTCTAGTGGTAAGGCGTCCGCCCAGTGAACGGGAGGTCGTGGGTTCGAACCCCGGCCGGGTCATACCTAAGACTTTAACATTAGCAATCTAGTGGCTGCTCCGCCTGGCGTCTGGCATTATGGGGTTAGTGCTAGGACTGGTTGGTCCGGTGTCAGAATAATGTGACTGAGTGAGACATGAAGCCTGTGCTGCGACTTCTGTCTTGTGTCTGGCGCACGTTATATGTCAAAGCAACACCGCCCTGATATGGCCCTTCGTGGTCGGCTGGGCGTTAAGCAAACAAACAAACAAACAAACAAACTGTCACCTTGTGACATTTTTTGACGATCCGTTGTTTAGTTTCGAGGAAGCAAACTTTCGCGCGATGCTCCAAATTTCAGTTTTAAGTTTGTCGACCTCGAGTATGCAACACGTTTGTCACCCATCAGTACACAAATACAGTACAGCCGCACTCGCCTAAACGAAACACGCTTAAGCAAAAAACTCGGATATCTGAAACCAAAACCAATTCCCAGCCAGACCCCCCTCTTTGTAATTCGGATAAGCCAAACTCTGTCAAAAAATAGCTAACTGAAACACGGACATCTCAAACGTGATTTTAACAGATAAGCCAAACTCTAAACACTGTCGGAGAGACTTTTTTTTTTTTTTTTTTTTTTTTGGCTTGAAAAACACGTCAGGAAGATAAACATATTTCGTCACGGCCATAATTATCCTACGGAAACGAACACGTCACCTGTTTTTGAGTATGCGGGGAAACTGATGACGTGTAGAAGGAAGAGATCTTTGTGAAGAGCAAATCTACCTGAGGAATGTATGTGCTCATTTTGAGCGAGTGGTGAAGATCAAACCACAATAAACATGCAGCTTCTTCTTCTTGTTTTTGTTTTGTTTTTTTCACCCTGGAGGGACCTCAGTGGGCGAGCGCCTTGAGTGTCGCTTCTATCTGATGGTGTCATGGTTGGCGTTGATGCGTGGTACCATGGTTTATTAGAGTGCGCCGTGCAGCCCAGTACCTCCGTCTTCAGCACTCGAGGTTTCTGTCGGGGTTGCCTCACCCTTAGCTCATGGCCCGTACGTCCCACCCTGAGAGCACAGGGGGGAGGATTTGCCGGGATCCCACCCGGAGCAAGGGTTTTAATGCGCCCATAGTCGCATTAGATGAGTCCCGTCGAAGGGGGATGGAGCATTTTGAAGAGAGTAGCAGTGCCGCCTGCTACCCCACTCCACCCTGGTAGGAAACACCGCCAGTTTGGTCCGGCCGCAAGCGGCTGGTCTTCATATCTGAAGTCCGTTCCCCTATCCGCCACCCGGGGACGCGCTGGGTTGGGGGTGGTCGCCCCACTGAAAGTCCCACACTGGGTTAAAGAAGTTCAGCCTGTCCCAGATAAACATGCAGCGAAACAAAACATTTGCCTACAATGTATGTTTACGGAGATTTGATCTTGATTTATAACCACAGAGACAAATTGTCTAATTTTGTTTTTTTTCTTTCTTTCATGGAGAGGGTTTCATTAAACATTACATTTATTATGATTTACTTGAAATCCTTTTAACAAAAGCGTAGTTGCTTGTGGAATCTTTGGTTTTGTTTCTGAGATGTGTCATGTCACTGTTTTCACCATTTATTTTTACAGTTGGCTTTGAGGTATTAATAAAGCCCCACTGAAGAAAGCACTTTAAGTTGTCACTGTTTTGATCTTATTCATTTAAACACACACACACACACACACACACACACACACACACACACACACACACACACACACACACCACGCACAGAGAGAGAGAGAGAGAGAGAGAGAGAGAGAGAGAGAGAGAGAGAGAGAGAGAGAGATTGATTGATTGATTGATTAAATTTTAATACAGAAGGATGGAGATTTTAGGCGTTGCCCAGTCTTACAATCTGTCCTTGCTAACTAACATGAAGAAAGCAGGGAGAGAGAGAGAAAGAGAGAGAGAGAGAGAGAGAGAGAGAGAGAGAGAGAGAGAGAGAGAGAGAGAGAGAGAGAGAGAGAGAGAGAGAGAGAGACGTAAGACGTAAGACGTAAGACATTTTATTGTTTAAACACACAAGGTTCATTTCAACGGGGTGTGGGGAGGGGGGGGGGGGTCAGTAATACATGCCGTGTGTTTGTAATTATGCACAATCACCCGGTTTTATCTCTTTCTCTCTAACATAATATACTCACACGAACGCACGCACGCTCTTACTCTCTCTCACTCTCTCTCTCTCTTAAACCTAAAGACATATCCAGCGCATGAATTAACAATATGGGTAGGTGCAACGACAAACAAGTTTACAGTGCTAACATACATTAACGGCTTTCTATCAATAAGTATCATGCTCTATCGTTCCACGGCACAAACTCTCTCTCTCTCTCTCTCTCTCTCTCTCTCTCTCTCTCTCTCTCTCTCTCTCTCTCTCTCTCTCTCTCTCTCTCTCTCTCTCTCTCTCTCTCTCTGTGTCACCCTCTCTCCCTCTCTCTCTTTCTAACATACAAACATTTCCAGCGCAAAAATCAACAATTTGAATAGGTACAACATCAACACAAGTGTACTACACCAGCATACATTATTTGCAATCAAACCTGCTCTAACATTCCACGGCACAAACGATGTATAACACATCGCCGTCTCGTTCACCTGTTCCACATTGGGTAACTAATCCAAAAAACTTTTCCTTTTTTGAAAAACACGATATAAGAATCTGGCCACATGCACCACTGAATCCTCTTTATCCACAGACATAACACGTATAATACTGTTCGCATCTTCACTCTGTTTTTTTCTCTTAATATTTTGACATCAAGTCTATAATCACAATATCCTTTGCATACAAACAATACATGTTTCTCGTCTTCCACGTCCTCTCTGCATACAGGGCAAATCAAAAGGCCCGGTACAACGTCAGTTCGATAGCGGTATTTGTGAGTGTTTATGTGTGAAATACCAAATCAAAATTGTATGGTATGCATCTCGAAAACAGCGGAGCTGAATATGGTCTATATACACTTCAGCGCGAATTTCTTGTTTAAAGAGCGAATAAAATTCAAATCGCTCCGAGTTCATGATGCTGTCGTGCCAGTCTTGCTGGAAGCAATCAAACAATCGTTGTCTGAATACTGCTATAAATCGATTCAAATCGCCTACACCTTGTTGCAGCCAGACATCTCCAAAGCCGTACATGCATAACATTTCTTTCAAATAATGAGACCATGTTTTCTTGCCATAACCCTGTAAATGTTTCATCATGTCATGCTTTCCTTGGGAGTCTTTCGCTTGGCAAATGTAACACTCTCAGCCAATACTTAATACAGCGAACCGACGAAGTGACATAAAGTGGTTTTTTGTTTGTTTGTTTGTTTGTTTGCTTAACGCCCAGCCGGCCACGAAGGGCCATATCTGGGCGGTGCTGCTTTGACATATAACGTGCGCCACACACAAGACAGAAGTCGCAGCACAGGCTTCATGTCTCACCCAGTCACATTATTCTGACACCGGACCAACCAGTCCTAGCACTAACCCCATAATGCCAGACGCCAGGCGGAGCAGCCACTAGATTGCCAATTTTAAAGTCTTAGGTATGACCCGGCCGGGGTTCGAACCCACGACCTCCCGATCACGGGGCGGACGCCTTACCACTAGGCCAATCGTGCCGGTTTCATAAAGTGGGTAGCGGCCTAAGTCACAATATACCATCTTGTTTGGTGTTTGTCGTCCTACACACAAAAACTTCTTGCATGCAAACAAATGGGCTTTCTCAAGAGCTTCAAACCTTTGGAATCCCCACAGCTCAGATCCATACATTAAGATCGGGAGGACCTGTGCGTCATATATTTTAAAAAGTACGCTTCTAGGTATGTTGCCTAGCCTCCACAAACATCTTAGGATTTGGCCAGTCTTTATCTTTGCCTTTGAGGCCAGATCGCTGACCATTTGCGTCAATGACAATTCTGTGGTGAAATTTAGCCCCAAGTACTTGTAACTGTTCACAATCTCTATGTCCTCGTTTCCGTACTTCCAGGCTTCATTTGCTGCCAAAAATCCTCCTTTTCTAAAAACGATTACCTTTGTCTTATCCAGGTTGACTGTCATGGAAAACCTATCCGTAAACTGTTTTAACACATCAATCTGATTCTGTAACCCGGCTGCGCTATAGGATATCAAGAGTACATCGTCGGCAAACAGCAATATGAGAATCTGCATCACGTCAGGTGTTAACTGTATTCCATGTTTACCGTTTTGAAACATTTCAAGTGCCAGTTCATTAATCAGGAATGAAAACAATGTTGGTGAAAGCACAGAACATTGAGGGACTCCACATGGACAACGGAAAAACTCCGATGGGCCATCGTCGGTGCGAACACAAGACTTCACTCCTTTGTACATACTTTGCAGGATCTTCAACATCTTTCCGCCAACCCTGTGCTTGCGTAATACATTCCATAACATAGCCCTATTGACTGAGTCAAAAGCCTTGCGGAAGTCTACGAAACATATGTAGACCTTACCAGATCTTTTAAGAAGATACCTCTGGACAATAGCATATAGCACAAACATATTGTGGTCTTTTCTGAAGCCACCCTGTTGCTCCTCTATTCTACTGTTGTCTTACGCCCGGTCAGATAAGCGCCTGTTTAGTATGCTGCCAAACAACTTACCTACTATGCTCAGTAACGTAATGCCTCTGTAGTTATCAGGGTTGTTAATGTCTCCACTTTTGTGAATTGGGACAATCATCCCACAAGACCACGCAGAAGGGTAAACGCCTGTGTCAAATATTTGGTTAAACAGCTTAACAAGAAACGGCAACAGTTTCGGGCAAGAGTTCTTTAACATTCCAGCACAAACGCCATCGTACCCGGGTGACTTGTTTAATTTCAATTTCTTGATACCAATCTCTATTTCATCAGCCGAGATGGGCTCGTCTAGGTAGTCAATGCCGGGTGTGTCCTCGGTCACTTCAGAGTGGTCGCTAGCCGGGTTGCCTTCATAATCATAATGATAATGATCGAGGCCTGAATTTTGACCACCATGTTTTTTTGTTGTTGTTTTTTTTTTTTACCAGTACAGCCGCACTCGCCTAAACGAAACACGCTTAAGCAAAACACTCGGATATCTGAAACCAAAACCAATTCCCCGCCAGACCCCCCTCTTTGTAAGACTATTTCTAATTCGGATAAGCCAAACTCTGTCAAAAAATAGCTAACTCAAACACGTACATCTCAAACGTGATTTTGACAGATAAGCCAAACTCTAAACACTGTCGGAGAGACTTTTTTTTTTTTTTTGACCACAGAGACAAATTGTCTAATTTTGTTTCTTTTCTCTCTTTTATGGAGAGGGTTTCATTAAACATTACATTTATCCCCGAGTACGCTAGTACTTGGGCTCAACAGACTTTAATCGTGTGTGTGTGTGTGTGTGTGTGTGTCTGTCTCGACTTAACAGCTTATTGCTGGGAAACTACTGAGCGCAGTTCGTTCAAAAGTTGATACACTAACTTGATAATAGGTCCGATTGATCGTATTAAAACTTCATAATGTTACCTGGGACCTAAATGCGAAATAAACCACAAAAACGACTTGGCGGTGGGACGAATTCAGACGGAGCAACAGCCAGCCATTGAGCTGATAGAACAGCCGAGCGCGTCACACAGTGACGAGAAATATAGCGTCGTAAAAAGCATGCGTATCGCATGGGAGAGTCTCCGATTTGCCAGGCTTTGCGCGTTGTGTGTTTGAATACTTTGATTTTTTGTGTACCCCATTTTCTACCAAGCGTTGGTTGCTCGGTCGCGACTGCGGTGGTTTAGAGGTCGCGATTTTGTGTTTTGATTCTTTTCATATTAATTTGTATTTTTTCTTATGGTTTCCTTTGTTTACATATGTTTCAGTCTTTTACCTTCACTTTACATTAAAGAATTTGGTAAAACTACCTGGGGCGTGATAAATGCAAGAATCCGCGAGCCAGGACAGTAAAAGAACTTCGTGGGCCACCAGTTCACCAGTTATGAAGAGGGTCGGCAGTATATTTTTCACTGTGATCAAATAAAAGAGAAAGGCCAGTCACCACGCACATCCTCGGCTCGCATGCAATGTAGTTATATAGCAAAGGGAATGCCTGTAATTCACACAGAGCAATCACTTGGTCTTAAACGTGCACAAGACAAACACTTTCATACTGGGGGAGCGAGCCAGTCTGAGGAGTACTCGGGTCCAGCGCGAGCGTTTTTTATTATGATTTACTTGAAATCCTTTTAACAAAAGCGTAGTTGCTTGTGGAATCTTTGGTTTTGTTTCTGAGATGTGTCACTGTTTTCATCATTTATTTTTACAGTTGGCTTTGAGGTATTAATAAAGCCCCACTAAAGAAAGTACTTGTAACTTGTCACTGTTTTGATCTTATTCATTTAAACACACACACACACACACACACACACACTCACACACACACACACACACACACACACACACACACACCACGCACAGAGAGAGAGAGAGCGAGAGAGAGAGAGAGAGAGAGAGAGAGAGAGAGAGAGAGAGAGAGAGAGAGAGAGAGAGAGAGAGAGAGAGAGAGAGAGAGAGAGAGAGAGAAACATTCCAAGTGATTTTACAGCTTATCCTGAAAAAACTCGCTTAAGCCGAACTGCAGGGTAATTTCTCGGGAAAGGTTTGGCTTATCCGAACTCAAGAGGGACTGGGTGGCCGAGTGGTAACGCACTTGCGCTCGGAAGCGAGAGGTTGCGTGTTCAGGCCTGGGTCAGGCCGCAATTTTCTCCCCCCTTTCCTAACCTAGGTGGTGGGTTCAAGGGCTAGTCTTTCGGATGAGACGAAAAACCGAGGTCCCTTCGTGTACACTACATTGGGGTGTGCACGTTAAAGATCCCACGATTGACAAAAGGGTCTTTCCTGGCAAAATTGTATAGGCATAGATAAAAATGTCCATCAAATACCCGTGGGACTTGGAATAAAGTAAAAAAAAATTCCATCTCACACGGCATTAAGTCTCAGGAAACATGAATACACGCATGCAGGAAAAAAAAAATATGGGTAGCGCCGTATGTATGGCAGTTCGCTTTCCCCGGGGAGAAAGCAGCCCGAATTTCCATGAGGGTAACCTCACTGGACTGTAAATCTTATCCAATCCAATCCAAACTCGGATAAGCAAAACGATTTTTCATTCCCCGGGCGAGTTTGGCTTAAGCGTGTTTGACTGCATATACTTTTAGAATAACAAAACAGGCGTTCTATTTTAAATTTGATCAAAGAGGGGCGGGGGGCACAACAGTAATCTTTCAAAAGCTTGATGTAAGAACTGACTCATCTTCCTAAGCGGTAAAATATTCGACTTGAAGATCGACGATCTCATAAAGACTCTTATCGATAAATAATCTCTGAGATTCTTGGCACCGGAAATATCCAATAGAAAACATTTTTATTGGGGCATTGTACCAATAATATCGAGACAGTACCATTAACAAAGGCGTCTTGAGACTTGAAATTAAGGGTAATGTACTCCACCGTGCGAAAGGGAGACAATCCACTTAATAAACCGTGTCATGTTGCCGGAAAGATAGCGAGTGGGAAGTTGCATCTCCAACCCAGAGATTTCTCGTGGGAGAAAGATATCTATGTAGGTAACTCGGACGTCGTGTGCTTGTCTGCATGTATGTATTTGGACCTCAGAGTCTCAGTAGTAGGCAGGGAATGAGAAAGGGGCAAGATTGTGTGCGTGTGTGTGTGTCCATGTGTGTGTGTATGTGTGTGTGTGTGTGTGTGTGTGTGTGTGTGGGTGTGGGTGTTTGTAGGGGGGGGGGGGCGAGAGACCGAGACAGAGAGAGCGCAAGGCAGAGACAGAGACATAAGGAGCGCAGAGACACAGAGACAGAAAGGGAAAAGGGAGGGAGAGAGAGAGAGAGAGAGAGAGAGCGAGAGAGAGAGAGAGAGAAGAGAGAGAGAGAGAGAGAGAGAGAGAGAGAGAGAGAGAGAGAGAGAGAGAGAGAGAGAGAGAGAGAGAGAACAGTGTTTTAGTTTGCTTATCTCTGTCTCTGTCTCAATCTCTTTCTCCACCCCCCTCCCCTCTGTCTGCCTGTCTGTCCGTTTGTCTGTCGGTGTGCCTCTTTCTTTTTGTCTCCGTCTCTTTCTGTCTCTATCTCTCCCCCCCCCCCCCCTCCTCCCTTCTGTATGTCTGTCTGTCTGTCTGCCCGTTTGTCTGTTGGTGTGCCTTCTCTTTCTGTCTCTGTCTCTCTCTGTCTCTGACTCTGTCTTTTTGTCTGTCTGTGTGTCTGTCGGTGTGTCTGTATGTGTGTGTGTGTGTGTGTGTGTGTGTGTCTCTCTCTCTCTCTCTCTCTCTCTCTCTCTCTCTCTCTCTCTCTCTCTCTGTCTCTGTCTCTCTCTCTCTGGAATGTGGAGGGGTTACTAAGTAAGGTATGCGAAGCAGACTTCGTGCAGTACGTAAGTGATTTTGATATTGTCTGTTTTACAGAACCATTCCTCCAGTTTACTAGTCAAGTTGATTGTTTCCCAAATTTTGCGCAGTTCTTTAGTCCGGCAGTTAAATTCACACAACAAAGACGCAGGAGGTGTGATGATAATGGTTAAACGTTTTCTCGAGAAATCGATCACTGCACCAGACATAATACAGGACAACTCCGTCTGGTTGAAGATAAACAAATCAGTTTTTCAATCCGAGAAAGATGTCATTTTGTGCTGCGCTTACGTATGTCCGAGCGGCTCACCTTACTATGCACAGGGACAGATAGCAGTAGCCTCGGGCATTGAGTTGATTCAACAAAATCTTTTGGAATGCGCAGAAACATATGATATGTCTTGCTGGTATCTCCTTTGTAGCGACTGTAATGCTAGAACAGGTAGACTCAACACAAAGTTACAAGCAGACGAAACGGACACACAAGAATTCGTGGCAACAGATATGTATGATTGCAGACAATCCGAAGATCCCCTTTTGGTCGTGCGTTGTTAGAGGTGTGTTTAGGGTTTGATCTGACTGTGCTTAATGGCTCTTGCAATGGTGACGAAAAAGGCCAATATACATATGTGTGTTCCACAGGATGTAGCACAATTGATTGCTTTGTGTGTTCTAGAGAACTTAAAGACAAACAGATAGAATTAAAAGTGGCAGAACGTTTCGAGGGTAAACATTTGCCGGTTGAGTTGACAATAGGACCTGCAAAGAAAAGACCAACGCGTGAAAAAACGAAACATGTTGATAAGATTATTTGGGACGACGAAAAGAAATATGTTTTTCAGGAATTTATCAGAAATGGCGCCTTTGATAGTTATATTTCACAGGCGTCATCACTGTTAGCAATATCGTTAGACGATGCGGTAGATTGTCTAAACAGAGGAATGCTCAAGGCCGCGGAGTGCATGAAGCGGACTGTGTACATAGGGCCTCGAAACAGTTAATGGTTTGACGCCGAATGCAAGACAACCAGGAGAGAAACGCGCAGACGGTACAGGCTCTTTAAACACTCGAGGAGTAAAGTGAAGAAAGAATCGACCAGACACTTATATGTAGAGAGTAGACAGGCGTACAGATTCTTGCTGGCAAACAAAAGGCAACAATATAACAAGTCGCGTAAGGCGAAAATACAATATTTAGTCAAGTAGCTGTCGAACTCACAGAATGAAACTGAACGCAATGCAACGCAGCAAGACCGTATACTCGTGGTCCACCGCTCACGGCATAGGCAGTGAAATTGACAAGAAGAGCGCGCGAGCGGGGTAGTGGTTACGCTATGGCTATGCTGCATAGCACGCTTTTCTGTACCTCTCTTCGTTTTAACTTTCTGCGCGTGTTTTTAATCCAAACATATCATATCTATATTTTTTTGGAATCAGGAACCGACAAGGAATAAGATGAAAGTGTTTTTAAATTGATTTCGAAAAAAATTTTTTGATAATAATTTTTATATATTTAATTTTCAGAGCTTGTTTTTAATCCGAATATAACATATTTATATGTTTTTGGAATCAGCAAATGATGGAGAATAAGATAAACGTAAATTTGGATCGTTTTATAAATTTTTATTTTTTTTTACAATTTTCAGATTTTTAATGACCAAAGTCATTAATTAATTTTTAAGCCACCAAGCTGAAATGCAATACCGAACCCCGGGCTTCGTCGAAGATTACTTGACCAAAATTTCAACCAATTTGGTTGAAAAATGAGGGCGTGACAGTGCCGCCTCAACTTTCACGAAAAGCCGGATATGACGTCATCAAAGACATTTATCAAAAAAATGAAAAAAACGTTCGGGGATTTCATACCCAGGAACTCTCATGTCAAATTTCATAAAGATCGGTCCAGTAGTTTAGTCTGAATCGCTCTACACACACACACACACACACACACACAGACACACAGACACACAGACACACACACGCACATACACCACGACCCTCGTTTCGATTCCCCCTCGATGTTAAAATATTTAGTCAAAACTTGACTAAATATAAAAAGGACAAGTTGAACTCATTGGTCTCAAAAGCGAGTGATTCAAAGTTATTCTGGGACGAAGTGCGATCAATCAGCGGGCGCAGACACAAAAAAAACAGAGATAAGTAGTAGGGAATGGTTGGACCACTTCAGGTGCATTTTAGGTGGTGAAGGCAACCCAGCTAGCGACCACTCTGAAGTGACCGAGGACACACCCGGCATTGACTACCTAGACGAGCCCATCTCGGCTGATGAGATAGAGATTGGTATCAAGAAATTGAAATTAAACAAGTCACCCGGGTACGATGGCGTTTGTGCTGGAATGTTAAAGAACTCTTGCCCGAAACTGTTGCCGTTTCTTGTAAAGCTGTTTAACCAAATTTTTGACACAGGCGTTTACCCTTCTGCGTGGTCTTGTGGGATGATTGTCCCAATTCACAAAAGTGGAGACATTAACAACCCTGATATTTACAGAGGCATTACGTTACTGAGCATAGTAGGTAAGTTGTTTGGCAGCATACTAAACAGGCGCTTATCTGACCGGGCGGAAGACAACAGTAGAATAGAGGAGCAACAGGGTGGCTTCAGAAAAGACCACTCTACTGTGGACAATATGTTTGTGCTATATGCTATTGTCCAGAGGTACCTTCTTAAAAGATCTGGTAAGGTCTACATATGTTTTGTAGACTTCCGCAAGGCTTTTGACTCAGTCAATAGGGCTATGTTATGGAATGTATTACGCAAGCACGGGGTTGGCGGAAAGATGTTGAACATCCTGCAAAGTATGTACAAAGGAGTGAAGTCTTGTGTTCGCACCGACGATGGCCCATCGGAGTTTTTCCGTTGTCCATGTGGAGTCCCACAAGGTTATGTGCTTTCACCAACATTGTTTTCGATCCTGATTAATGAACTGGCACTTGAAATGTTTCAAAACGGTAAACATGGAATACAGTTAACACCTGACGTGATGCAGATTCTCATATTGCTGTTTGCCGACGATGTACTCTTGATATCCTATAGCGCAGCCGGGTTACAGAAACAGGTTGATGTGTTAAAACAGTTTACGGATAAGTTTTCCATGACAGTCAACCTGGATAAGACAAAGGTAATCGTTTTTAGAAAAGGAGGATTTTTGGCAGCAAAGGAAGCCTGGAAGTACGGAAACGAGGACATAGAGGTTGTGAACAGTTACAAGTACTTGGGGCTAAATTTCACCACAAAATTGTCATTGACGCAAATGGTCAGCTATCTGGCCTCAAAGGCAAAGATAAGGACTGGCCAAATCCTAAGATGTTTGTGGAGGCTAGGCAACATACCTAGAAGCGTATTTTTTTTAAATATATGACACACAGGTCCTCCCGATCTTAATGTATGGATCTGAGCTGTGGGGATTCCAAAAGTTTGAAGCTCTTGAGAAAGCCCATTTGTTTGCATGCAAGAAGTTTTTGTGTGTAAGGCGACAAACACCAAACTAGATGGTATATGGTGACTTAGGCCGCTACCCACTTTATGTCACTTCGTCGGTTCGCTGTATTAAGTATTGGCTGAGAGTGTTACATTTGCCAAGCGAAAGACTCCCAAGGAAAGCATATGACATGATGAAACATTTACAGGGTTATGGCAAGAAAACATGGTCTCATTATTTGAAAGAAATGTTATGCATGTACGGCTTTGGAGATGTCTGGCTGCAACAAGGTGTAGGCGATTTGAATCGATTTATAGCAGTATTCAGACAACGATTGTTTGATTGCTTCCAGCAAGACTGGCACGACAGCATCATGAACTCGGAGCGATTTAAATTTTATTCGCTCTTTAAACAAGAAATTCGCGCTGAAGTGTATATAGACCATATTCAGCTCCGCTGTTTTCGAGATGCATACATACAATTTCGATTTGGTATTTCACCCCAAAACACTCACAAATGCCGCTATCGAACTGACGTTGTACCGGGCCTTTTGATTTGCCCTGTATGAAGAGAGGACGTGGAAGACGAGAAACATGTATTGTTTGTATGCAAAGGATATTGTGATTATAGACTTGATGTCAAAATATTAAGAGAAAAAAACCAGAGTGAAGATGCGAACAGTATTATAGGTGTTATGTCTGTAAATAAAGGGGATTCAGTGGTGCATGTGGCCAAATTCTTATTTCGTGTTTTTAAAAAAAGGAAAAGTTTTTTGGACTAGTTACCGAATGTGGAACAGGTGATCGAGACAGCGATGTGTTATACATAGTTTGTGCCGTGGAATGTTAGAGCAGGTTTGATTGCAAATAATGTATGCTGGTGTAGTACACTTGTGTTGTTGTTGTACCTATTCAAATTGTTGATTTTTGCGCTGGAAATGTTTGTATGTTAGAAAGAGAGAGAGGGAGAGAGAGAGAGAGAGAGAGAGAGAGAGAGAGAGAGAGAGAGAGAGAGAGAGAGAGAGAGAGAGAGAGAGAGAGTTTGTGCCGTGGAACGATAGAGCATGATTTAAAGCCGATAATGTATGTTAGCACTGTAAACTTGTTTGTCGTTGCACCTACCCATATTGTTAATTCATGCGCTGGATATGTCTTTAGGTTTAAGAGAGAGAGAGAGAGAGAGAGAGAGAGAGAGAGAGAGAGAGAGAGAGAGAGAGAGAGAGAGAGAGAGAGAGAGTGAGAGCGTGCGTGCGTTCGTGTGAGTATATGTTAGAGAGAAAGAGATAAAACCGGTTGATTGTCCATAAATACAAACACACGGCATTTATTGCTGATTCCCCCCCCCCCTCCCAACACCCCGTTGAAATGAACTTTGTGTGTTTAATCAATAAAATGTCTTACGTCTTACGTCTCTCTCTCTCTCTTTCTCTCTCTCTCTCTCTCTCTCTCTCTCTCTCTCTCTCTCTCTCTCTCTCTCTCTCTCTCTCTCTCTCTCCATATTCACATTCTTCTCTTAGTGTCTCTCCCTCATCTCTGTTTTACACGGACTAAATCGGATGTTTTTCGTTTCGCCATCGGCGGCTGTTAGCCGGCTCAGAGGGAAAGTAGAAGAGACACACGCGCTGTGCATCCTTTATGGGAGGATGCATGTCCCACGCGAAACGGCCCAATGCAAAGCGATGGAAGGACGCAGCGCGAATTTTCCCTTTCTTACTTCCAGCCGCCCACAAGCTCGCAGTTTTTACTCCACATCGAGCGAAAGTTTGGCAGAAATTTGACAGTCTCGTTTTTGGCGTTGACTTCCGTTCGTCTGCGAGCCAGGACGTGACTGCGACTAGTCTTGGCTAACATCAAATGAGAGTGAGAGAGAAAGATAAATTCAAATAGAGAGTCTAAACAAAATAGAGAGGGAGAGAAAGAGAGGGATTTGATGATTTGGGGACGGCGAAAGTTTCTGATAGTTTTGCTGCGAGCGTGAGTTTGTACGGACATTGTCAGACCCACAAACTGAGACCTGTGAAAATTGTTCAAACCCCCGTTCGCTCCGAACACTTACCACTAGGCTGTAGAGTTTAAGGAACATTTTTGTCACTTCAGCGTTATAGAAGAGTGTTAATCTTTAGTTACACCTTTCACTCTTTGTTTCTTATCTCTTTGACAAAAAGTAGTTTGCTTCTGGATTGTTCTTTTGGGATCGCTGATATAAGTCATCAAGGTGTTGAACGAAAAAAAATGAAGCGCAATCCAGTGGCAAGAAGTATGTTAACCACCTTAATTTAGCTAATTTCTCACTTTTGGAAGATGAAAGATTTGTGACATTTCTCAAGAAGATGCGTTAATGTGTATCATTGCGAATTGTCGACTTCTTGGTTCATGGGGGATTCGTGGAGAAATATTACAGCGTCGATGTTGACTGGAAAGAGAATAGTGTCATCAATCTCGATCTCTGGCTTCAACTTGTTCGCAACTAATACATTTTCCGATTTGCCACGTATTGGATTTTTTTTAATCTGTAAAGAAACTCCGAAAGACAAGTCTGTGTTATTGCTGTCCGAGAAGAGACATTGATTATCAGTATTTTATTCCCATTTTTTGTAGAAACTGACACCAACGTCAACAAATTGTTTTCACCCTGCCTGGAGTGTGAAATCTGGCGTCTCATTAGAAAAAAAGTGAACGCGACTTGCACTAAGCGAAGTCATGAACAATAAATTAATACAAAACGCGTGTATATCCTTTTGACTAGAAACATAACACTTCAAGAAACAATTTCTTCGGGGAAAGGCTGTCCACAATTGTTCTCCTTGACTTTCCAACGTCGATACACCAAGACTGGTTTCAGAAACGTCGATACACCAAGACTGGTTTCAGAAACGTCGATACACCAAGACTGGTTTCAGAAACGTCGATACACCAAGACTGGTTTCAGAAACGTCGATACACCAAGACTGGTTTCAGAAACGTCGACATTTAGGCTTTACGAGAGTTTTGCCACGACTTGGAGTCTTGCCTTCCAGAACATGCTGAACAAGTAGAATCGAAGGAACTATTTCATCCCTCGTTCTGCAAAGTGGAAGATACGTCATGAGCGTCCACGGCTGAATGATTTTGAGGCGCATGAATGCAAGTCTTGAAGGAGAATCATCTTCTTGCGCACTATCATCGGATATTTCTGCGCTGAAGGTATGGAGTTCATTTGCTTTTTTTCCCTAAATGTTAGGTTGTCCACCCATTGGTGTTTGTGTGTGGGGGTGTGTGAAGTGTTTGATACCGTGATATTTTATATTGTATCTTCTCCTTTGTTTCTCTTTTTGATTTGTTTATTTTGTTTGGGGGGGGGGGGGGCATTGTGATTGTTTTTTTCTGTTACTTAACCTCGCCTACTGCGGAAACATACTCAATTGAATACCCATTGAGACGGGCGTAGTGGATAAGACATCGGCTTCCTAATCGGAAGGTCGAGAGTTCAAATCCCGGCCGCGGCCGCCTGGTTGGTTGAGGGTGAACATTTTGTCCGATCTCCCATGTCAACTTTTGTGCAGACCTACTGGTGGCTTATGCCCCTTCGTGTGCACACGCAAGCACAAGACCATGTGCGCACGGAAAAGATTCTGAATCCATGTCAGAGTTCGGTGGATTATGGAAACACGAAAATACCCAGCATGCAAATTTTTGACCTGTTGCCAGGCCTTCCTCAGGGGCGTGTAATTCTGCGAGACGCCAATTCATGCATCAATTACTAAGCAACACAATACCATGGTTATTTCAGTTACGAATCACAAAGCAAATATTTCAAAGATAAGATTTACATTCAAGCTTAGGTCTACTTTCGTTTTGATTGTAATCAAAACAAATGTACACGTGCGAATTCCAAAGTTATTACGTCAAACTCAAAGGTATACGTATCTTGTAGTGACGTATTCGTCGCTGGTGACGTAATTTCAAAGTTCGAACAAAATGGATACTTTTTCGCGCCGTGAACAGGCAAAAGTATCATTCTAATGTCTGTTCACTTATAGATCTATGCGTAAGTACTTTAACAGATTTGTTTATGCCAAAGGTTTGTATAAAGATACATCACTTAACCCTTCGGACAGAATTGACTTACTTTGACTTATTCCTGTAGACTCCCAGTGGAGCATAGGGCCGCAACATTTTTTGTTGCGGTTTCTGTAGCAAGTTGGTTTTTTGGCGGGGTGGAGTTGCTAACCCCACGCCCAACCCTCCTCCTTCGGGACCGGCTTGGGACCGGCTGAAAGACCTTTAGGGTGCATCCAGGCGGAGTTTTCGGACAGAATACATCTATATATATATACGACTAGTGTCTGTGTGTCTGTGTGTCTGTGTGTCTGTGTATCTGTCTGTGTATCTGTCTGTGCGCGATGCACGGCCAAAGTTCTCGATGGATCTGCTTCAAATTTGGTGGGCATATTCAGGTAGACCCGGGACACGACACAACCTGGTCGATATTTCAACACGTGCTCTCAGCGCGCAGCGCGGAACCGATTTTGGTTCCACCTCAGCTATTTTGGTTCCACCTCAGCTACCAGGGCCCCCATACCGACACACCAAAGCCAAAGTTCTCGGTGGATCTTTTTCAAATTTGGACACCGTATTCAGCTACACCCCGGACACAATATCATCGATGAGACATTTCAACACGTGCTCTCAGCGCGCAGCGCTGAAATGATTTTAGTTTTTGTGTTCATTTCACCATTATAAGTAACTCTTCCTTATCTTCTCATCTTCTCCAAGTTTTCAGCGTTTACCTCCCTTCCTTCGTTTGGTGCACTTTTGTGTGACAAGGGGCGTCTTCGGATATTCCCGGCGTTCTGTTACTGTTACTATTTTTAGAAGGTCAACGCAGTGTCCAGAACGTAAATTGGACCCGTAAATTATCCTCACTGTCAAAGTGCAAAGGTCGAATCAATTTATAGCCGCGCGAAAAATACACTGTCATCTATCTCTCTATAGATACGGCTTCTCTGTGTTTTTGTGTGTGTGTGTGTGTGTGTGTGTGTGTGTCTCTATGTGAGCAACACCTGTGCATTTTTCAGTTCTGTTTGTGATGTGGTCTGGCGGCTTTTGTGTAATTTTATGTACTGGCCTTCCTTTCAGAAGCTCTAACTTGCTCAGTCCTGTTTGAGTGGAGTTCGCCTCCAAAGGTGATGAACACGGTTACATTCGTCGACAAGGATGGGACTCGATATGGTCAGGAATGGCATTATGGCCACTGAATCATTTTCGTGCTGTTCCCATTCCACGAATCTGGGAGGGACCTAAGCTTGGCGAGCTTGGCGGGTCCATTGTTCGGACCCGGCGAAGCCGGCGTACGGCTCTAAGTACTTCTTCCCGGCGAAGCCGGCTACCCGGCGAAGCGGGTATTCATTCTAGTATTGAATATGTATGGATTATATGAATAAATTGTGTTGTCATCATTTTCACGAGTTTTCATTCACAAACACATGGGAAATAAATCTCATGTTCCTCATGCAATAAATCGATAAATAACAAAAAAAGCTGGTCTGTCAACAAACATACAGGTATAATACATGTATTGACTGTCGCTTATTTTTAGTTAATTCATGTATTAACTGAAATTTTCAGATAATACATGTATTGACTAGTGGCCACAGTTAATTCATGTATTAACTAAAATAGTTTAGTTAATGCACGTATTCCCTGGTTTCACAGATTAACTGTAACATATATACTTCCATTTTCTCGCGCCCGCCTGGTGTGTTAGAGGGCACTAGCACTCACCTTAGTTCGTTTCCATGTAGGTCTCCGTTCCCACAGAATTTTATATGCGATCCCAAGGGTAACATCAGCGTTTGTTTAAAAACTAATGATGTATCGCGACGTTGCTTTCCGCGTAATGAAAAAAAAAACTTAGACAGAACTTCAAACGCCAGAAACATGTACGCATTGTTTTATGCGCGGTGGCACGCTCACACGCGCGCGCGCATGCACACAGACACAGACACAGACACAGTTACAAACACAGACACACACACATACGGACAGATAGATATACACACACAGATACGGTCGCGCACACACACACACACACACACACACACACACACACACACACACACACACACACACACACACACACACACACATATATATACTAGATGAATACCCGCTTCGCCGGGTACGGCTTCGCCGGGAAGAAGTAGAGCCGAATACCCGGCTTCGCCGGCGTAAAGTACGAAGGAAGGGAGATAAACGCGCAAAACACTGGAGAAGATAAGAAAGAGTAATACCCGGCTTCGCCGGGACAGTGACCTTCTAAAAATAGTAACGGGAATATGGATTGAGCGTTGTGGGCAGTGACCTTCTAAAAATAGTAACGGGAATATGGATTGACGCCACACGAAGGAAGGGAGATAACGCAACTCTTCCTTATCTTCTCCAGTGTTTTGCGTTTATCTCCCTTCCTTCGTGTGGCGTCAATCCATATTCCCGTTACTATTTTTAGAAGGTCACTGTCCACAACGCTTTCATCCCGGCGAAGCCGGATATTCCCGTTACTATTTTTAGAAGGTCACTGTCCACAACGCTTTCAAGGTATTCCTCTACTTCTTCCCGGCGAAGCCGGGTACCCGGGGAAGCCGGGTATTCGGCTCTACTTCTTCCCGGCGAAGCCGGGTATCATTCGGCTCTACTTCTTTCTGGCGAAGCCGGATACCCGGCGAAGCGGGTATTCATTCTAGTAAACAATATGTATCGCAACTATATGAATTCCAAGATAAATAGAGAAGATGCACTAAGATTTAGACATCTTCATGCTCATAAACTTTTGATTATAAACATTCTTCTCTCTCTCTCTCTCTCTCTCTCTCTCTCTCTCTCTCTCTCTCTCTCTCTCTCTCTCTATCGCTCTCTCTCGCTCTCTCTCTCTCTCTGTCTGTCTTTATGTGTTGTATAAAGGACAGGTTGGAAGAATAGGCTTTGCCTAAAACCTTTATCCTTTTATAATAAAGTTCTGAGTCTGAGTCTGAGTCTCTCTCTCTCTCTCTCTCTCTCTCTCTCTCTCTCTCTCTCTCTCTCTCTCTCTCATTCATACACACACACACACACACACACACACACACACACACACACACACACACACACACACACACACACACATACACACACACACACATTGCATGGTCTAAACGAAAGCTGTAATAGAGTGTTTACGGATCAGAATTGAGTCCACTCGGCACCAAAGTTTTTAATTTTGCAATCCAGAAAGACTCTCTTTTCCACCTCTCATCCCGGGTCGAACAAAAGACTCTTTCGATCACATTCACAATGCACTCCATATCACAGGCATGGGAATTGTCCGCCGAAAGGCAAATTTCCGCCGAAATGTTTTTTGTTCCGCCGAAAAAGCAAAAGTGTCCGCCGAAAAATTAAATGGGAGAGGCAAAAATGGTTCTGAAAACTGAATTTAATGCATGGCAAATTTGGAGCTCAGATGACACCAAATTGCACAATTTGGGTTCTTTGGAGAAAAAAAATGTCCGGGGGGACATGCCCCCGGACCCCCCTAGTAAGGCTAAGCGCTTCGCGCCGTCGACTTTGATATTACTTACAAATTTTCAGCCTTTTTTACTTTTTTCAATTCCCATGCCTGATATCACCGAGAGAATGGTCGGGCTGGTTGAAGTGCACTGTGAGAAGAGTACCTGTGTTCTTCCCAATGTGTGAGCGGTGGAGATAGAACCTTTCTCTGAGACTGTTTTGAGTCTGCCCCACGTACTAGGCACTGGCATTTTTTACACGAAATGAGATAGATGATGTTTTTGGTGTCACAAGAGATATATATATATATATTTATCCCATGACCTGCCTCTTTGTCTCTGTTAGCTGAGGAGGTGATTATTCTGAATTATCCATCGCAACCATATGAATTATCCATCACAACCGAGTTTCGATCTCAACTGTCATTGGTCATTGTCTTTGATTTCAGAGTACAATTGAATAATTTATAGAGGTCATCTGCATATTCAGAGTTTACAGATGGACTACTTTTTTAAACATACGACTGAAATATTTTATAGTGTCAAAGTCAATATCACGTATAGGTACAGGCCTACATGTGTCAATATTGAGAAAATAAAGAATACTTCATACGATACGCACATTCTGCATGGATTTAAAGAGCGGAGTCGAGATATTTCGCTGGCTGAAGCGACTGCATGGTCAAAGGCATGTTCAACGAGTATCGCCATCTTGAACACGCTGCCAGTACCGTGTAACTGGCCTCGAGACCGATCGATTCAAGGGGGGCAATCTCAGTCATCTGAAAGAGGGAAATCCAAACGCAATCCGCCTTGTTCGATTTTATGGGCTTGGACGTTAGAGAAAAATAAGAAAAGCAAAAGCTGGAGTCCAGTCTGGACGAAACTGCTATCAAGAACGCAGAATTGATTTTTTCTGAGTTTTTTTTAGCCCTAAGCGCCATGTTTATCGGAGCAGGAAACTCTTCCAGAGTGAGGCCCCTTTGTTGGTTTCACTGCAGCCGCCAGCAGTTATGAGAAATTCGAAATGAGAAATGGCGCTTACGGCTAAAAATAAAACTCAGAAAAAATCAATTCTGCGTTCTTGATAGCAGTTTCGTCCAGACTGGACTCCAGCTTTTGCTTTTCTTATTTTTCTCTATCGTCCAAGCCCATAAAATCGAACAAGGCGGATTGCGTTTGGATTTCCCTCTTTCAGATGACTGAGATTGCCCCCCTTGAATCGATCGGTCTCAAGGCCAGTTACACGGTACTGGCCGCGTGTTCAAGATGCGAGTATCGCGAGTGGGATCAAGAGACGATACTCCCTAATTTTTAGAGAGAGAGAGAGAGAGAGAGAGAGAGAGAGAGAGAGAGAGAGAGAGAGAGAGAGAGCAATCAAAACACAACCCAGTCACCTGGTAGTTTGAAAACTCAATCTGAAACTGACATCGATTGTCGAAGGCATGCCTGCGGTGCATACATCTCGAAAAGTTGTCGTACGGCTGGGAACCCGTTGAGATCCATTCCAACGCCCAAAAAATTATCAGAAGAGTCACCATGAAGTCAAATCACACGTTAGGTTTTCTCATTTGGTTATTTGCTTTGGCTTTAAGTGTATTGCTTCGATTGATAGCTGAATCTGCTTGCAACCGTGCTGTTCAAGACTGTTCAAACTGTCGTCTGCTAGACGGGCTTGTGTGAATCCGAGTCGAGTAAACTGCGGGGTTCAGCGACAAATGAGGGAGTGGCATCAAAATGAAAAGAAGAAGACGAAAAGAAGTTGGAGATACAGTTAAGATATATGGGGAAGAGAAGAAGATGTGAGGTGTTAGATGTAGCCAACCTTAGGTGTTCAAACTCAAGACCGGGACAAAGTAGAAAGCGATGTACCGCGACCGACTCTCAGTGCCGACATACAACTTCCAAGCTTTATTGCTTAACGTCTACAACAGGCGAAGTATTGAAGCTTTGGCTCACCTAAACCCGACGACTGAATATGTAAGTGATCCACGTGTGAAAACCGAAAGAGAACAGCGCGATGACAGCCAACATTTCTATCCCCGACTGACAAACAGTAACACTGCATGCGAACTGATTTGGGTCAACGATCAAACCAGCATGCCCCGAAGTGAATTTGTTGCGCTGCCATTATCGTGCGCAATTCTGGTAAAAATATAAACTCGGTATGCCGAATTGAGCATAACAAAAGCCGATGTCAAATATACACAGGGATATTGTAAAATGACTTTCAAAATGTAAAAGCAGACAGCAGACCTTTTTATAAGTAATATGAATGACTGAATGTCCACATACAAGTCGAATGACGCCGTCCATTATGCTGACAAATGGGAACTAGCTTTGCGCATGAATTTATTGACATGAATTTCGACTGCGGAGGCTTTTGGCAAGATGAAAACAGGCACGGGCAGGTTTTAGTGGAAAAAGTAAGTGTTTTAAATGAAAACGTCGGAGTAATGGGATAAATAGCTTACACACCTCGTCCTGAATATCTTGCATATTTTCCCTCGGGTCGATTTTCAGGTATTACCTCGCCAAAGGCTCGGTAATACCTGAAAATCGACCCTCGGGAAAATATGCAAGATAATCAGAACTCGGAGTGTGTAACCTATATATATATATATAGAGAGAGAGGTTACAACACGAGTGTTATTTTTATATGGCTTGTATTTCAGTCAAGACCCAGCGGATGAATATCAAGGGACTCACATATATGTCTGTCTGTATTTGAGGGTGTGTTTGTGGATCTACGTATGAGAGGAATTCCGTCATCGTTGCTTTCTTGGGAGGGAGCAGGGGCGGGGATGTGACAAACTGTAAACACTTGGATGTTAAAATCGAGGCTCTTTGTTATGTTACTGCTGCTATATTTGTTTTCATTTTGTTTAATATGTTTTTTCTTTCTTTTTAAGATGTATAAGTTTGTTTGTGGACCAGTGGCGTTGGTGTAATTTGCGGTTTGTGAGTAGGCAACGTGACTAGCCACATCATGAGCACAACAAATAAATTGAGATCGTGAGATGATAAGTGCACTGCTCAAACACATTTTCCTCCAGATCAAATGCCAACTTTGGACAAACTTCAGATCTGCTCAGGATATTACGTGGGGTACGAGCATCGTCCACAAGGACAGACAATAACCGACAGAATGGCTGTTCGCTGTGTAAACACACACACACCCTCACACACACACACACACACACACACACACCACAACACGCACGCACATACACACATGCACGCACACGCACACACGCACACACACAAGCGCGCGCACACACACACGCTCACACACACACACACACCACAACACGCACGCACGCACACACGCGCACACACGCACACACACACACACACACCACAACACACACACTCACACACACACACACACACGCGCGCGCGCGCGCGCACATACAACCACCACCACCACCACCACCCCCACCAACCCCACCACCATTTCCCCTTCCTCTCCTTCGAACCCTACTCCCCTCAAACACGCACATCACAACGGAAACTGGAAACTCGAGTTGACCAAAACCACAAATAGCTTTGGCCCACTTCACACCGGGAATAGCTCAAAACAGCGACCAACCATTAGCACGTGCTTATGAATAACAGTTTGATGACAACAGTGCCCGTATGCTTATGGAGGAAGTTCGCGAAAACTCCCGAAGTTTTGAGTGACATCGGAAGAACTTGCCTCACTTTCGTATGCATGGGCCGGAAGAAGGGCTTACTTCGAAGCAAAGCGAGGAAGTAATTGATGGTAGTTTGCGACAACTTCTTACATTTTGAGCGACATTGGAAGTACATCCTCAATTTCGTATGCATGGGACGGAAAAAGTGCTTACTTTTGAAGCAAGCGAGGAAGTAAGTGAGGGTAATTGTACTACAGCGAAACCCAGGAGTAAACACGCTGCTTCCAAAGTTTCTCAGTGCAAAAATAGCAGGGCTTTTCTTCGGTTTTTCATATAAAACCGATCTAACGCAAATAAAAGTCCCAAAGAGAGAAAATAGAAAGAAAAGTCGTATCTCGTGCGTGCATTTCGTGTAAATTTCCCTGAACACAAACCTGAGTTGCCAGCTTTGACTTTTGTTCGTTCTGGGACCACCACTCTTAAAATTTCATCCCCGCTTATAGTGGGGGGGGGGGGTGTTTCTATGTTAATGGACGTCTTTGTGTGCATGTGTGAGTGTGTGTTTGTGTGAGAGTGTGCGTGTGCGTGTGCGTATGTGTGTGTGTGTGTGTGCGTGCGTGCGTGCGTGCGTAGGCCTAGGTGTGCGTCTGTTCATTCATTCATTCGTTTGCAGTGCACGCGCGCACATGTGTGTGTGGGGGGGAAGGGTGTGTGTTTGTGTGTGTGTGTGTGTGTATGTGTGTGTGTGTGTGACGGTGTGTGTGTGCGTGCGTATGCGTGTGTGTGAAAGTGTTTGTATGTATTTGTGCGAGTGCCCGTGCGTGCGTGCGTGCGGGTATAATTGTGCGTTTGTTTGTGTGCGCGTGCGCGTGCGTGTGTGTGTGTGTGTGTGTGTGTGTGTGTGTGTGAGTGTTAGACGGTGTGTGTGTGTGTGTGTGCACCCCCACCCCCCACCCCCCCCCACACACACACACTATTATGAGCTGATTATTTGCGCCTCGATATTTTATCTATGTTCTTACGTTTTATGTCGTTTGTTGTGATTCACCACACCCGAGTTTCTCGAAATTGAGATAATAAAGTGTTCTATGTCTAACACACATGCACACACGCGCGTAGGATAAACAAATCCAATCTTGACTTTCAACTTTACATAAACATACATCCTGTTCACAATTAACGAGGACAAACATAATTTACTAACACCTAAGTACAACAATTTATCTTTTGTAAAAAATTGGACACACATTTTCCCAATTAATATGAAAGTTACTGAACTTATCTTCTTTTCACTACACCTTATATCTTGATTCCCCAAAAAACTTGAGTTCTGCCTTTTTTTAATTGACCAGTAGCCCAAAACTTTCGCTCCAACCAAACAGTTTTACCGATACACAATCATTTAAAAAAAAGAAAAAAAAGAGGTTTAACATAACCGACTTCGCTACCACATTAAGAAACAAAAAAGTTGTATTCTCTCCAACATTCTGGTCAACAAAATCATTATTACAGACAGTCATTCAATTTCAAGACAATCATCACAGCTTTGAACAGACCATTTCGTTCAACCAGTCAAAAACAACAACTATAGTAAAAGCTACAGCGCGATCAACGTTCGCCCATTTACGAACTCGCGATGAGATTTGTTTCTTCTGGTCGCCAAGCCTACCGTTTACAAACGCATGCGCACTAATTGGGATTCCCCCAATTTCCTCGACCTTGACCTCAGGACTCTCGAAGCCACTACTTCGGCGTTCAAGTTAGCTCGTGCATACCGAGTAGCTGGCAACTTTGCTTCCGAAGTTCCCACTTTCAAAGTTAATTTCATCATTTATACGACGATATCGCATCTTAAAGGTCCTTACCCATCTAAAAAACAAACTCCAACGCATGCTACAATTGGATGACATTCCGGTTTTAAAGGCAGCTCATTGGGAAATGAGCTCATACACAATATTGAAGACGTGAAATGCGTCAATCGAGCAACTGTCGTAACTTGGCTACAATGAGACGGTCGGCTACCTTGCACCATAGACACGAACTGTGACATTCTTGTTTAATTTAGGTGAAAAGCTTGAAACAGCGGGGCTCAAAATCGATCATTTACTGACCGAAAAAAACCGTGCTCGAGTCATTCGGCGAAGGTGGTGAGCTTTCAAACTACCACGACTGAATAACTGATAACACATCTTTGCATAGTGCTTTCTCTACACGAGTAGCATAGTGCAGTGGTTACGGATTCGGAATTTTGATCCGTCGCTCTGGGAGCTACACATTTTATTTTTTTTTTAATTAACCTTTTTCTTAATAGACCTCAATTGCATTCAGACTGCAACAACCGGTTTTTGCCTCTGTGTTAATTTTTTTTTAAACGCGTAAAGAAACTGTCCTATGCTTTCAAAAAAAAAATCGAATCTTGACTTTTAACTGTACATAACCATGCATCGCCATCGTAATCAAAAATTAACGAGGGAAAACAAATTAAAACACCGATGAACAGTATTGTCTTTTCTAAACTCCTTGACAGACATTTCCCCAATAAATAAGGAACAAGTCACTAAACTTACTGCATAATGTTCTTCCTTTTAAACTTTACCAGTAACCCAAAGTTTCCCTATAACCAATCTATGTTTGTCCAACAAAGAGTTTTACCGATATAAAATTATTAAACACAAGTTCAACATACAGTAATTGTTGTACTTCTTGAGAAAACGCAATTGATCATACTGATGTTTTTGTTTTTTGTGCCCCAAAATTATGTTTACTTGGAAATGCATTGAGGATAAAGTGATTTGTAAATATAATATGATTATTAAAAATTGCCGTAAAGGAAGTTTTTTGGGCGTGTTTAAAATACATTTAAAAATATTATTGTTAACGATATAGGTACATTTAAAGTAGAAAAATTAATATAAAAAGCAGAAAAAAAGATCAATGAAGAGGGATACTCCCCGAAAAAAAAGAAAAAAAAGGGTTGAAGCAAGCAGCTGAGATCCACCCAAAAAACAACAAAAAAAGTTCAACATAATCATTTACTCTTCTCCTTACATTCAAGCCAACAAAGTCATTTATCATAGACAGTCATTCGATTCCAAGACAATCATCACAGGTTTGAACCGACCCTTTCGTTTAACCATTCACAAAAACAACAGCAATAACGCTGTTAGTACTACAGCGCGCTCAACGTTCGCCTTTTTGAACTCGCGATGAGATTTGTTTCTTCTGGTGGCAAGCTTACCGTTAACAAACGCATGCGTACTAGTTAGGATTCCCCCAATTTTCGCGACCTTGACCGAATACTCTCGAAGTCACCACTCCGGCGTTCATGCAAAGTAAACAGTTGGAAAGTTAAACTTCGGGAGTTCCCACTTCCGAAAGAGGCCTCTACTTCCAGTGTTGCTGACTTCCTCCTCATGCATACGGGCCCAGGTGATGTTGTGATTTGCTATTACAATTGCCGTTAATGCATTTCTGATTTCGGGATATGTATTCTTTGAACATATAACATTACCAACTGCCATGTAACTTATCATATGTGTTTAACTCTGTTACTGCTGCAATTTACTATCAGTATAAGTATCAATGCTTTTAGTTTGTCATTGTAAATCTGTGTTTGCCTGAATAAAAAAGCTGTTGAAGAAAAAAAGAAAAAAACCACTGTGCGCAGCATTTTTTGTTTTAAGGCACACTCCTTTTAGAAACACTTCCACCTCAGCTTTTACCCAGGCTTTTACAAGGACAAGGCTAACCTCTCACTTGAACAAAATAAACACCATGACTGCTTGCTGTGAGGAGTTCGACTTGTTGATGAATTAATTTCTTAAAAATCCACTAGTTTCTTTACGAAATTAAATCATCAAGAAATACGCACGATGCACATATTATGGCACCGCGGATACTCATTGCTGGTATGTGACCAAGTGGAGGGCTATAGTCTTATCCCATGTGAAAGTCTTTGCAGACCTGAGATGGTAAGCCGAACTGTTTTCGCGAGAAGGAATGTGCCTTTTAGCCCAGCAACTGACTGTTGCAGAACAATATACCATTTACTCACATCCGAACGTAGTTCTGCGTCGGAATCCAAGAGAACTTTACGACATACTAATGACACTGCCTACTGGGAGTTCGTGCTTTTATGGGACGTCTTCATTATTCTGGGATATTTTGCAGGCTAATTTGTTTTGTTTTTTTCCCGGGGTCATGACAAGTCTTGTCACGGTGTTCTACATTCTGCTGACCCGTAAACAGTCAAAATGCCAGTCTGCCGTTCGGTGAATTACTCCGAAAGAGAGTGTTTGTCTTGGTACATCCGATTTGGCCGATCAATCAGACAGACAGACCGACCGACAGACAGACAGACAGACAGACAGACCGATTTATATTTTACCACTAGGTATCTGACATCAGAACTGAAAATCACACCGCATCAAATGACAGTTTTACGGGCACATTAAATCCTGCATTATCTTACTCGACCTCAATATCCTTCTCAAATTTGATTTTGATTTCCCGATAAAATCGAATCATTACTTCAGGGGAATTTGGACGAGACTAGCTGAAATGTGACAAGAATTGCCCTCAGAATTGTATTTTAACACGGCGTTAGAAAACTGAAGCCATTTTGATTGAAGCAAAATAAACCGAATTAAGTTAATCTGGCACACAATTGGATGAATTGATTGCAGCAATATCGAGTTGAATTGAGTTTCATTGAACTTTATTTAATAAAATCGCTGAATTACACCGAAGTGAACAAAACAAATAACTAACCTGTAAATATTTTCTTTCTGAGTTCAACAGAATGTAAACTTAAAAGCGGATTTTGTTTTGCCATCGACTTGCGAGAATAAAGCATTTATGTATGCCTTGAACAGAACACTTGGAGAACGTATTTTCCTTTTATGAACGAAAGAATGTTACGAATTTGCAAGTGTATCAGGGGAGGCTACGGCTCCTTTCACAGCAGACTCTGCACCCGAGTTGTTGGCCTTTAAGTCAACACCGGTGGATTGTGGAATTTCACAGCAGGCTCTGCACCCGAGTTGTTGGCCTTTAAGTCAACACCGGTGGATTGTGGAATTCTGTTTGTGATGGGGTCTGGTGGTTTCCGATTGTCTGTATGTTTATGGAAACCTTCGGGTTTGCATAACAGTTCTTATAGGGCTAAGAAATTAGCCCTAACATTTTCAATCCTGTTTGATTGCACTTCGCCTCCCGAGGTGATCGTAGTGTTACGGCACTCGGTTACACAAGCAAGATGGGAACTACACCCAACATGGCAACACAGATGACTGGCTTGTTACAGGTAATTCATTCAAGGAAGTATGAGTTTCAAGGAAATAGATAAAACTCCGGGATACCCCCCCCTCCCCCCCCTAGAAGCTAAAGTATTGTGGCCTTGTAAATATGAATGTAACACCCTCTGGCGAAAGTTAAATTGTGCATGTTTTTTGTTGTTGCTTTCTTGGAGATTTGGATTTCCTGTGTTACACACTTATCATTTCTGGCAATGCTACTGGCAATGCTTTTGGAAAATCCAAATTATGTCTTTTAGCTGAACAAATTGCAAATTTTAATTCGTCTGTTACTAACTGTAACAGTAACGTCACCACATTTACTGATAACAGCCAATGCCCGACCGAAAATGTCGCTTTAATTAAAACGGTGAGTTGGAAAGCAAACAGCATTATTGGACGAGCTTGGAACTATTTCTTGAATAATGGTCTACGCTCCCTTGGTTCTTGCCCAGCAACATTATGCTGAGCGGAAGGTAATGGCGCACATCTTGAGAGAAGTAATTTCAACACACGATCGAACAGAGATGAATGATCGTCTGGGAAAGAACAGTTCCAGTTAAACAGCCCCTAGGCGAAACAGATGTTTCGACGAATCAATCGTCGGCTGACTTGTTTTTAAGCCCGGTGCGGACTTTCGGAATATATTTCAGCTTGGTACCTTTAAACATTATTTTATGAATGTTCATGCAAGATTTGCCGATTTTCTCACTTTGTTTAAAATTATAACTTGAATCACAAAAGGGATATCATTGTTCTTTATTCCTCCGTGTCTCCGAGAATATACAATTTTGTTGTGTTTGATTAAAAAGGTGCTTAAAATGAAGAAAATTATCAAATAGAAACCGCACTTAAATTTCTTTTTTTATTCCCAAAAATTAACGTATTCATTCGGGCTTTTACTTGTGGCCCCTAAATCAGTTTTTGAATAGGTTTATTTAACAACATCACTATTTGAGTTTTAATCAAAGTTGAGGCCGCACACTCATGACTGTCCCAAACTGTTCAGTAATAATCTTTCCAAATGTCCACAGAACATGTGACGCCATTGATTTTATGGGCACGTAACATTCAAATTTAGGATCAAAATGCAGACATATGGGAGTGATTGCATCTTTGATTTGTATTTGAAACTATTCGTGGCAGTCTTAACTGTGGGAAACTCACACACGCAAATCATACTTTTTTTTTTTTTAACGCCCAGCCGACCACGAAGGGCCATATCAGGGCGGTGCTGCTTTGACATATAACGTGCGCCACACACAAGACAGAAGTCGCAGCACAGGCTTCATGTCTCACCCAGTCACATTATTCTGACACCGGTCCAACCAGTCCCAGCACTAACCCCATAATGCCAGACGCCAGGCGGAGCAGCCACTAGATTGCCAATTTTAAAGTCTTAGGTATGACCCGGCCGGGGTTCGAACCCACGACCTCCCGATCACGGGGCGGACGCCTTACCACTAGGCCAACCGTGCCGGTGCAAATCATACTGCTTGACAGCTTGACAATAAAGTTAAAATAAAAAATAAGATATTCTAAGCACAACCCTATTTGCGAACGTGTTTGGTTTATCACGCCGCTTGCGACCGAAATTGGGGAACACGAATTGTCATACGATGTTGAATGTTCGTATGAAGTTGTCTTTGCTTTGCCAAAACGGCGAAGTTCAACGCGGCAGGGTGGCATATGAAGATACCAGAAAATATGACACTATCGGAGTGCACTTAAGTTCAACTACCGGTATTTCCGGTTACCCCCTGGCTGTGTAATTAACATTTATTATAATAAGGAAACAAAAGGGCAATCTCAACGTCAGAACTAGCGAAATGTTAGAACTTTCTATTGTAATCACACTGTGGTTTTTTTCTCTCACGGGCCGGGATCATTAGAGGTATCACATTTCTGCCCTCCACCCCATCCCCACTCCCCTTCTCTCTCTCCCCTCTCTCTCTCTCTCTCTCTCTCTCTCTCTCTCTCTCTCTCTCTCTCACTCTCGATCTCTCTCTCTTTCTCTCTCTCTCTCTCACTCTCTTTCTCTCTCTCTCTCTCACTCTCTCTCTCTCTCTCTCTTCTCTCTCTTTCTCTCTCTCTCACTCTCTCTTATCTCTCTCTTCTCTCTCTCTCACTCTCTCTCTTCTCTCTCTCTCTCTGTATCTCCCTCGCGCTCTCTCTTTTCTCTCACGCTCTATCTTTGTCTCTACTCTCTCTCTCCTCTCTCTCTCTCTCTATCTCTATCTCTACTCTCACTCTCTCTTTTCTCTCGCTCTCTCTCTATCTCTCTCTCTCATTCTCCACTCACTCTCTCTCTCTCTCTCTCTCTCTCTCTCTCTCTCTCTCTCTCCCTCTCTATCTCCCTCGCTCTCTCTCTTTTCTCACTCTCTCTCTCTTTCTCTACTTTATTTCTCTATTTCTACTCTCACTCTCTCTCACTCTCTTTTATCTCTCTCTCTTCTCTCTCTCTCTCTCACACACACACTCTCTCTCTCTTCTCTCTCTCTTTCTCGATCTCTCTCTCTCTCACTCACTCAATCTCTCTCTCTCTCTTCTCTCTCTCTCACATTCTCTCTCTTCTCTCTCTCTCTCACTTCTCTTACTGATTTAAGCAAGATTACTCTCTCTCTCTCTTCTCCCACTCTCTATCTCTCTCTCTCTCCCCTCTTCTCTCTCTCTCTCTCTCTCTCTCTCTCTCCCTCTCTCTCTCTCTCTCTCTCTCTCTCTCTCTCTCTCTCTCTCTCTCTCTCTCTCTCTCTCTCCCTCTCTCTCACTTTCTTCTTCTCCCAGTTTCATTATTATCATTGTTTTCATTTACTGAGAGCGTTCAATTTTGACCTTGTTCACCTGCAGTTAGAATGATTGAATTTTCAATGATGTTTTAAGCGACTGGTTTATTACTGTCTGTGGATGGGTTTAATTTTAAACAGTGCAATAGGCTACATGTGCTCCAATGTGACTTAAAGCACCGAACTGGCCATCCGAAAAGATATAGGTGCATATATCGACAGATATAGCACAGATCTTTGTACTGTTTAAACTGCATGGGAGATATCAGAATTCTGGATACTTCAACCCATGATCAGTATTTCCGGTTGCCTTGTGGTATTGTAATTAACATTCATTAATAAGGACAAAAAAGACCAAAGCCAACGGCAGAACTGGCAAGATGTTACCATTTTACGTTGTAATCATTTGTGTGAGTCTTTTTCTTTTCCATAGGGTCACTGGAGTCACCGTCTGTATTCCTATTTATTGCAGAAAAGGCCCTGGAGTCAAAATTAAGGACCGACAACTCGCACCACGAAACATGATTCCCTTCTTCTTTTAGTACTATTACCACTCTCCACCCCCACACCCCTCTCCCACCCCGCCGGCGGCGTTGCCCCCGCGTATCTCGTCTGCCAATCAACTCATTCATATCCGCCCCCGGCAATTGATTAATGGAGATGTCCTGTCATTGTTGTTGCTCTTCTGAAAGTGCTGACACTATTTGCCTAAAGATATTAAAGCGTAAGTTATTATAGTATTACAGACTAGGTCACTGATTAACTGAAGCGAAAGTCTTAGCCTCGCGATACAGTACTCACACCTGTATTGTAGCCTTTGCTACGTAAATACGGGTCTAAGACCGATGGATTGTAAACGTAACATAACGGGAGCCGACGGTAAATACAATCCGGTGGACGAATTGTTACTTTAAAGTTTTACAAGACCACCGATTCCTTCTCTCACATGTGTTGCCAGAGCGGTGCAAATTCACGTGACCATATCTATACAAGAATAATGTTTCGTTCTTACTGGGGATATTCGAGAAGGCCAGACGAAGATTGGGGGGGGGGGGGGTGAGGTGTAATAAGTAGAATCCTGAGATCAACTAAGCCTTTGCACGTCCAATATTTCTGATGTGGTACTCCGGCTTAATAACAAATCCGAGCACAATGCGAACAAAACACCTCGTCCTTGATAAAAAAAAAAAAAAAACCCAGCTACGATAACAGCAGCCGCAGCAGCATCAGAAGTAGTAAAAAATAGTCTCAATAGCAAAAGCAGTAGTAGTAGTAGTAGTGATAGCAGCAGCGGTAGTGGTAGTAGTAATAGCAGGATATAGTGAACAGGAGAAGCAGCAGATTGTAGATATAGTAGCAGTAGCATTAGTAGAGTGCAGCAGCAGTAATAGTGTTTGTTTTAAAAAACAAACAAAATGTATACTCACAAAAACAACATACATGCGTTTGACAATCTTGTCTGTAACCATAGAAACGTAGAAAATATAGACAGGACAAATACAACACATTCTACATAAAGACAAACTGACTAAATCGAGAGCATCAAATCAATGTTTATACACTCAATCGATTTTTTCCAAAAAAATATCTGTACAACTTCCAAACAATAGTATTAGTAGAAATAGCAGCATTAGCAGTAGTATGCTGCCTGTCGTGATTCTCAAGCATTTTCATCAAATCAAAGAGAACCCTGTCTCTCCTCTCTTCTCTCACCTACGTTCCCTTCTGGGTTTTTTAATCACCCCCCTTACCCATCCCTAAACCCTAACCCTTGTAATCACCCTCATCCGTCTTATTAACTCTGTTTGTGGGCGATGCTCAGCAAACAATAATTGTATTCCGCAGGCGAGCGGAACAATGGATACTAGCAGCACGTGCAAGTGCACACATAATGTCAAAGGTATCAGACACTTGCACACTCCTTCGTGGTCTGATATCATATTAGTATGTGTAGGTGATTGATGCTATTTCCGGGATACTGCAGTAAAACTTCCCACTATCGACCTTGAAAATGTCCTGAAAAATGGGTCGTAAAAAGAAGGGGTCTTTATTGGGAGTTTGGGAGGTATACTTGTTTTCACAGCAACTGTTGGGCAGTTCAGTCTTAAAAGTTGTGTTCGTTATCCCATTTTTATTTTTATTTGATTTCCACATGGATTAGCATGTTGTATGTGCATACACCAGCGTAGAGACGGGCAGACATCACACACACACACACACACACACACACACAGTGACATACACATACACACACCCACACGCACGCACACGCACACACACACACACGCGCGCGCGCGCCCTCTCATAGGTAAAACTCGGTGATTGACCCCGGGTAAGAAGGTCAGTGTCTGTACACTGGGACAGGAAGAGTTTCCTCAGACATCAAAGGAGACCGTCCAATAGGCAAGTATGGGTCATTGACCCGAGGTCTCTGTTAGTGAGCACAGGCTATCACAGAATACGCACACAGCAATTCATTATTGAGTTGTCGTACTAACTGCCCCTACTCAACCCCTCCCACCCCCTTTCTCACAGCCCCCCCCCCCCCCCCCTTCCTCCTACTTCGACGGCAGTCTTTCAATTGTGACAGCAATAGGTGAGAAGGTGACAGCCGTAGGCCACTAGACTTGCACGTACTTCTGACTACAGACTACCACCCCTGACTCTTGATGCGTGACTAATGGCGTGCGTGTTCTGTGTGTGCTCGGTAATTACGAACTTTGACACTCATTGGTAACAAGGTCAAAGTCGTTATTGACACTATGTTGGTAGGTCGGTCGTCTGAAAAAGGAGGGCGTCGTTCTTGGGAGGTTAGTTACAGTGTGAAAAGCATCCGTGCCGAGAAATTCGGTCGGCATAAGGAGGGGGTCGTTCTTGGGAGAGGTCGTTACGGGAGTTTCCACTGTATCTACAAAAACCAGACAACATCTTAGACTGAGTGACCCACAGTGTTGTTCACATGGCAGACTTGCAACCTAATTTTCCCCAACTTTCAAGCGATTTTAGTCGGTGGCAAGTCAAATCAAAATCGCTGCCCATGTGAACAACACAAACGTGCAAACTAGCTTTAGGCGGCCGGCGATTCTCGCCAGACTGTACCATTCGGGATTTTCCGGTCGTCTTCGTTGTTTTCCGGAGAAAGGGTTTAACTGCATTGGCCTGGGTTGGCTAGAGCTAACCAATCAGTAAGCGCGATAATAAAAGTCTGGGCAAAATCTTTGACAAGTCACGGCTGAGTCGAGCACTGCTCAACTGAGTTTTGGAGTCGCTGCTGAATCTGGCCTAAATCGTACCCTAATCGCTGGGGCCGACTTGGCCTTGACGACTCGGGAAAGATTTCCAAACGACCAAAGTTAGGGAAAAGTTGCTTGAAGGCTGCCATGTGAACAACACTTTAGAGAGTGTAGCATGTTCTAGACTAAGTGACCTCATGAGGCAGCTGAGTTTTAACTGAAGGACTTTGAATATAAAGCGTAGCATTTTATATAGACTGATTGGCCTTCGAATGCAGTTCAGTTTAATTGAATGGCTTTAAACTGGGACTGGATGGCCGAGTGGTAACGCACTTGCGCTCGGAAGCGAGAGGTTGCGAGTTCGACCCTGGGTCAGGGCGTTAGCAATTTTCTCCCCCCTTTCCTAACCTAGGTGGTGGGTTCAAGTGCTAGTCTTTCGGATGAGACGAAAAACCGAGGTCCCTTCGTGTACACTACATTGGGGTGTGCACGTTAAAGATCCCACGATTGACAAAAGGGTTTTTCCTGGCAAAATTGTATAGGCATAGATAAAAATGTCCACCAAAATACCCGTGTGACTTGGAATAATAGGCCGTGAAAAGTAGGATATGCGCCGAAATGGCTGCGATCTGCTGGCCGATGTGAATGCGTGATGTATTGTGTAAAAAATTCCATCTCACACGGCATAAATAAATCCCTGCGCCTTGAATATGTGCGCGATATAAATTGCATAAAATAAAAATTAAAAAAATTAAAATCCCTGCGCTTAGAACTGTACACACGGAATACGCGCGATATTATGAGTTATTTATAATATGCTGACTGTTAGCAAATGATAACAGGCATGTCGAGAAAAAAGATATCAAGCATGAGCCTTTTACTTTTAGGCGAATGCTGATATCGTTTGTGAGACATGACTGTTATCATTTGCTAACAGTCCGCATATTAGAAATAACGGTTTTATTACCGTTTAATTCGACTAAAACAAATTTCGAAGCGACCCCGCGAATTAGACAGAACAGCCAAAATTGGAACTTGAGCGCTCCTACCTGATTATGCCTGTCAGTCAAAGAATTCTCGTGACCTGGGTCAGCCAATCAGAGTAATACTCCTGACGTGATGAATATTCACAGATCAAATGCGTTTGACACACAACAATCTCACAAGATAAACCATGTTCAACATGCGTTTCGGTTGCTTCGCTTTTCTTGTTGAATAGCGAGCGACAGATTTAGAACCGACTCAAGACGGATGGGAAATGACGTAAAGATACATTTGATGTAACGCGAGTGACGCAATTTCACTTGATTTTCCGAACTTAGGTAATTTAGATTTCAAGTGAGCGGGTCGGCATTTCACACTCAGAGGATGGGCGGTACCTTGCTGTTCCGTAAAGCACCCACCGACAAAACTCGCTTATTGGTATTTTTGTAGATAAAGAGAGTATTATCTGACAGCATTTGAAGTGTCATTCTGTAGAATAAATCACGCTGATATTGTTGATTTAAATTTTTAATTTGTTTTGTCAATTTTTAGTTTGATAAACAAAAAGGGTCCTTGCCTGAACGTTATAACATTTAACAGGTCACCTAGAATCCGTCCTGATTGGTCAAAAAGCCATATGGGGCACTGAATTGGTAATAAAAGCCTCATATTGATTGATTGATTGATAAACAAGATCGTAGCAAGCTCTATACTGAGTGATGAACAATGCAGCTCAGTTTTAACTTAAAGACTGGCATAAGAACGTAGCACAGTCCGTAATTAGTGACTAAAGAATGCGGCTACATTTTAACTCAATGAATTTAAATAAAAGCGAAGCATGTTCTGTAGCCTGAGTGACCAAATAATGCCGCTCGGCTTTAACGGAAAGATTCACATAAGAACGTAGCACAGTTTAGACTCAGTGATTGACTAAAGAATGCAGCTTAATTTTAACTCAAAAAAGAGCGTAACACGTTCTCTAGAATGAATGATCTAACACTGCAACTCAGCGTAGCCAGATTGAGTGGTCTCAGAATCGAACTCAGTTTCAACTGAAATACTTGTGTAGCCAAGTGCACTTCGCTACCCTCAAACAATCTGACGATCGTATAGCGAAACAGCCTAGAACAGTACAAAGGGAGACAGCTACTTCGTAGCAGACGATACGATGATGCGCGCGCACCTCACTGGCGCAATTTTTAATAAAATACCTTTCTATATATATCTACCTAACTTCTATCTTTCAAAGTCCCTTTTATCTTTTATATGGTCCTAGGTATGTTTAGGTTTGCATAATAATAATAATAAAACGATAATGTTTCGAACTGACCAAAGCATCACTTTGATTTTGACCGGTTTCATGTATCGTTGAGAGAAATTGATTCTCTCAAACTTATCTTTGTCTTTTTGTTCATTGTTTTGTCATTTTTGTATCACTATAACATATCTCGTACCTATGTTGCATATGAATTTAGTTTGTTTATAAGGATTTGGTTGTAATAAGTGTTGCTTGGTTTCTCTGCGAAGATTCAGAATTTAAATACACATGTACTCGCGCCGGAATTTAGCCGATTCCATTTACTTTCGGACTTTTTCGCTTCGTACTAAGTCACTGTATAATTTTCCCCCATGTTACGCATACCATGGTGTTTGTCTGGGGTTCTTCTTTTTATTTGTATAATTTATGAATTTGTCCATTATTCCAGTTTAGACAGTTTTGTAATTTTCTGCACTGAAGTTGGTTCAGTGCCTTCACTAGAATCATTATTTTTGTATCGTACTAAATAAATACAAGTTTTTACGAAATGTTATTTATTGCAATGGAAAGCTTAAGGTCGTAGATTTCATGTGATGTACTGTTTGTTAGGATTGGTTATGTATTTGTTTTCATAACTGAGGGTAAAGCTAGTGTAAGAAACACAGATTCCGTGTTTCTGGCCGTATTCAGGCCTATTTTCTTCCGCGATGGACGGTGCTTTATATGCAGTCCGCGCCCGGGCTATATGTATAGGCCGAATCCCTGGCATAAGCAATCATTCGCTCAAAGCAGCTGAACACCTCACTACACTTGCTTCTCTGTCTACGGGTTTTGCCTTCGGCCTCTACGTTTGCTTGCATTGTTTTCTTGTACAACGAATGAAAAGTTGAAACAAGACGCTTGGACTTGGGCTTCGTTCTTACAACCTTCCACTCCCCCACTATACTTGTATAAAAGCGTTTCCAAGTTTCCAGACTGGTTGACATAGTAATGTACCGCTTTATATCACGTGGTGACCTAAAAGAAAAAAAAAACCGGTTGATACGACTGATGTAAACATGCATAATCATTGAGCATTAGAGAAATGTCCTTAAAAAGTACAACACTATAATCATACATGTGTTTGTCTGATTTCCTGCCTGTCTCTTTGTCTTTCTGTTTTCCAGTTCGTGTCGGTTTATGTCCGTGCGCGCCTGTCTAAATCTGTGCCGATTAGTGATGAAGAATCACCTGCTTCAGACTCTGATGAAGCAATGTAGACAGTTAACGATTGTTGTTGAAAGTTTCAAGTTGTTTTGTTTTTCAAGTTCAAGTTTCAAGTTGAAGTTCAAGTTTTTCAAGTTGTTTTTGAATAAAAGCCGTTTTTTGTTGAATAGGCATACTTTCAATGTGTTCATTTACGAGTGATGGTGTGTAAGCCTTACCTATGTCTGTCTGCGAGTTTAACAATTTTATAATACACAAAATATCTTCATGTTGCTTCACATTTGCTTTTATTTGAACAAACATAACACTTTACATACCAGATGGTATCATTGTATGAAGCATGTCTCCATTGCAATGAAGAATATGTTCGTGCATAGGGTCTAGTACCGAGTATAAGCCCACCCCCCCCCCCCCCCACACTTTTGACCGAAATTCGTGCAGAGGGGGGGTGGGCTTATACTCGGTACTTTACGGTACATGTTCTATATGCTCAGGTTTTGGTTTTGATTCGACCTTTTTACATTTAGTCAAGTTTTTACTAAATGTTTTAACATAGACGGGGGAATCGAGACGAGGGTCGTGGTGTATGTGTGTATGTGCGTGCGTGTGTGTGTGTGTGTGTGTGTGTGTGTGTGTGTAGAGCGATTCAGAGAAAACTACTGGACCGATCTTCATGCAATTTCACATGAGATTTCATTGGTATGATATCCTCGGATTTTTTTGTCAGTTTTTCGATAAATATCTTTGATGACGTCATATCCGGCTTTTTGTAAAAGTTGAGGCCGCACCGTCACGTCCTCATTTTTCAATCAAATTGATTGAAATTTTGGTCAAGCAATCTTCGACGAAGTCCGGACAATGGGATTGAATTTCAGCTCCGCAGCGTAAAAACTAGTTAATTAGTTTGCTCATTAAAGTTGTCATTTAAATCGAATTTTCGCTGACAGATTCAAAAATGATTGCATCGTATTCCCCAATTTCTCCTGATTTCAAAAACATTTAGATATGTCATGTTTACTATTCAAATGTGCTCAGATTTACAGAAAATAGGTTTAAGTAAGTACTGCGTTCGCGCGCTACGCGGAGACGAGCGTGACCCGTCAGTCTCGGTTCGTTTTCGGTGTGGTTAGTCGAGACTATCTTAATATGGTCTCGGCGATGACTGTTTTTTGGTGTTAATCTGTCAATTTGATGCCGACAGCTTGACTAAATGTTTTTATATTGCTTCACGCGACTTGTTTTATGTTGATGATGGCAGTGGAACTTGCTCAAATTTGCTTGATTATTGTAGCAGATATGTGACCCTGCTACGTATCCTGCTAGCATGTGCTTATGCGCCCGCGTCTTTCCGTATTTGTATCCATGTCTAGAGACTGACTGACAAGTGAGTCGTTTTACGCCCTCTTTTTAGACCAATTGGGGCATTTTGTCAAATAGTGAGTTTGCAGTAAAGTAAACTGCTGAACGTCCGCAACATTGTTTGCCACGCACATAAGTACATTTCTACAGCCCCTTTAGAAAAATTAGACAGCGACTGACCCCCCCCCCCCCCCCTCCCCCCCCCCCCCCCCCCCCCGCTTATATTCGAAATCTATGTGACGGGCGCCTAGTGGATAAGACATTGGCCTCCCAAGCGAAAGGTCGTGGGTTCGAATCCCAGCCGCGCCTGGTGGGTTAAGGGTGGCGATTATTCCAATCTCCCAGGTCAACTTATGTGCAGACCTGCTAGTGCCTTATCCCCCTTCGTGTGTACGCGCAAGCACAAGACCAAGTGCGCACGGACAAAATCCTGTAATCCATGTCAGAGTTCGGTGGGTGACAGAAACACAAAAAATATCCAGCATGCATCCCCCAAAAGCGGCGTATGACTGCCTGAATGGCGGGGTTAAAACGGCCATACACGTAAAAACCCACTCGTGCAAAAAACACGAGTGTACGTGGCTGTTTCAGCCCATGAACGAAGAAGAAGAAGAACAGGAAGAAGAAATCTATATTTTTCGGTCAATCGGTGTCCCAAGTTTTTTTTAAATCTCTCGTTCTGTCGTGTGGTGGATTACACCAAGTAATGACGTAACCACTGAAAACAGACCCAGACCTGCTTCCCCCCCCCCCCCCCCCCCCCCCCCCTTAATCAGCTTGACGTTCTGATCGAGTTTACCCGGGCGGTTCATTTTCAGTTGGCAGGAAATGAGTTCCAGGTCCGTGTGTGCGTGCGTGCGTGCGCGCGCGCGCGCGTGTGTGTGTGTGTATGTATGTGTGTATGTGTGTGTGTGTATGTGTGTGTGTGTGTATGTGTGTGTGTGTGCTCTCCTATCCCACCTATTAGCCTGGGGAGATCTGAAGGTTGTCCAAAGATGGTATTTCAAAGGGAGGAAGGTGTTTTTGAGCAATGTTCTTGTCATCTCACGATCTCAATTTATTTGATGTGCTCATGATGTGGCTAGTCACGTTGCCTACTCACAAACCGCTATTTACATTAACGCAAATGGTCCACAAGCAAAAAAAACATATTTGAATAAATACGATCTATTAAAGTTGCAGTAACATGACAACGAGCCTCGACAGGGCCGGACTAGGCGAAGAGGAGGGGGGGGTTGCCAGTGGTGGCCCAGGGGGATGTCCCCCCTGGCGGCAGGGGCGGATCAGTTCATTTTATGGGTGTTTTTTTCAAAGGTATATTGTGAAGAGATGGGTGCGAAGCGCCGAGCCGACGGCGCGAAGCGCCTAGCTTGCTAGGGGGGTCCGGGGGCATGCCCCCCCGGAAAATTTTGAAAAAAGGATGCAAAATGGTGCAATCTGGTGCATTCTGAGGATGATCATTACCAGTTTCAGGCAGCAGATTTTGTCACTGATTAATACCCCCAAAAAATTGAAACTCAATGTAAAATAAAGAAATCCATACCTCATTCAATATTTTTATTTTTTGGCTGGGGGGGGGTCCGGAAACCCTAGAACCCCACCCCCCCTCCCCTCGTTGTGGGGGTCAGGGGGCGAAGCCCCCTGAAGCTGATGGGTAGGTCATATTCTGAGATAGGAAAATGGTCGCTCCTTGCATGAAACGGCATAAAATAAGCAATAATAAAAAAAATTAAATAAGTAAGGTACATGTTTAGGCTAGGGGGGGGGGGGGGGGGGGTTGCGCAACCCCCATAACCCCCCCGGTAGTCCGGCCCTGCTCGATTTCAACATCCAAGTATTTACAGTTTGTCACATCCCCGTCCCCGCTCCCTCCTAAGAAAGCAACGAAGACGGAATTCCTCTCCTCCTCTATTCAAATAACATTGCTAAGATTGTGGCATATTTTGGATGGAAAGCGTATGCAAAGAAATGTGACGTCATTTTGTAAATAAGCTACGCAGAAGACTTTGTGATAATGTACTTAAGCCAGATAGATAGAGCTTAAACAATGACCACGAGTTGATTACTGGAAAATAAACCACGAGTGGGTATTTGCAGCCGCTTGGTAATTCACGAGTGTGCGGAGCACACGAGTGAATTACCAAGCGGCTGCAAATACCCACGAGTGGTTTATTTTCCAGTAATCAACGAGTTGTCATTGTTTAAGCTATTTATACAACGACCAACACGGGTCGAACATGCAGTCATGCAGACGACATTTTGTAGGCAATTTCATTTCAGCCTAATCACTCAGAGTGTCAAATGCGCGTCATTCAAATAGTCCCTATTCTTTTACTTTATTCTTAGTCTCCGACTCGTCGGCATTATACTTGTCTCGTCTAAATATCGGACCCCATTGCTACGATTAAAACACAATAGCGTGTATATAGCTATTCTGACATTACATTCTGTGTTAAAATCATGTTTTTGTCAAGCAATGACCAGAATGGTCCATGTCGTTGATTGCAGACGACGGTTCCCTTTCCGCATGAAGCCACGGAAATAACCGAACATTGAAAAACCCACGGACATGTATTACGGAGAAAACTCGGGATAACCGGATGTTTAGCATTACGTCAATATGCTAGGAATCCTATGACGTCATGACGTATCATACTTGCCTACGTAGATTGTATACATGTTCGAAAGTCTGACTGTTGTGATCGCGTGGTGAAGACTGCGGTAAATCTGTAGATGATAGGGAGGCCCACTGACAGTAAGCGTGAACAGACCACAGAAGGCCATTTTTAGAGTGCTGTAAACAGCTTCAAAATTAAGCAATGTTCTTATAGTTCAGGTTTGAAATATAAAAGTACTTATAGAATTGCTGTGCAAAGTTTGAAGCCTGTTAGAATTATACATTTGGAGGTATTGGACTGTAAAGTCAGGCAAATATGCGATTTTTTCACAATTGGGAAGTTATGTACAGGGCGACAAATTAAAAAAAGCAAAACGAAATGAACTTTTCGGTTTTATTTTATAAAACAGATTGCAGCAACCACAAATGTATCACAGTTGAACCAATAAATGCAATAAAAAGGGTTTTATAGCCGATTGCAATTTTAGGCTATATTGACGTCATCACACGAAATTTAAGAAACGCGAACAAGCAAATCTTCAGTGGTTTTACAGGTAAAGATGTCATACGATATATCAAATTGAAGATCTCTTTGTGTACAATCTAGCTGTCATACTTTTGATGCTGTATAATCAAAACTTTACAACTTAAGCTTGAAAATCAATATTTACAAAAATAATAAATTTAAAATAAAAACTATAAAATGTATTAATGTTCCGCAATGTCAATCTTTATAAACATTTGTAACCTCACATTTTAGCATATTTCCACACATTGAATGATAATAATGTTACTTCCAAACAAGAAAACACTAACTACAGCACAAGTTTGCAGTTATGCGTTATATTTTAATCTGCCTGACTGAAAATGTGTGCGTTTCTTCCTTAACCTGTATATCCGCGATTATATTGCAAATTATGTGTATGTAAGTGTGTATATATCCATGTATGCAGGTATGTATGTGTGTATGTATGTATGTATGTATGTATGTATGTATCCTTATGTTTTTATGTGAATCTCTCTCTCTCTCTCTCTCTCTCTCTCTCTCTCTCTCTCTCTCTCTCTCTCTCTCTCTCTCTCTCTCTCACACACACACACACACATACATTCACCAACACACACACAATATCTGTTATCCTTGTTGTGGTGCAATTAAGGTCAGGTATACAGCATGACAAAATCCCCTGCAATGCAATAATGACACAAACAACAGATTTTCCAAAAAAACTGTCATAGCAACACAGAAATTGTCTAATCAATGAAATGTAACAAATACAATTGCATAACAGAACAAAGAAACATTTGAATATAACATCAGGTATTTAGCGCCAAAAAGAAACCTAAGTCAGATCATTAGTTATGAGAACCAATTAAGAACATCAAACAACTCAGCGCCATAAAAGTCATTTCAAGTCATCAGTCACACTTTAAATGTCAAAAATCGTCGGAAAATTAATTCAGCATTATAATAATACCATCAATAAACACACAAGCATGAAGATGAAACAGAACAGACGGAAATTGTAGCACCGAAATGAATTCTGCAAACACATCGCGATCAAAGAAGAACACCAGGTGACTTTGTGTATTAAAACCATCGTTAAACAGACATTACACATTCAATGAGATGTACCTACAGATCAGGTAATTCCGTGCTACAAAACCCAGTGCAGATCATAGTCTAAAAGACATCGAGATATTACTAAATTATACAGTACTTCAGCGCCATATAATAATGTAAGATCATCAGTCACACAAAACCGAGATGTAACAAAAAAAATCGGGTAATTCGATCGATCAGCACCATATGAAAACATTGCAGATCATTAGCCACACAAACAAAGAGATGTAACAAAAACATCAGGTAATTCGATCGATCGGCACCATATAAAAACAGTTACACAAGTTCTCACTGAAAGTGAAGAACGAAGCGGTTCCGCAGGTTGAAATGACACCTTTTTTTTGGAGTAACCCAAGACACACGCTTGGCTTGGAAGCCATATATTGCAGCCACAGAAGCAACAGGTGTGTGTGTGTGTGTGTGTGTGTGTGTGTGTGTGTGTGTGTGTGTGTGTGTGTGTGTGTGTGTGTATATGTGTGTGTCTGTTCGTCTGTGTGTCTGTCTGTGTGATTCTGATTAAAAGTGAATGTGCATGTCTATGGGTGTTTTTGTGTAAGTATGTATGTATGAATGTGTGTATGTATGTATATATATATACAGTCGACTCCGGTTAATCGACCACTTTTGGGACTGACTGAATTATGGCCGATTATCCGAAGTAGCCGATTATCCGAACATCGCATCGGGAAGTTCCTCAGAACAAAAATATTGGATGTTGGAAGTTACTTATGGTAGCGGAAAGCGGAAGTTTCGTGCCTTGGCATACGTGCTCTACATGTCTCCAAAAAATGTGTCCAGTGTCGTCTGCTTCTGTTTGGCACTGGCACGTTTCCTCACTGCAGCACAGACAACGTCCAGGCAATGCAGTTCTTCTTCCCCGAAGGCATTTTCCAGGGCATATTGAACCAATCAACCAATGCCTCGTCCACTTCATCGTCTTTTCCTCCTCTTTTCCTTTTCTTTGAGACAGACAAGCGTCCACCTACAGCTTCACTCCTGAGATGATCCTTGTCGTTAATCCATCGACAAAGGGTTTTCTTGGGACCCCTAACTGATTTGCAAGCTGCAATTTTGATGTGTTAGGCGGATATCCTTTCACTTTGTCCAAGAATTCAAGTTTTTCCAAGACGCTGTAATCTTTCCTTTTCGTCGCCATGGTTTGTGCAAAGAGGCTTTCGGCACAAGCAAGTCAGTGTTTGACTGTCAGTTGTTTCGATCACAGTGTGTAAACTCAGTAAACTCACTGGCAGACCTTTGTGCTGTCATGTGAGTAATGATCATGGAACCACTCACAAAAACGTGAAAGTGTGAGGTGGCCGTTTAGCCGATGTGCAAAGTTTTCGTGGTGGCCGATTAACCGAACATTTTAACACATAATATGAAGAAAAGATTCGGTCCCAGGGAAAAATAGGCCGATTATCCGGAAGTGGCCGATTATCCGGATGGCCGATTAACCGGAATTGACTGTATATGTGTGTGTGTGTGTGTGTCCGTGTGTGTGTGCGTGTGTCCGTGTGTGTTTGTGTCTGAAATTCAGGATCCAACTGTGTCCATGTGCACGTGTGTCTGTGTTTATGTGTGTGTGTTAGTGTTCGTGTGTGCGTGAGTATGTATGCATGTGTGTGTGACTTGGAATAATAGGCCGTGAAAAGTAGGATATGCGCCGAAATGGCTGCAATCTGCTGGTCGATGTGAATGCGTGATGTATTGTGTAAAAAAATTCCATCTCACACGGCATAAATAGATCCCTGCGCCTTGAGTCCGAGTCTGGAGATACGCGCGCGATATAAGACTTCATATAATAATAATAATAATGTGTCTGTCTGTCTTTGTGATTCTGGATCAACATTTATTAGTGTGTGTGTGTGTGTGTGTGTGTGTGTGTGTGTGTGTGTGTGTGTGTGTGTGTGTGTTTTGTGAGAGAACGTTTTACCGAGAATTTACTTTGCAAAGTGAGTATGAAAAGGGCTTCTGCGTGCTGATCAGTCCTGTGAAGCAATTCATGTTGCAGTGAGGTAGCAACGTGTTTTGTCCACGTGTTTTTAACCAAAATGTCATTGTCCACCAACAAACCTTCTCCTTGGGTTTGTTAATGTTGCTGGGTCACGGGGTCCTGCGTGTCGTCAATAGCCTGTTTCTCATAATAATACTTGTGGCGAAGGTGAGTCATATAAGCATTTGCGGTTCTTGTTAGATCTGTTCACTATAATGGATCTACTCAAGGCCGCGTCGCAGAGACAAAAATCATTTCCACAGCCGGAAGGCTCGGTTATTCTTTTTAAAGATGTTGCTAGTTCGTTGATCTAACTTTGGTGGGGAGTTGAAAAACCTAAAATTGTAACGTATTTGCATGTGACATTTTCACGGCATGCCTTGATTTAGCCTTCGGCGGTGAAACAGTTGAAAAACGTTTTTAATTCAATCGCAAGGCAAAGTCAAACACATTTACATCAGTATGAGAACAGACTTCCGGATAGATCTGTTGCAGAGATCTTTCACTACACAATATATTTTTCTGTTTTAAATAAGTTTTCTTTGCGAGCTCGTGGAAAATAAGCGATAATTTCGAATTTCGGCTTGTCGCGACGTCAAGTTTTTCACTGTGCATATACTCTGATACTGAAAACTGCGTAACAAACTGATTCAGCTTTTGCATGACTGCGAGAGTTGATCAGCTTTTGGTTTTTCACTTCAATCGCTTGTCAAGGTCAAGCCAAAGCACATACTGATTAGAAAAATGTTACTGAACTTACTGGTAGATGTATCTCTTGAGATCAATGAGAAGAAAGATCGAGCGACTTCCTAAAACGCCTGTGTTTAAAAGAAAACACTGTGTTCAGAATTAACCCTTTCAACAACGTAATGATATTTGTGTAAGTTGCTCTTTTAAACTTATAATAACAGAAAGTTGATTGTATCGCACGCAAAATTACACGAATCTGGTTAGAATATCTTTCCTTTGCGAGTCTTTGGAACTGGGGCGATAATTTCGAGTGTTTCAGCTTGCCGCGGCGTCATCATATATCACTCTGTAAATGACTAGATTCAGCCTTCGGCGGCGCAACCGTTGGATAATCGCTTCACTTCAATCGATCGGCCCGGTCAAAGTATAGCCCGTATTGATGAGAAAAGATGTTCTTCTTGTAGATTAGCCTTTTAAGATTACTGAGAGAAATGGGCGATTTCCAAAAACGCCTGTGTCAAAACTAAAACACTGTGTTCAGAATCAACTATATTCACAACATGTTAATAGTAATTATGAGTCGCTCAGCGGAATACATAATTACAAAGGATTGATCTGATGGTATGCAAAATTTCAGTAAACTGCATCTAATACTTTTTCCTTGCGAGATCTCAGAACATACGCGATTCGGCCTTGGATGGCGCAAAAGTTGAAATATTGCTTCACTTCAATCGGTTGGCCCGGTTAAAGTATTGCACACATTGATTAGATAAGACATTGTCCTGGTAGATTGGCCTTTTAACATTATTGACAGGAATGGGCGATTTCCAGAAACATCTGTGTAAAAAGTAAAACACTGTGTTCAGAACCCACCCTTTTTCAAGACGTTAATAAAATGTTGATAAGTCGCTCTTTCACATACATCATAACAAAGGGTTGATCTTATGCCACACTAAATTTCAGTATTGTACTTTAAATAGTTTTTCTTCGCGCGCTCTTGGAACTTGGGTGACGATTTCGAGTGTTTCGCTTGCCGCGACGTCAAATAGCTTTTTCCCTGTACACCGCGTTTGCGGCTATAGTCAGGTCGTCATTTCCCGATTTTGACCTTAACCCCTCAAAAAATACCTCGGAGAATGTTTTGACTGTTTTGAACTCTGTGATGTCTGTAGATTACAGATCCGACGGATGACACTCTGTCATCCTTGGGCATTTTGATGTATTCAAGATGGCGGACAAGATGGATTCCAGACTGCAAAATAGTCGAAACTGCATGCTATAAACTAGCAGAACTGTATTTATTTATGTTTTCCGGGAGATAAAACGGGAGTTAATATGCATAACAACAGTTACATGATTAGCAGACACTATAACCCGAATGGCTGGTCTGTTGAGGGACCGTTAAATCTGGTTAACGGAGCAGGATGGTATAGTTAGTTTTAGCAATATATTTTTTCAGTTACAGCTAATGGTTTAAGCTTATATGTGTTGTGGGCTTTGATTACTGTTGCACTTTGCTTGACCTTCATCGCATTTCAAGGTCATATGAATGTCAAATGTTCATTCAAATGATAAAGGATTATACTATTTTTGAAGATAAAATGACGAAATGTCTTCTTAAAACTTGCCATGAATAAAAACGTTCACCAACACTGAAGGTCACACGTTTTCAAGGTCAAACAATTTCAAGGTCATATATTTTAATGTCTGCAAAACCATCACTTAGCACGTGCATCACTACAAAGATCACTGTCAAGAAGACGAAGCTGAGATTGTATGGCAATGTAACAAGAACAGGCGGGCTCTCCAAGACCATCTTACAGGGTATGGTGCGCGGAAAGAGAAGATAGAGAAGACAAATGAACAGAGGGACAGATATCATTACAGAGTGGATTGGGAAATGTTTTGCAACTTCCCAAAAATTGCTCACAGCCGCCAGAGGTGGAGACAGCTTATGAAGCGCTCGTCGTTGAAGTGACCCTACCATCCTGGTGGGTTCCAGAATCAATGAGTGACTTGGTCGGTGAGCAAGCAGATAACAACTTAATCCTGGAAAAGTGGCTGTAATACCCAGAATAACTTAAAGTTATCTTGTGCTCTTTAAAAAAAAAAATCTAGTCAGGTGAGGAATGTATACATCAGACGAAAGGCCTTGTAAGGTGTCACAGCGCCAAGCGATTGACACCATATATACACAGTGTTGTGTCAGTTAGTGACGCCACGAGGAGGTGTATTAGGCGTCATGTCAAGAGGCTAAACCTGATGTACCATGTCTCATATATATACAAAAGACCTCTATCTCATAACGTAAAGGTCATGGCGACGAACCAGGGATACTGGTTAGTATGCACTTCACCTCGCCGATGACCACACAGGATGATGTGTAGTTTACCACTCCAGATGACCAGGCGGGATGACCACGCTGGTTTACCACACAAGATGACATGGTCATGCAGTGAGTTTCCAGTTTGAGGGCAGCCACCATCGATCCTTTTTTCAATTGCCGAAATGGTAGCGGATGACTATGCCTGATGACCAATAAATGACCACGCCCGATGATTACGCAGGATGTCATGTAGATTACCAGTACGGGTGACCGGTGAGAATTGCCAGTGCGGATGACCAGTGTGGATGACCTGTGCAGATGACCATGAAGGATGACCAGTGCGGATTACCGGTGCGGATGTCCAGTGCAGATGATCATGAAACATGACCAGTGCGGATGACGAGTGCGGATGATTAGTGCGGATGACCAGTGCAGATTATCATGGACGATGACTAGTGCAGATGACCAGTACAGATGATCATGAAGGATGACCAGTGCAGATGATCATGAAGGATAAATAGTGCGGATGACCGATGCGGATGATCACAAAAGGATGACCAGTGCGGATGACCGCAAATGATGACCAGTGTGGATGACCGATCCAGATGACCAGTGCTGGTGACCGGTGAGGGTGACTGTTGCACATACCCAGTGCGGATGACTACGATGGATGACCAGTGCGGATTTGTGCAATTTCCAAGGAGTAGACATCGACATAAGATGGCACACGCACATTGACCGACTGCGCAACCACAGCATGCTGTTGCACATGGTAAATTTCTCCACAGCCACACTTCAAAATTAGCATGACTTCAGTTGGTGTAGGTTCTACTCCAGGCGGTTTTCTGCCCATCCTACAACCACCCAGAGTAAACCGGATCAAGATTTGGAAGATCCCCGTAGAATTGCAATACAGCCCTTTTCAGATGGACGTTCAGCAATGGGCTGATGTGGGCGGTAGTTTTTGATTTATGTGGACTGGTGCTTGGAGGTTCTAGCTAGCCAGGTTTCATATCTCTCACGTGATATGTTGTTTGAGATTTTGCACCTGTAGCACTGCTTACAAACTGCGACATTTGCTGAAAGACTTCACCGATTTTCACGCATGGATCTTCTGCAGAGAAATTAAGCACTCCTACGAACACACTGGTTAATGAACAGCTGTCACCAGATGGCATACGCTTCCATCTAAAATAGCTCTATCGGCTGGTAAACAATCAAATCGGAGAAAACTAGTCTCTCACGATGTTCTTTGATCATCGCCCGCCATTTTGTAAGATCAATTTACAAGTTTTATCTTCGACAGTGAAACCTGTGCTTTGGAACACCATACGCACTAATCACAAGTCCACGAATAACACAGGTTTCACATCTTCTCAGCCTGGATGTAATTCCATACACACTCATGTGCAAATTGTTTCCATTTAGCAGAATGAAACACGTCAAATGCCTTTGTTTTTTGTCTTGGAAGAGGAGCTCAAGTACGGACACGGACAACACTACAGGCCAAACTGTACGTGTCGTCATATTACTCATTACGTTTTCCCGACGTCATGAAGTTATGACGCCATTCTAGCCCTTTTTTCTATGGAATGCCTTTTGTGTCTAAACAAAAAAATCAACATTTGCTAATTTTTCTATAATTAATTCTGTCTCAATTTGCCCAAGGATTTAAAGATGTCATCCTGCGGATTTGTAAACTTCAGGAGTTAAACTACCCAAAACCATTAAAACATTTTCCGAGGTATTTTTCAAGGGGTTATTGCCCTGCCGTAAGGACTACTAAGTCCGAAGCGGGAGATAGCGTTTTGGGGCAAGTTCGGGACTTGTTTTACTCATGAACCAAAAACAGCACGTTCACATACCAACAATCATTCAAAAGAACAACAACTGGAGAAACCCTTGCAAGTTGTTTGACGTTTTCAAAATATTTATTTAGCCTTTTAAATCTTCAGAGAAAAGTAAAAAAAAATCACGGCTGTGGCCGCCATTTTGGATTTTCTCTGTGGGCCTCCCTATAGATGATAAGAGAACAAGGATTGTCTCAGAAGAAACGACTAAATGTTTCAGACCGGTAACTTCATTTCAACATTGCACTATATAATGGACGTTCTATGTGACAGGAGAGTTTGCTGATTTTGTGTTAAACATTGGAGAGATCGTCTGCTAGAATCAGAGATAGGTCGCTTCAGATTGCAGCTTCTGGAAATTTGCAAGGTTTGTTGCCTGTTAAAGAACTGGATTTTACACGTAATGTATGTCATGTACAGTAAGCAACAACAAAAACACACACAAAGCAAATGGCATTGTCTGTTGACTAGGCATACACGTCAGCCATTGTTGTTACAGTTTTGAGTCAACATTGTACGTATTCTTCCGCAACAGGGTCCAATCGTCTGGGTTTCAAATGTTCTAAAAATAAATTCTAGTGTTGATTATTTTTTAGCCCTCTTTATTCTTACTTCGAATAATCCACGTGTGATTTTTGGGTTTAATCAAAGTAGTTCGTTCTAATTTCTCACTTGTCTAAAAATAATCAACTAGATTTAATCCACCCCTCGGTTGCATTGCAGGAGTTGTATAAAATGCAATAACACATATCTCTCTTGCTGCAAACTTGCATTTTGATCAAATTGATAGAAAGAAAGAAAGATGAAGGCAGGTATAGACACTGATAGACAGAAAGAAAGAATGGAACAAAGAAAGAGAGAGAAAAAAAGAATAGTGTAAGACAGGGTACAGACGAAAGTATCACAGTTACGCAAAATATATTGTAATAATGTATTCTTTCTTTCTTTATTTGGTGTTTAACGTCGTTTTCAACAACGAAGGTTATATCGCGACGGTAATAATGTATTAAACCCGGATAGAGTGCAATAACACATATCACACATGCTGCAAACTTGGATTTTGATCAAATGGATTTGTTTGTTTGTTTGTTTGCTTAACGCCCAGCCGACCACGAAGGGCCATATCAGGGCGGTATCAAATGGATAGAAGGAAAGAAAGATTAAGGCAGATATAGGCAATGATAGATAGACTAGAATAAAGAGAGAGAGAGAGAGAGAGAGAGAGAGAGAGAGAGAGAGAGAGAGAGAGAGAGAGAGAGAGAGAGAGAGAGAAAATAGCGAATAGTGTAAGACAGGATACAGACGAAAGAAAGAAACAAAGGAAAAAGGAACTTTCGAAACGGAAGCAAAACATAAAGAGCAAAGTCAGACAGACAGACAAAACAAAACACGAAGATAAGATAAGCTTCATTCATCAAAGAGAAGAGAAAGTTGCTTCCTTTACTAAAAAGATCGAATGTACGTAAAAAAGCTTATTAAAACAGTCGTACCTGAAAGCTGATAGACCAAGCAGGAAGTCATGTCTACAAGCTAAAAGTTCATCAACAAAGAAAATTGGACAGGTAATTTTATATCACACCAAGAGCTCAGCCAAATTTGAAGCCAGCAAAGGGATGTAAACCCGAAGCTGTACATGTGACAAGCAGTAATGCGATGGGGTCAGTGTCCTCACTCCGGTCAGTCTTGGACAACTCGGACACTCATCAGTGTGAACAGTTCAATGGACAGGATCTCGCCGACAATAACCGTTAAGGCGGTTAATTGCTTTCGAAGTTTCGGGACAGCGGGAGGGACAAGAAATTGGGCAAAACAGGTGACGTACGTATCAGAAGAAAAAGGTCATTGATATCTGCAAGAAGAGGAACGATGGAAGAACACGTGAAAAAGCCTTTGTGACCAAGTTCAGAAAAACAAACCCACATGAATCAAACAGTAAGGCCTAAAAAAAAAATAGGTGTGGTTACGGTAACCCGACCTACCCTATTTTTAGGGGCCGAGCCTATAACTTTTTTTTACATTTGTCAAAAAAACAAAACAAAACAAAAACCGAGTGCAGAAAACGCAATGAAAGCGAAAGCGCTCGAGTCGCACACTTATTTCCCTGTCAAGTAGGTTTAATTTGTACACATTAGAAAAAAAAAGTTTAAAAAAAAAAAGTGATTGCCTACCTTCCTACCCTATTTTTTGGGGCTATGTTACCTTAACCACACCTATTATTTTTTTTTGCCTAATGTGATCAAGGCATCAACCGAGGCAATAAGATCTTCGCCGATGGTTTGTGGGTTGTTGGGGTTTGACGTCCCTTCAACTGTTTTGCCATGCGGGACCGATTCAAGTTTTTTTTTCTTCTTCTAAGTTTGCTCTTCGCTAAGATCGTAGATACATATATAATGGCTGTCAGAGAAAGAGAAAGTCATCGCTCGCGCGCATACGATTATCTACAGTATCGTTGCTTTTTGTGCAGATTTTAAGAATTTTGTAAGTGACACCTCCTATGCAATCTGTAACATACATGTAGCACAGAAACGAAACAGGCTGACGATTTGTCCCATGTCCTCAAGTGCATGGAGCCTGTTTTATCCCCTGTAAACGCCTTTGACAAATGTGTGGTGGTGCGATAGTCACTTGCACGAGAAGGACAATTATTACAGACAGACAGAAACACGCAGACACACACACACACACACACACACACACACACACACACACACACACACACACACACACACACACACACACACATACACACACACAAACAGACTGACAATAAAACCGACATTCAAACAACAATAAAATGTCAACATGATTGAGAAAAGTTAGCCAAAAGGAAGTTCGACTGCAACACTGTAAGCAGATGAAATTAAAACTTGAAATCAATTAATTCAAATGAAAAATACGAGCTCGTATCTAGCAGACTCCTTCGAAAGCAGAGAATGGATGCCTGAATGGCGGGGTAAAACGGTCTTACACGTTAAAACCCACTCGTGCAACAACAACGACAACAACAACACAAAAGTACGAGTGTACGTGGGAGTTTCAGCCCATGAATTCAGAAGAAGTATCTAGCAGACTGAATTAAAAGAAACAACGAGAGTTAAGTCATAGTAATTTTAATTGTGTCTAGCTCCTCTTCAGTTTGGAAGTTAACTCGCTCATAAAATGTCGGTACAAATGCAGACATATTAAGGAGTGTTCTAACCTAGTTTATTTTCTAAAAAAAAAAAATAGACAAGTACTAGTGAAACAGAATTTGTTCAAGGAAACTACTTTGGTGACCTTGTTCTTTCTGGGGTTTTTTCATTATTAAAGGGAGAAAGAAAAAGGGTTTTACTCATTTGCGTGCCACTGTTAAATTCTTCATTAATTTGTCTGCAACTCGTACAGTGTAATCGATACAATATCTAATGTTAAAGTTAGAATAGAAAGGAATTATGTTCTATATTTTGGAAAAAGCCTATTATTTTACAACTTCAAATGTTAAAATAAATGACCTTATCAAGGTTATAGAAGAGGGCAGACAAATTAGTTGTGAACCACGCTTAGACAGACACAGAATACAAACATAGGCTTTCTCGCACACTCTTGCTCACACCCAAGCCACAGAAAAAGACACACAGATACGCAACCACTGACACACGACATCTTTTAAGATAGACAGACTAAATAATGAGCCTGTTTCTTAACTGATTTTTGTAACGTTTGTTTTGTTTTGATTATCTGCTGGAGGAAGTAGATAATTATCAGCAAAATATTAATCATGGCCGCCATTTGCATTCACATTTTCCAAAATATCTACTTCCTCCAGCAGATAATCAAAACCAAACATACGTACACACTGACAGGTACATAAGAATTTAGACCAACTGTTGCGGTGACAGCCTCCTCACTGCCAGTTTATATGCAAATAGTCAGAGAATGTACCTTTATCGGAAATAAACTTACTTACTTCATTCATTAGTGACTGCCTCGTGTTCTATATGACATGAAAGTGCAGAGTCTTAGGAACACAACGGTACCAAGATCAAGAGTGTTGGTCACGAAACAAAGACGTACGGAGCAATTGAAAATTGTGACTGTGTTAGGAAACGCTGCCGTTGCTGAACTTTGGTTCAGTTTTGTGTGTTGCATGTAGTTGACTTATTTGTACTTTGTGGGAAAGTACCGATATTATATTTTGTAAACACAATATTTATGTTTGGACGAGAATGTAGGTGAACTTTCTAGTCCTGTCAAAACAAGTTGTTTACCACGTTGTTTTGAGTCGTGGGTTCGTGGCGTTCGCTCGGATTAAGTGCGTCGGCGCTTTTGATGTACGTCACAGAGAACGTCACTATTCTAGTCCATGGGCAGTTCATCTAATTTTAGTTGTATCATGTTCGGTCTGGAATATTCTCGAGATTGAGTATTTACTATATAGGCCAGCGCGATTTGTATGTAATAAAGCTTCTACTTTGAGTTCTGCTACGATGTGCAGTTGTATACATGTATGGAATGCTAAATAAATCCTCGAACTCAATTTGACGAGTTGTTTTCTGCTGCTGCGAAGACGGGCGACGTAGAATAAAAGAACACAACTATACGACGTTTGAGAACTTGTGGCAATCTCAAGTGTCGTGTAACAGACTGTCGTATGTAACAGCTTAGTTAATCTCCACCAACGTAACGTAGCGAAGCGTGGCGTAACGTAATGTAACGTAACGTAACGTTACGTAACGATATATTACACATCACAACACAACACAACACTTCACAACACAGCACATCACACCACACCACACCACACCACACCACACCACAACACAACCACACAACCGCACAACCACACCACACCACACCACACCACACACCACAACACAACACAACACAAACATAATCACAACCACACCACACCAGAACACACCACAACACAACACACCAACACAACACAACACAACACAACACAACACAACATAATCATAGCATATAGCTTAGTCAGAAAGTATGTAAGCATAAAGATGGACATTTAATTGTTCCTCAACACCAAATCGCTTCAATCCAGGATTTAGCAAGTATCCAGGTAAGAATTAAGCAGAGCACAGACAATCTTGTCAGGTTTATCCTGGTTCAGACAGACAGATGTGTCTAAGGGAGGGTTATACTGCTTCAAACGTGAGCTCATGATTCCTCATGTGCCCTTTGTGAGGATAAAACATTGTAGCGGGAAAAACAATATATAAACTTGTCCTTCTGCGAGACCAGTGTGTAGGGTCCTGGGTGTACCCGTTCTCAGGGCTTGGAAAACAGTTGATTGTGTGTGCTTTGTTTGCTTTGTGAATGTGTGTGTGTGTTGGCGGTGGGGATAGGGATGGGTGGGTGAGTGTGTTGGTGGTTGTGTGTTTGCGCGCGCGCGCGCGCGTGTGTGTGGAGGGGGTGGTCGAGAATCCCAGGTGCACACAAAGTCCTTCAAGACTTACCTGCCCTGACTTATACGTGCTTCAGCGTCAGTTACTCACAACAGTCATTTTGGGGAGTGGGGTTGTTGTTGCACGTGTGTGTGTGTGTGTGTGTGTGTGTGTGTGTGTGTGTGTGTGTGTGTGTGTGTGTGTGTGAGTGTGTGTGTATGTGTGTGAGTGTGTGTGGATGTATGTGTGTGTGTGTTTGTGTGTGTGTATGTGAGTGTGTGTGTGCGTGGGAGAGGGGGGGGTGGTGATATGGTGGTCGGGAGTCAGATTACATACAACCTTAGTCAGTCCTAGGAGTCTTGCCTACTTTGATTATACGTGCTCCAACGTCACTTGATCACAAAGGTCATTTGAAAGTCGAACCATTATTTTGTGTCACAAAAAGTCAATCATGCTTACCATGTCAGCAATGTGTATTGCTGGCAACAACTTACACACCCCTTCACCCTTACACCCGCCCCGCTCCATTTTAATGATGTCGACAGTGTGTGCAAACTGCCTTTAAGGTAATATTCATCCAAAACAAAATTCATCGTCAACAAGATTCTCTGTCATGTTGAGAGTTTCTTAAGGCGCGTTTACTCAGTCTGGCCTCTTTTACACCCCTTTTCTCATTTTTCTCCTCCTCCTCCTGCTCCTCCTCCTTTCACCTCCCCCCCCCCCCCCCCGGTCGGCGTTTTTTGTCTTTTTGTTGTTGTTGGTTTTTCTATTAACTGTTCTAATGCGGTTGTAGTGGGCTAAATACTCACGGGGCCATTTGCTACAGAGAGGATGATTCTATCACTCAAATGGGATGATGTCGTGTCCGACCGTTTGCAATCACCCTATAAAGGCAGCTGTACTCTGTCTTCGAAATTAACTTTTCTAATCATATGTTCATTTGCATGATCTTGTTATTCCTTTGTGAACTCATCATTCAACTATTTAACTTCATCTTTTTTTTTCCTTCTTTTTTTTTGTAATAGTATTTCTTTGCCTTCATCTTAACTTCGGTTCTTCTTCCTCCTGTGGGACTATAAGTTCTCCTCCCTCTTCTTCTCTTTCCTATTTGTCTTCCTTCCTTGGAAGTACTATCTTGTCATCCTCATCCTCATCTTTTTTTTTTTTTCCTCGGGGATAGACTGTCTCTTCCCTTCTTTATCGTCTTTTTCTTTTTCGTCCTCCTCCTCCTTCTCATTCTCCGCCTCCGCCTCCTCATCCTCCTCTGTGTCTATGTCTCCAAGTCTGTCTCTGTCTCTCTGTTTCTGCTTGTGTCTTTATTTCCCTCTCTCTCGTATTCTACCCGCCCCCTGTCTTCATTTTCTCTGCCTCACCCCCTTCATCTCATCCCCCACAGCCATCCAATACGTGGTTCTCTATTTCTTCAATTAAAACAATCCTAATTCAATCACCATGCAAGAGAGTCTGTAAAGGTCAATTTATCACGAACAAAATCTGTGCAGTCTATGATATCACAGAGGCGACCTCTCTCGCTTTCTCTCGGTCTCTTTCTCTCGCTCTCTCTCGGTCTCTTTCTCTCGCTCTCTCTCGGTCTCTTTCTCTTTGTCTCTTATCTGTCTCTCTCATTGTCTCGCTCTGTGTCTCCCGTTCTCTCTCTCTCTCTCTCTCTCTCTCTCTCTCTCTCTCTCTCTCTCTCTCTCTCTCTCTCTCTCTCTCTCTCTCTCTCTCTCTCTCTCTCTCTCTCAAGCCCAATTCATCACGAAAAACACATTGTAACGGTCTAGTCATTACGATCCTAAATTGTGCGACGTCAGATCTGAAAGGTGATGCCATCCCTCTTGCTTCCTTCTCTTCCCCTCCCCCCACACACTCTCTCCTCCTGTCTCTCTGTGTGCCCTCTGTCTTCCCCACCCCCTCCCCCTCTCCCACCATGACGCAAAACTTTCCGTAAAGGTCAAGTCATTACGAACGCAATCAGTGCAACTGCGTCAAAGCTCAGTGGGGATTAAAGACGGCAATTACTTTTTCAGACCTTCAAGCAGTGAGGGCAGCCAACGTTCAAACCACAGCACGCTCTCTCGACTTCTCTTGAGCGTCGTCATCCTTCCTTGTAGCTACTGTTCGGGAACACTGCTGATCAGAACGTCAATTTTGGGGGAGTTTGCTGCGAATCTGACTAATGTGAACAATGTGGAGAATCCACTGTACCTTAAATCTAGACTTGCTCGAAAACGCACCACTAGTATGGTCATTAATTGAATTAAAGTGAGTGAATGCGCTTCATGGCGCTGTTCTTTCCGATGGTGGAAATGAAAAGTCGTCGAGAAGCGCCGCCTGAAGGCAAGACCTCTATGAACGCATCACGTACACACACAAGGGAAGTAACTCAGTGGAAGTAACCCAACTCAACCATCGCCAAGAGTGCTCTTCTTTGTCTCTTTTACGACCTTTAATTAAGCAATTTATTCATTCCCTTTTGCAAAATAGAGGAAGTGCTACTGGGCCTTAGCACTATTCGTAACCCACAATCTAATGGTATAACTTTTGAAGCGATCTTAGGGTCTTTTTTCTTAGGTAGTATTAGGTAGTATCCCTTTAAATTCCTTTGCATTTCAAGGAGTATGTAGATCATGGACATTGTACACAAGAGGGGAGGTGAACAGTAGTGGTGGAGGTGGAGGGCGTTTTTTTTGTGTGACTGGGGACGATTGTTTTCGCGTGCACATAAACATACTTCCGCCAATAGATAACATCAACGCTAACATCAATTTATACATTTCCTTTTGCAAAATAGAGGAAGTGCTACTGGGCCTTAGCACTATTCGTAACACACAATCTAATGGTATAACTTTTGAAGCGATCTTAGGGTCTTTTTTCTTATGTAGTATTAGGTAGTATCCCTTTAAATCCATTTGCATTTCAAGGAGTATGAAGGTCATTGACATTGTACACGAGAGGGGAGGTGAACAGTAGTGATGCATATGGAGGGCGTTTTTTTGTGTGACTGGGGACGATTGTTTTTGCATGCACATAAACATGAATCCGCCAGTAGATAACATCAACACTAACAGGATACATCCTGAACTCAGGTCAAAAATGAGTTACTTCCCTTCGGGTCTCATTCTATACCTGACAGGATGCCTTGGTTTTCATTCTGTGGGTAAGAAATCGATTTTTTTTTTTACATATTTAGATCTTTTCGTAATGTGTTATGGATATAAGCAGATTTGCGATCGTCGATAATGATTTTTCATGGTGTTGTGTAATTTTTATATAACAAAGGAATT
>NC_090245.1:28334632-28342132 GCF_037325665.1 Littorina saxatilis | reverse complement strand
ATTCTGCTAGGTTTCCTTTTTATGGATTAGAATGTGTTGGCGTTGAAATCGTATCTGCTGTGAAAATCTAAGTACACCGTATAGTGCGCATGCTTCCAAGACTTCTCTAAGAACTTCAATAACAATTTAAACATTGCTGATTACCAAAGGCGTCTGCATCATTAGCACACAATAAGACCAAAAGACAACAAACCTGAATAAAAACCGAAGCCACAGAGTCAGTAGATACAACACAACAAGTAGAAATGCTAATTGAGTTTTTCTTGCATAAAAGGGAGACCACCACCCACCAATGAAATCTCTTACACGTATTACAACGTTCACAAAAGTTAATGACAAAAACGTGAATAAGTCTGCATCTTCCAAGGACCTCATGCAGAGCTTCAGCATTGCTGATTGCCAAGGACGTCTGCATCATTCGCACACACTATAATACCAATAAGGTTTGCAGAAGAGGGAGACCACCACATACATAAAGACATCCTCTACAAGACTCACCGCCGTGACACAAAGCCCAACAGCGTCCGAGTCCAACAGTAGACCACTGCCACAATAAAGGCTTATCCAACCCACGCGTTGGTGTCCAATGGATGAATTACTGCTTGCGTAGGTTGTCAGCTAGCGCAATGCGTTGATATTTGTTGCGGTTTGTGTCGACTATAAAACCCGACTTTGAGTGATATTTCCGTCAGTAACAATTGTGCAGTTCCAACAGGATTCGGACAATACTGTCTGTACGCAAAAGGAGAACTTATTGACTGTGCTGAAAACTTGCTGCAAGTGTTTGCGCATTTGAGTGTGTGTGTGTGTGTGTGTGTGTGTTTTTCAAAAGAAGGCAAACATATATATATGAGATTCAAACTCAGTTTGATATATCTAGTGTAACCTACAAGGACATACAAACAGCCATATTCAGAATAGACGAGTTCAAGACGGAATAGCAGCCGCTTCTACAGACGCCAACCATAAACTGAATGAATACAAACGAATTGAACGTATGCCCCAAAAAGCATATGTATTAAAAACTACTTTGTCAACTCTACTGAATTAACAACAACAACAACAACAACAAAAACTTGATTTGCAAACTAGCCAATAGATTCAACACGTTTGAAATCAACCCTGATTTAACTGAAATATCCCATATTTTGCACATTTATTCTCACAATCAGACTCCAACAATGACGGAGATCTTCACAACCGGACCTCACCAATGCGGCGACTACGATCCACGCATCAACCCGATCCCCACAGGGCTCTCCACTGACGATCTCATCTTCTACTGCACCCTTCGTAACGTCTTCGGGATCTTCGCCTCTCTCATCGCCATACTCGGAATCATCGGCAATGTCATCTCGCTCATCATCCTGCCAAAGACATGTGGTGCCAGAAGCGCCATAGTGTTCTTGCAAAGTCTGGGCGTGTATGACACGGTATTCTTGGTCACCATCCTCTTCTTGAAGACGATTCCGTCCATCTCCATCATGGGACATTACGGTGTGGTGATGTCCAATGCTATGTCACCGGCCCTCTTTCCTTTGATGTACATCGCCCATATCGGCGCGATCTACAGTACCATCTGCATATCCAGTGAAAGGTTAGTAAAGATGATGTGTGTGAACTGATTCGGCGTATGTTTGTGATATTTGTCTCTGTTCCAAAGAGGCGTCTGCCCTCTGTCGGTCTCTTTCGTTGTCTCTCTGTTACCAGATCCGAGATGGTGAATGGCAGTCTATGTTTTTTTTTAATTTTTTTTGTTTTTTTTTGACATTTAGTCAAGTTTTGACTAAATGTTTTAAAGTAGAGGGGGAATCGAGACGAGGGTCGTGGTGGTGTGTGTGTGTGTGTGTGTGTGTGTGTGTGTGTGTGTGTGTGTGTGTGTGTGTGTGTGTGTAGGTGTGTGTGTGTGTGTGTGTGTGTGTGTGTAGAGCGATTCAGAGTAAACTACTAGACCGATCTTTATGAAATTTTACATGAGAGTTCCTGGGTATGATATCCCCAGATATTTTTTTTCATTTTTTACATTTAGTCAAGTTTTGACTAAATGTTTTAACGTAGAGGGGGGAATCGAGACGAGGGTCGTGGCGTATGTGCGTGCGTGTGTGTGTGTGTGTGTGTGTGTGTCTGTGTGTGTGTGTAGAGCGATTCAGACTACTGGACCGATCTTTATGAAATTTGACATGAGAGTTCCTGGGTATGAAATCCCCATACGTTTTTTTCATTTTTTTGATCAATGTCTTTGATGACGTCATATCCGGCTGTTCGTGAAAGTTGAGGCGGCACTGTCACGCCCTCATTTTTCAACCAAATTGGTTGCAATTTTGGTCAAGTAATCTTCGACGAAGCCCGGATTTCGGTATTGCATTTCAGCTTGGTGGCTTAAAAATTAATTAATGACTTTGGTCATTAAAAATCTGAAAATTGTAAAAAAGAAAAAAAAAATTATAAAACGATCCAAATTTACGTTCATCGTATTCTCCATCATTTTCTGATTCCAAAAACATATAAATATGTTATATTTGGATTAAAAACAAGCTCTGAACATTAAATATATACATATTATTATCAAAATTAAATTGTCGAAATCAATTAAAAAACACTTTCATCTTATTCCTTGTCGGTTCCTGATTCCAAAAACATATAGATATGATATGTTTGGATTAAAAACACGCTCAGAAAGTTAAAACAAAGAGAGGTACAGAAAAGCGTGCTATCCTTCTTAACGCAACTACTACCCCGCTCTTCTTGTCAATTTCACTGCCTTTGCCATGAGCCGTGGACTGACGATGCTACGAGTATACGGTCTTGCTGAAAAATGGCATTGCGTTCAGTTTCATTCTGTGAGTTCGACAGCTACTTGACTAAATGTTGTATTTTCGCCTTACGCGACTTGTTTGATAAATGTCTTTAATGACGTCATATCCGGCTTTTCGGGAAAGTTGAGGTGGCACTGTCACGCTCTCATTTTTCAACCAAATTGGTTGAAATTTTGGTCAAGTAATCTTCGACAAAGCCCGGATTTTGGTATTGCATTTCAGCTTGGAGACTTAAAATTTAATTAATGAGTTTGCTCAATAAAGTTGTCATTAAAATCGATTTTTCGCAAACAGATTTAAAATTGATTGCATCGTATTCTTCATCACATTCCGAATCTAAAAATATATTCATATGTCATGTTTACTCTTAAAATGTGATCACAATTAACGAAAATAGAATAATTAGTCTTACGATTAAAATGTAAGAAATCGATCCAAAAATGATGTCATCTTATTTGTGATCATTTCCTGATTCCAAAAACATATAGATATGATAGGTTGTATTCAAAACAAGCTCAGAAAGTTAACAAGATTACAGAAAAACGCGCTTTCCTGCTTAGCACAATACGCTACCGCGCTAATCTGGCGTGTCAATATCACTACGTTTTGCACGTGGAAGTTGAGCGATTTCGTTCACGCGGGGATTGACGAAGCTGTACTGTCTTCTATATATATATACGACTTGTGTCTGTGTGTTTGTGTGTTTGTGTATTTGTGTATTCGCCATGCACGGCCAAAGTTCTCGATGGATCTGCTTCAAATTTGGTGGGCATATTCAGGTAGACCCGGGACACGACACAACCTGGTCGATATTTCAACACGTGCTCTCAGCGCGCAGCGCGGAACCGATTTTGGTTCCACCTCAGCTATTTTGGTTCCACCTCAGCTACCCGGGCCCCCATACCGACACACCATAGCCGCTACACCACATCACAACGCCAAAGTTCTCGGTGGATCTTTTTCAAATTTGGACACCGTATTCAGCTACACCCCGGACACAATATCATCGATGAGATATTTCAACACGTGCTCTCAGCGCGCAGCGCTGAACTCATTTTCGTTTTTGTGTTCATTTCACCATTATAAGTAACTCTTCCTTATCTTCTCCAGTGTTTGGCGTTTATCTCCCTTCCTTCCTGTGGCTTTCCCGTTCAGTTGTAAGTTACTACACTGCGCTGTCCACTGCGCTGAGCGTCTTCGGATATTCCCGGCGTTCTGTTACTGTTATTATTTTTAGAAGGTCAACGCAGTGTACAGAACGTAAATTGGACCCGTAAATTATCCTCACTGTAAAAGTGCAAAGGTCGAATCAATTTATAGCCACGCCAAAAATACACTGTCATCTATCTCTCTATAGATACGGCTTCTCTGTGTTTTTGTGTGTGTGTGTGTCAGTGTGTGTGTCTCTATGTAAGCAACACCTGTGCATTGTTCAGTTCTGTTTGTGATGTGGTCTGGCGGCTTTTGTGTAATTTTATGTACTGGCCTTCCTTTGAGAAGCCATAACTTGCTCAGTCCTGATTGAGTGGAGTTCGCCTCCAAAGGTGATTAACACGGTTACATTCGTCGACAAGGATGGGACTCGATATGGTCAGGATTGGCATTATGGCCACTGAATCATTTTCGTGCTGTTCCCATTCCACGAATCTGGGAGGGACCTAAGCTTGGCGGGTCCATTGTTCGGACCCGGCGAAGCCGGCGTACGGCTCTAAGTACTTCTTCCCGGCGAAGCCGGCTACCCGGCGAAGCGGGTATTCATTCTAGTAGTGAATAAATACAGTGCGTTCAGTTTCATCCCGTGAGTTCGACAGCTTGACTAAATGTAGTAATTTCGCATTACGCGACTTGTTACATTTAGTCAAGTTTTGACTAAATGTATTAACGTAGAGGGGGGAATCGAGACGAGGGTCGTGGTGTATGTGCGTGTGTGTGTGTGTGTGTGTGTGTGTGTCTGTGTGTGTGTGTGTAGAGCGATTCAGACTAAACTACTGGACCGATCTTTATGAAATTTGACATGAGAGTTCCTGGGTATGATATCCTCAGACGTTTTTTTCATTTTTTTTATAAATGTCTTTGATGACGTCATATCCGGCTTTTCGTGAAAGTTGAGGCGGCACTGTCACGCCCTCATTTTTCAACTAAATTGGTTGAAATTTTGGTCAAGTAATCTTCGACAAAGCCCGGACTTCGGTATTGCATTTCAGCTTGGTGGCTTAAAAATTAATTAATGACTTTGGTCATTAAAAATCTAAAAATTGTAAAAAAAATATTTTTTTTATAAAACGATCCAAATTTACGTTCATCTTATTCTCCATCATTTTCTGATTCCAAAAACATATAAATATGTTATATTTGGATTAACAACAAGCTCTGAAAATATATAAAAATTATTATCAACATTTTTTTTTCGAAATCAATTTAAAAACACTTTCACCTTATTCCTTGTCGGTTCCTGATTCCAAAAACATATAGATATGATATGTTTGGATTAAAAACACGCTCAGAAAGTTAAAACGAAGAGAGGTACAGAAAAGCGTGCTATCCTTCTCAGCGCAACGAATACCCCGCTCTTCTTGTCAATTCCACTGGCACTGCCTTTGCCACGGGCGGTGGAGTGACGATGCTACGAGTATACGGTCTTGCTGCGTTGCGTTGCGTTCAGTTTCATTCTGTGAGTTCGACAGCTACTTGACTAAATGTTGTATTTTCGCCTTACGCGACTTGTTTTTAACTTGTATGAGGAGAAGGAGGCTTGGGATAGTGTGTCAACTTCCTGGGAAAAATACCGCGGAAATGCGGAACGCTTTTCTATGCAAGAGATCATTTGTAGAGAACTAAAAATTGGTGACAAAAACAGTCTAGCAGGCTGTGTCTCTCTTGTTAGCCGAAGCATGCGAACAACGTAGAGTGCTTTATATTCTGCGCAGATTCCGTATTTTTTCTCTCCTTATTCTTTAGTTAATACTGGTTTTCTTGTTTTTTCAGCTTTTTGCTCCCATTTCGCAACTTCCTTTTAACTTTCTTAGTCCCGCAGAATATACATTGGTGCAATTGCGCTATTTCAGAAGACGCTTGAGAGACGTTTTAAACAAACACACACACACACACACACACACACACACACACACACACACACACACACACACACACACACACACACACACACACACACACACACACACACACACACACACACTCAAGCCACACAAAGAAAGACTATCCGCACTATAGATATCTAGAAATTGTTGTTTTTACACCCCCGGTATAGGGGTGTGTATAGGTTTCACTCGATGTGTTTGTGTTCGCAAGTAGATCTCAAGAATGAACGGACCGATCGTCACCAAACTTGGTGAACAGGTTCTATACATTCCTGAGACGGTCCTTACAAAAATTGGGACCAGTCAAACACACGGTTAGGGAGTTATTGGTGGATTAAAATTATACAAGGCCTGGTATAGACGGACACCCCCGTTGGTCAAAGGGAAATAACCATTCTCACTGCCACCAACTGAGATGGTTATTTCCCTTTGACGGGGGTGTAGTTCCTATCGGAGGAATTTCTTGTGTTTAACTGTTACTTATCTTTTTAACCTTCCCCCGTCAGCACAAAAACAAAGAAACGATACGGTGAAACGTCACGTTGAAAAGTAAAGGATAACAACCATGGTTTACATCAATTAATGTTGTGTGTATGATAACAAACCCACATCTAATAGAGTTCATCTAAGACGTTGAATGCAAATCAGATTTTGACTCCAGATTGATATGATTCCCCCCAAAACAGGGGATCTGTCCAGTTTGTTAAAAATCAGGTTAAAGTTTACACAGACGTAATTATTTCGTAGGACATCGACATTGAAAGCTAAATAGGCTGCATTGACATGAGCTGTTTCCGATAAACGATGCTAGTTTATTTAATGACAGATTCGTAAATAAGCTTTGTTGGAATGTTGTTTTGTTGGAAGATTGTTTTGTATAGGGAAGACGTGTTTTAGCGGTGCTATTCTAGGTCAGGTGACCTTGTTGTTTTGTTATTTCCTTCGTCCATTGTTTCTGTCTTTATTTGTTTTCGTAGTCTCTTTTTAATGTTTGTGTCACGATAAAAACAGTGTTTTGACGGTGCCTTTCTTTCGAAAGGTTCTTCGTGTTCAGAGTCTGATGTAAAAATGTATTGATGCCGCGGTCTTGTTGCGAAATCTTCTTCTTCTTCTGCGTTCCTGGGCTGAAACTCCCACGTACACTAGTGTTTTTGTACGGGTGGGTGTTTACGTGTATGCCCGTTTTTATCCCGCCATTTATGCAGCCATATGCCGCTTTCGGGGGAAACATCCTGGGTATTGTCGTGCTTCCATAACCCACCGAACTCTGACATGAATTACCGGACCTTTACGTGTGCACTTGGTCTTGTGCTTACGCGTACACACGAAGGAGGATAAGGCACATACGTTGACCTGGGAGATTGGACAAATCTCCACCCTTAACCCATCAGGCGCGGCCGGGATTCGAACTCACGACGTTCCGATTGGGAGGCCGATGTCTTATCCACTCAGCAAATGCGCCCGTCTGTTGCGAAGTGATGTGGATAATCACGTTTGCGTGATAATTATGTTCTTTTCAGTCCTATGCCGCCTTTGAGAGAGAGCTTGAATCTGTAGACATGAGAAAAAATTCCCGCGTCAACCAC
>NC_090245.1:28253880-28334432 GCF_037325665.1 Littorina saxatilis | reverse complement strand
AGAGAGAGAGAGACAGAGAGAGACAGAGAGACAGAGAGAGACAGAGAGAGAGAGACACACACAGAGAGAGACAGAGAGAGAGACACACACACAGAGAGAGACAGAGAGAGACAGAGAGATAGAGAAAGAGACAGAGAGAGAGACACAGAGAGAGAGAGAGAGACAGAGAGAGAGAGAGAGACACACATAGAGAGACAGAGAGAGACAGAGAGAGACAGACAGAGAAAGAGAGAGACACACACAGAGAGAGACACAGAGAGAGACACAGAGAGAGACGCAGCGAGAGACACAGAGAGAGAGAGAGAGAGAGACAGAGAGAGAGAGACACAGAGAGAGACAGAGAGAGACACAGAGAGACACAGAGAGAGACACAGAGAGAGACACAGAGAGAGACAGAGAGAGAGAGACAGACAGAGAGAGAGAAACACAGAGAGAGACACAGAGAGACAGAGAGAGAGAGAGAGACAGAGAGAGAGAGAGAGACAGAGAGAGACACAGAGAGAGACACAGAGAGAGACAGAGACAGAGACAGAGACAGAGAGACACAGAGAGAGACACAGAGAGACAGAGAGAGAGAGAGAGATAGAGAGAGAGAGACACAGAGAGACACAGAGAGAGAGAGAGACAGAGAGAGAGAGACACACAGAGAGACACACAGAGAGACACACAGAGAGACACACAGAGAGACACACAGAGAGACAGAGAGAGAGAAAGAGAGAGAGAGAGAAAGAGAGAGAAAAAGAGAAAGAGAGAGCGAGACAGAGAGACCCAGAGAGAGAGACACTGAGAGAGAGAGACACACAAAGAGAGAGACACAGAGAGAGACACAGAGAGAGACACAGAGAGAGACAGAGAGAGAGAGAGAGAGAGAGAGAGAGAGAGAGAGAGAGAGAGAGAGAGAGAGAGAGAGACACAAGCAAGCTCTCTCTCTCTCTCTCTCTCTCTCTCTCTCTCTCTCTCTCTCTCTCTCTCTCTCTCTCTCTCTCTCTCTCTCTCTCTCTCTCTCTCTCTCTCTCTCTCTCACACTTTCACTCGCTCGGAGATCACGACATCAAGTAAAAAATCACAAAAAACAATCAGGCATCCGCTGACGGCAGTATCACTGTGTTCTGCTGGTGTTTTCTTTGAACTCGGGTTTGTTAAAAACAACGGCAGAACACAGTAAGGGAAGTTGCTGTGTTCTGCCGTTGTTTTTTGAGAACTTAAATCGGTTTAAATGGACTTACTTTATGAAATCTCAGGAACTAAACGTCATTGAAACTTAAAATTTACTGACAAAATGCGCGCTGATGTGCTCATAATGATGACATAAAAATCTCATTTTTGGCAAAAATGGACTTACTGTGTTTTGTCAGAGGACGGCAGACCTTTTATCATCCCCGATTTCATGACAGAAACACAACAAGCGTTCAAATTTAGAAAATGACAAAACGCTCATTTGTTTATAAACAATCTCAACATGGAGTCAATGACTTCAGAACGAATATCAACTATTGATGAGTGTTTTATGGGAAGTAAAGTAAATGTGGAGACGCTTCAAATGTAAATAAGCAGATACAAACGCACCATGTGTATTGGTTAACTGCAAAATAGAGTACTAATAGACCTAAAAGGATTTTGCTGCATTCACTCTCAAAAATCTGTCTTCTATCACTTGTTCATCCAGCCTACCGCGTTTTGAAATCTGAAGAGGACTTCTTCATGGCATTTCTAGCAGACTTGACTCGGTTACATTTCCGGCTGACTCATTACTTGTCCGAGTGCTTCTTCTTCTGCGTTCCCAGGCCCGATTTCAAAAACGTGTGACTTGATGAGTCAGACGTAATTGTAGAGTAGATGCGGGCATTTCCTTCTTGCATCCGGGTTCTAGCACCCTCGACCCAAAGGCAGTTCCGACTTCATCAGTTCACTTCGGTCAAGTTAATCATGTCGTCAGGAGAAAGTCATAGGTGCCTGAGGGTAAGTGTTGGGGAAAATCGAATATTTGTTTTGTCCCATGGCGACAGTCGGCAAAAAAATGCGTCTGTCTGCGTGGGCAATAGAGTCGCTTGCGAGACTTTATGCACACAACAGACATATGAGACTGTATGCACACATCAGACAGATGGGTCTTTGTGCACACATCAGATATATACAGGAGCGCGTGTACATAGCCATATGACGACAGATAACACAACATTTAGGACTGAGCCCGCTACACAAACAGATGTAGCCGGCTAAGGCAAACACATAATTTTACATACAGTGTATAAACACAGAACAAAACGGGAACTTCAATTGCACACAGCTTTGAACAAAAGGAAATCAAACTATGGATTGATATCCAACGAAAAAGACCCATGACAACTCTCTGCTCCCTTATTTTTGTTGAAGAACCTAATCCGACTACGGAAATGACAACTAACAGAAAAAGAAAACGTCTTACTTTCTTTTGTTCTTGCTATTTCATATTCCCCTATCTTGTTTTCTGTCTGTCTCTCCGTCTTTCTTTCTTTCTTCTTTTCCGTCCTTCCTTCCTTCCATCCTTCCTTCCTTCCTTCCTTCCTTTCTTCCATCCTTCCATCCTTCCTTCCTTTCTCCCGTCTATCCTTCCTTCCTTCATTTTTTCCTTTCTTCCTTCCTTCCTTCCTTCCTTCCTTCCTACCTCCCCTCCTTCTTTCTGTAACAGTCTTTCAGCTGACAATCCTCAGGATGAACTAGACCATTCGGGTTTACATAAAACATTGTGCTCTCAGTAAAACAAGATCGAACAAGAATCCGTTTTTATTCAAGCATCATTAACGAGTGAAAATAAATGTCCATATCACTACAGAGCAACTTTATCTACTACGAACGCCAGGTTTCGCGGAATCACCCGGTACAAACGAGACATATTCGTGTGATTTGACCGGAAGATTAGAAAGTGGAGACACGTATATTAGCGGTTATCTGACCGTGATCTTTCATTAATATGTCACGGTTGCTCTTTTATGTCCCTTCGTTTGGCAAGTCCTTTTTTTATATATAATTTTTTTTTAGAGCGCTGTGTATTCAGCCGAACGCTAAATAAATAGAATTCAGCGTCATTGTCGCAAATATCCTGCAATCTCTTCCATGAATCCACTTGTTATCCGTTTCTTATCGGATAAGGGTTATTATTACTGCATGCGTTCCGCCGATTTGTATTGAGTTTTTCTACGTTTATATATAAGAGCGTTTGCAAGCCCATTAATTATTGAACAAAATAGTCTGTAACTCGCATTGGTAATTTGAGAGGGGAGGGTAGCAGAGAGAGAGAGAGAGAGAGAGAGAGAGAGAGAGAGAGAGAGAGAGAGAGAGAGAGAGAGAGAGAGAGAGAGAGAGAGAGAGAGAGAGAGAGAGAGAAAGCAATCCGTCTCGGTCATGGGGTTTTGGCTAGCCAAGCCTTACTACGTGCAGTCTTGGTGATGACTGGTTTTCAGTGTTGTTTCAGTTTCAAGCCGACAGATTTACTAAATGTTTTGATATCGCTTCCCGCGACTTTTTTCTCAGATCATGTAAACAAATAAAACCTTCTAAAAAAAACAGATCAAAGTACGGATCGAGGAGAATGAAGTGGAAGACAAGAAACTGTAGACGCATGTTTACTCTGACCATTTAAAGTGCACACCGTCCCGCAAAAAAACACACCAAAAGAAACGAAAAAAGAGAAGCAGAAGAAAAAAGAAGACCAAGAAGAAGAAGAAGAAGTCAATCAATCAATCAATATGAGGCTTATATCGCGCGTATTCCGTGGGTACAGTTCTAAACGCAGGGATTTATTTAGTTTTATTTTTTATTTTTATTTTTATGCAATTTATATCGAGCACATATTCAAGGCGCAGGGATTTATTTATGCCGTGTGAGATGGAATTTTTTTTTACACAATACGTCACGCATTCACATCGGCCAGCAGATCGCAGCCATTTCGGCGCATATCCTACTTTTCACGGCCTATTATTCCAAGTCACACGGGTATTTTGGTGGACATTTGTATCTATGCCTATACAATTTTGCCAGGAAAAACCCTTTTGTCAATCGTGGGATCTTTAACGTGCACACCCCAATGTAGTGTACACGAAGGGACCTCGGTTTTTCGTCTCATCCGAAAGACTAGCACTTGAACCCACCACCTAGGTTAGGAAAGGGGGGAGAAAATTGCTAACGCCCTGACCCAGGGTCGAACTCGCAACCTCTCGCTTCCGAGCGCAAGTGCGTTACCACTCGGCCACCCAGGCCAAGAAGTGCGTGGCGCTGGCACTTTCAGGCGTGGAATTCAAACTAAACCCTCGGATGAAGCACTTCAAAATGCACCGGGGTCCGTAGAAATGCGATTCTTTCTACAATAAGACGAAATCAACAGGAAATGGTACGTCATCCTCCGTCAGCCAATTAAAGTGAACAGGTCGTGTATATATCATCTCCAAAAAATGTATGAGTAACTTCCCTTTTTTTCTGTTTGATTTTCTTAGTCTTCAGATTTCTGTATGCGGTTTTGCTGCATTTTTCTAGGCTACTTATGTTCTTTCCTTTTTTTTGTTTCTCTTTTTCTTCTTTCGGTATATGTTTTTGTTTTTATTCCTTTTTTTCTGCTTTGTATGTGTGATTCTTTGGGTTTTGGAGACAGGAAGTGACGTCAATGAAGATCGTACATGCGAGACAAAAACTTTAGAAAAAGAAAGAAATTGTTATCGATTTCAAATTATTCAGATAAGTTTACAGGGAGCGGTTCGTTTTTACGTGTTTTTCTTTGTTCTTTGTGTGTTGTTTTTCTGGTTTTGTTTATTTTTGTCATTGTACATCTGTCAGTGTGTGGCAGTATACATGTAAACAGAGTAAATACGGTTAATGGAAAGTGTGTGCTATTATTAACTGCACAAGTGGCGGAGAGAAAATGATGGTCCTGGGGGGGGGGGGGGGGGGGGGGGGAATCAGGTGGGCATTGGATCATGTTTCAACAAGATCAGCAGTTTGTTGTCGATGTTTAGAGGGTGGAAGTAATGCTGCTTCTTTTTAGAAAGCGCAACGTGTCCATTTTCAATACATTTTCTCTTCCTGTTCTCTGTGAACTTTTAATAAGATATATATATGAGAACGCTTGACAAAAAGCCAAGAGAATAGTACTTGGCTGCACAACTGCGTCTAATATCTGGTATGTGATTTATGCAAATGCGGCCCAAATAAAATCAGAGCAGAATAGGCCATCGCCCTGATGCATTATTTATTGCTCATAATAATGACATATCTATCTTCAGACCGCGATCAACAGTTGCCATCAACCTATAACACTCTTTATGCAAAAATATAGCTTTCTTGATTGACACATCTGAGTTTATATCTGACTCTTCTGACCTTCTCCTGTCCTCCTCAATGCTGAGGATGATCAGAAAAATAGTGTGTTAAAGATGACTCTCTTGTGGGCAGCAGCTTGGTTGGAAATAGAGAGTTTACGGGGACAACGTCCAAAAACTCAATACGGATACGAGAAAGAAAAATGTGTCATGCCTGTCGTTCCTGACTGCCGGTGTAACACCCCCCCCCCCCCCCCCCCCCCCCCCCGTGTAACACCCTCCCCCCTCCCCCTCTTTCACGAATGTTCCATCGTGGACAATCAGATTGGCATCAGCAAACGCAACATTACACCGGCAGTCTGAGACGGGGGTAAATGGCGTTATCTTTGTCTCGGTCCCGTACTGGGTATTCGATCGTTTTCTCCACAATCTCAATAATGTAAAGTACAATTATAGACATTGTGGCACACTGGTTAGGACGGTGTGTTGCCCTGAGATAGGTTTGTTTGTTTAGTTAACATGTGTAATGGAAAGTGTCAAAGATAGGTGTTGAAGCTGGCTCTGCTATATACAACAGCTTGCATGCTAAAGTGAAGTACAACAGAAGTGATGGCAGAGTAGTGCAGATTTGCATGAAAGGTTAGTTAGTTAGTTTACTTATCAGCGCTGGGTAAGTAGCATACAGAGTAACGAAGTCTTAATTTCTGTCGAATCATTTCTTTCTTTTGAGTAAATGATCACACAGGGGTGCATGGAACCATGTCGGAAGTCATAATTCCGGCTTTTTGGATAGATGTTCTGGCAGGCACTGCCACAAAAAAAATGCAGGTCTGAGGTCTGAGTCCAGGAATAAAAGTAGTTAAAGGAGTAACATATCAGGAAGAGCTTTTCGAACACAAATACACCCATGCATTAATTTCGTTGGAGTAAAGAAACACAGTTTCTCCCACACTAGTAATCAGGCTCGTCGCTACATGTCTAGATTTAGTGAACATGGCCTTTAATTCAGCGGTAACATCAAACAATCTTTTTCCCCTGAAAAATGGTCGTGGTAAGTAAAGCAATTAGAACTTGCCGTGTATGTAGCTGAGGTCGTTCATACATCACTCAAGTGGGGCTTGAGTGTGGTTATTTTGTGGGTGTATTTTGAGCAAACATAGTATTAATCGCTCTTAATTCCTTTCCGTCTTGTCAGAACCCACCTTAACTGTTGTCTCTGTAGATTTAGTACTGGGACTAACAGCCTCCTTGATTTCCATTAAGTTCCTTTCACACGCAGTCTGGTTGTCTTAGGGGTGGGGGGGGGGGTGGGGTGGTCATTTCAAATAGAATTCAACAAGAAGCTGACGCCGCAGAAAAGAAGAACAGAATGCACGACGGAAAGAAAGAAGGAAAGAAAAAGACAAAAAGAAAGAAAGATAGAAAGAAAGAAAGAAAGAAAGGAAAACAGACAGACAGACAGACAGACAGACAGACAGACAGACAGACAGACAGACAGACAGACAGACAGAAAAGAAACAAAGAAGAAAAGAAACAAAGGAACAAAAGGGGAAAAGGACCACACAACTACACAGAAAACAAAGCAAGGAAACAACAAACAAAAGTACTCGAGCCAATTGTGCCCCCACCACCAACACAATCAGTCCGTTCTTACTAACCACGTCACACCCCAGTCGGATTAACACCGTATGAGAATCGCCACCAGAGTATTATTGCCCTTCAAGCCGCCAGACATTGTCTCAATCTCACTGTGTTAGTACGCCGGACTTTAGTGTGACCATCTTTCGCCGATCCAGCAACTGACCAGAGCTGCGTTGTCTACGCCTGACGCCTGATCAGTCTTGACCATCGGGTGAGAGTAATTGGGGGTAATTTCGTCCTGCGGTTGAGAAGATTAGTGGGGTGGGATGATTTGTAAGGTGGGAGGGAGGGGGGAGGGAGATAGAAAGTGGGGATTGGGGAGGATGAACAAGACACATCAACGCACGCGCGCGCGGACGCACACTGACACACACACACGCACGCACGCACGCACGCACGCACGTACGCACGCACACACACACACATACACACACACACACTCCACACACGCACTCCACACACATGCACAGACATACGCAGGCTGAAAAAAGCGAGTAATTGGCAATGAATAAACAATCAATGTTTGTGACTATCAATCAACCGTCCACAGAAGCAGTGCTGTCTTTGCCTCTGGGTAACGTTGACCAATGAGGGGACCAAATTGGGCTGATCTAATCAGAAACACGAGTCAGGTGAAAAAGAAAATAAAGTGCAGCTTGAGCTTAAACAGAAAGAGACGTAAGTAAGACGTAAGACATTTTATTGATTAAACACACAAGGTTCATTTCAACGGGGTGTGGGGAGGGGGGGGAGTCAGTAATACATGCCGTGTGTTTGTATTTATGGACAATCACCCGGTTTTATCTCTTTCTCTCTAACATATACTCACACGAACGCACGCACGCTCTCACTCTCTCTCACTCTCTCTCTCTTAAACCTAAAGACATATCCAGCGCATGAATTAACAATAATATGAGTAGGTGCAACGACAAACAAGTTTACAGTGCTAACATACATTATCGGCTTTCGATCATGCTCTATCGTTCCACAGCACAAACTCTCTCTCTCTCTCTCTCTCTCTCTCTCTCTCTCTCTCTCTCTCTCTCTCTCTCTCTCTCTCTCTCTCTCTCTCTCTCTCTCTCTCTCTCCCAGCATACATTATTTGCAATCAAAACTGCTCTAACATTCCACGGCACAAACTATGTATAACACATCGCCGTCTCGTTCACCTGTTCCACATTGAGTAACTAGTCCAAAAAACTTTTCCTTTTTTGAAAAACACGATATAAGAATCTGGCCACATGCACCACTGAATCCCCTTTATCTACAGACATAACACGTATAATACTGTTCGCATCTTCACTCTGGTTTTTTTCTCTTAATATTTTGACATCAAGTCTATAATCACAATATCCTTTGCATACAAACAATACATGTTTCTCGTCTTCCACGTCCTCTCTGCATACAGGGCAAATCAAAAGGCCCGGTACAACGTCAGTTCGATAGCGGCATTTGTGAGTGTTTATGGGTAAAATACCAAATCGAAATTGTATGTATGCATCTCCAAAACAGAGAAGCTGAATATGGTCTATATACACTTCAGCGCGAATTTCTTGTTTAAAGAGCGAATAAAATTCAAATCGCTCCGAGTTCATGATGCTGTCGTGCCAGTCTTGCTGGAAGCAATCAAACAATCGCTGTCTGAATACTGCTATAAATCGATTCAAATCGCCTACACCTTGTTGCAGCCAGACATCTCCAAAGCCGTACATGCATAACATGTCTTTCAAATAATGAGACCATGTTTTCTTGCCATAACCCTGTAAATGTTTCATCATGTCATATGCTTTCCTTGGGAGTCTTTCGCTTGGCAAATGTAACACTCTCAGCCAATACTTAATACAGCGAACCGACGAAGTGACATAAAGTGGGTAGCGGCCTAAGTCACCATACAAGGTATACCATCTTGTTTGGTGTTTGTCGTCCTACACACAAAAACTTCTTGCATGCAAACAAATGGGCTTTCTCAAGAGCTTTAAACCTTTGGAATCCCCACAGCTCAGATCCATACATTAAGATCGGGAGGACCTGTGCGTCATATATTTTAAAAAATACGCTTCTAGGTATGTTGCCTAGCCTCCACAAACATCTTAGGATTTGGCCAGTCCTTATCTTTGCCTTTGAGGCCAGATCGCTGACCATTTGCGTCAATGACAAATTTAAACAGAAAGAGAGAAAGAAAGAGAGAGACAGAGAGAGATAGAGAAAGGGTGCGAGAGATAGAGAGAGGGAGAGAGATTGACAGAAAGAGAGAGAGAAAGGGAAAGACGCACAGAGAGACGGCAAGAAGGAGCGAGAAAGAGATCATAATTTATCACATTTTATTTTACGAGGGTTGTGGCAAAGAGAAAGAGAGCAAGAGAGAGGGAGAAAGAGACAGGGAGACAGAGAGACAGAGACAGAGAGAGTGATAGAAGGGGTGGGGCACAAGTAAGAATACGGACAAAGATATAAAACACCAATAGAGATACACTCACAAAACACCCGTAACCTCCCCCCCCCCCCCCCGCACACACACACACGCATACGCACACTCATACTCTCCGCCCCCACCCACCCCAAAGTCTCACTCTTAATTCACAATGAATAAAGAAACTGAGAAACTGAGAGTGCCAGTGTTTGAGACTATCAATCACCTATCCATTGAAGCAGCACCCTCGTTGCCTTCAGCCTCAAGCCTCCCGCGTACTGTAACCACCGACCGAGAGGAGCTGGGCGAATCTGATTGTGATAGGAAACCCGGGAAAGAAACCACAACAAAGAAAATAAATGCAGACGTTGAGAGAAAAAGGGGAGGGGGGGGTGGGGGGGTTAGGCAGATGAAGAAAATTAAGAGAGGGAGAAAATAGGGAGAGGGCGAGACAGAGGACAAGAGGGGAAGGGGGGAGGGGGGGAGAGAGGGGCGACGACAAAAGGCATAGACATACAGAGAGGAGAATACCTCCGTGTTTTTTGTCCAAGAGACAGGGAGAGTGTTCAAGCTGAGAAACGTTCATGAAGACAGGAGAAAAATTTTAAACAAACAAACAAACAAACAGACAACTAACTTCAGTAGGCCAACATATGCACTTAATGCCAAAACTGATAACGCCGACACTTTATCACGTCAAAAATAAATGTCTTGACGACGAAAATATTGAATTGTGGACGACAAAAAAACATAACTGGACAATCAAAAAAGACGTCAACAAGATTAGCCGTTTGATTTCAAGCACGCGTCTATGGGACCTAGGGGGACCTCATGTGCGTGATCTAACTATACAATGGTCGGAAAGGCAAGCAGCCAATATTAAGTTTGACAAATCGTTAAAACGAGGGAAACTGACATGAATGCATGTCTGACAGGTTGGGGGAAGTCCCGTGAGATAATAACTCGGGAATAATTGGTTGTGGTTGTTTTGACGTTCCAAGAACTGAGAACAAATCGACATGATCAAGATTGTAATAATGACAGAAAAACCGACGAATCTGGAGTGTTGACATAAAGAAACGCATTAAAACAAAATCAAGCAAACACATGATTGAAAATTGAAAAACAAGACGAAAAACAGAACATTTATGATATCCTCGGGAACATTTATTAATTGGAAAAACGGAACATTCTCTAAAGATTTGACTTCGTACGTGTTCTTTGAAATGTTTTTTCCTCATCATAACGACATTTTGTCATGCCTATGTCAGGGTGAACTGCTATGACTTCTTGTTGCGAGTGAGTGTCCAGAAAATGTTTCATTAGGTTCACGATTTGTTAGACACAAAACGTGCTTGTTCGCGAACCTCTCTCTCTCTCTCTCTCTCTCTCTCTCTCTCTCTCTCTCTCTCTCTCTCTCTCTCTCTCTCTCTCTCTCTCTCTCTCTCTCTCTCTCACTCTCTCCGTCAAGATATATATAAGTATGCCCTGTTCTTGAGTATAAATCAGTCTTCAGCTTTAAAAATGAACAGTCTCACGCGACCCCTGTAACAGAAAAAACAAGCAAGAACAACTCGTAACATGTAGTTTCCAGGGTATCTTGAGAAGGTTCAATCTAAAAGTTTTCAGCTTTTAAATGTGCAATCTCACGCGACTCAGTATAACAGATAGAAAATCAACAAAACCTCATAAACAGTATTCTGCCTCATCCTTTCAATTCTGAATTTCCAGGGTTCATCTAAATAAGGTCCAATCCATTCAGAGTAATCTCCAGTAACAGCACACCAGTCGTCTGCTATCTGGACTGGCTGAGAGTCTCGACTAACCTCCACAAGCTCTCATTTGTCTTGGTACGCCGAGATACGAGCGTGATTCTACTTTCTTATTATCCTTTGGCCAAAAGGTGGACTTGAATGTCGTTATGTCGGTAAATTGCTTTTCTGGTTATAATTATTCCCAAGATGCAAACGCTGATCTGTAAAACGTGCATGTCATGTTTCGGCTAGTAGCCTCTCCAAGCCCTTGGTACTTGGCGGAGACGCGGGTGTTCGCCTCGTTTCTGATTATCTATTATCCGAAGCACATGAGCTTGTATCAAAGCCCTGGTCGATTGAAGTGTCCTACTCCTTTATCATTACTGTAGTATTACTTCTCTTATTCATTGTACTATTATTATTATTATTATTATTATTATTATTATTATTATTATTATTATTATTATTATTATTATTATTATTATTATTCTTTGTAGTGAATAATAGTAGTAATACTACAGTAAGGTGAAAGGAGTAGGATACTTTAATCGACCGGCGCTTTGCTACAAGTTCCTGTGGTCCGAAAGTGCATGGACCTGTATGTCGTTATGTTCGCAAATTGCTTTTCCTGCTAAGGGCAAAATACATCTGCGCAGTCGCCACTACACTACATGCTGCGAATGGGATTATGACGAGTACTTGGCCTGTTTTCTTTTCACGCAACGTGTAGCGGGCTGGGGGGAAAAAAAGAATCACCTCAATAATCTGCAGTGCGTCGTCTGTCCTGCTGGCGTTACATAGGTGAGCGCCGGGCCTTGCTATCACGAGCTGCAGAGCTCCAATGATTGGAAGGGGGGGGGTAGCGGGCCCTTTTTGTTTCGCTATACACATCGGTTATCATGCGTACCGTCGGTACTTCACAATATTATGTTCTGCCAGATCTGTACCGACGCAAATGTACAGAGTTAATGACATGACAATAATCTTTCTGTGTGCGTGAAAGGCTCGGAGAACTTCCAAAAGTCGGCATGATAAGGCCTACATTAAAATGAGCGCTCCAAAGATCCCGTGTCGGCGAGAAATTTCCCTTCCGATGGCAAAAATATGAACCTCCTGATCTTCGGACCCTCTAATATGTTACTGACCTCCTATATGCAATGTAAGCTAATAATGCTTGTATTTTATTTCTTACGAGGACACTTTTTACATGTAAAATGATGAATGTTAATATCCAATATTTTGTAAAGCGCCATGAGACTGTTATCTGGCGGTGACCAGCGCGATAGAAGAATGTTTTATTATTATTATCATTATTATTATTATGCATTAAATTGGGGATCCCAAGACCCTCTAGGTGGAGCCTATAATTATGTGGTGAGCCCTGTGAAACCTGAAACTATAACTTTAATTCAACAGGTGCATAGCTGTGGTGTTCCCCCTACACGCTGTCCGCATCCTGACGATGAAGCGAGTGAAGACGGTCGCCGTCGGGGTTCTGGTGTGGGCCATCGTCTACAACATTCCCCGCTACATGCTCCTGAAACCCGTTCAGTACTGGGAACCCTCGATCAACAGAACCTGGGTTCGCCTGGAACCCAGCATCCATGCGGGTTCCGCCTATCTCGTCTCTGTCTACTTTGGTTACGTCAATACTGTCGGGAAAGTCGTCATCCCTGTGACGTTGGTCTCTGTCCTCAACGTCATCCTGCTCTGCTTTCTACGGCGGCGACGTCACTATCTCCTGCAGCAGGTAGAAACTGTTCCCCCAAAAAAGACAAAACTACTATATATTTTTTGCACACAAAAAATTCGTTATCGATGTTTTATTCAACTTGTCTATCTATCTGAAACGTGAACCAAATGTCCGACATTTTCTTTTGAGAATAATAAAGACGTATTTTATTCGACAGAAGTGTAAGAAATTTGGTGACCACTTTGCATTTTGTTGCGCTTCAATGCATTATAATAATAATAATAATAATAATAATAATAATAATAATAATAATAATAATAATAATAATAATAATAAATGAGCATTTATATAGCGCAACATCATAACTTTACAATTATGCTCTTTGTGCTTGACACATTTAAAATTAAAACACAGTTATACAAGCATTTACATCTACATTCATAGTCAACAACGCTTAATTAAAAGCATACACCATCAAACATACATTACAAAAGATTCTTCCACTAACTAAGTAATAAAAACATGAATAAAATAGGTAGTAAAAAACAAGGAAATACCAGCTGAATACCCTTAATCAAACAGAACATGTTATTAACAATGCTGAAAACAGTCCTAGATGTTTATATACATTATCACTAAAACAACAAATACACTACATGTAGCCTACTGATGGACTGAGAAAACAAAATCAGGGGTTGTATTTCTTGAAGAGGTGCGTTTTAAGTGCTCGTTCGAATGCTTGGGGTGACTGAGAGTGGCGGATGTGAAAGGGGAGAGAATTCCATTGTGTGGGTGCGCAGAAAGTACATTGAAAGCGCACACGCGCATGTACTGTCTCTGTTCGTAATGACATCCTGCAGATGTTCTATCTGTCCACTGTTGGTAGCGTGTTGACATATGCATGTGTGTGCTGGGGGGGTAACCTTAGTAAACAGGATAGTGACAGGCTAGAAAAGCTAGTCAAGAAGGCTGGATCTGTTGTAGGCAGGAAACAAGAGACCATTGAATCAGTTTGCCAGAGACGACTGACTGACCGACTGACCTCAATTTTGGCTGACGAGACACACCCACTGAAACCTGAATTTGACTCTCGACGCATTGACAGGAGTGGTAGACTGAGGGCTTTGGTTGCTAGAACGTCACGTTTCCGCAATTCTTTTGTTCCCAGAGCTATCCATGCTTTCAACCAATCACATGTTAGAGGCCTCTATCATGTTTCTCTGTCATAATTATTACTGTACTCTGTTGCTGGGTTATCTGTAAGGCAAAAAAAAAAAAATAGGTCTGTTTACGGTAACCCGACCGACCCTATTTTTTTCGCGCGACCCTAGACTTTTTTTTGGCATTTGGGGAAAAAAAAAAAAAAAAAAATCTTGGTTTTTTTGCAAAATAACGTAAAAATATGGTTTTTTGGAGAAAAAAAAAATCCCGACCTACCGACCCTATTTTTTTGGCCAATGTTACTGTAAACAGACCTTTTTTTTTTTTGCCTAATGTATGTATTTTTAGTAACTGTATTACCGTAGTTCAAATGTGCGGTGTTCTAGTCGACATGTGGTGCTTTGTATACCTTGTGTGTGCGTGGATTCTTGGACGTCTTTTTGTTATCGGAATTATGGTTTTTGTTAAATTGTATTGCTGTTGCTGTTGTTGTTGTGTGAGTGAGTTGTGTGTTGGCAGACTTGACTTGACGGATGACTGTTTGCGTTAGTGAGACTGTGATCCTACTCATAATAATCATACTCACTTATTTTCTTATGATGTTTTTATTTTTATTATGCATTCTTATTCTTTTGATTGGAAATGAGTATTGTTACAATTTAATTTCCATATGGATTAATAAAATTGAGTTGAGTTGAGTTGAATGTACTCACGCCAAACAATATGCCTAGTGTACTGCACATAGTTGGAATGATGAAAAACGTTTTGAACGCCCTCACGGTTGAACCATCTAGGGCATGTTCCCGGATGTTACCCCGACTCATGGTTGGAATAAAACCTTATGTCTTATGTCTTACAGGTGCGGTCATCCATCCATGACGGACACGCGCACTACACCGCCCAAACCGCACGGGGGTGGGGAGGCGGGAGGAACGGGGGGAGGCACGGCAGCGGCACGGGCGCTGCAGGCCAGGCCAGCAATCACCGCGTGACGTCAGTGGTGCTGGCCATCACAGGTGTGTTCCTGCTGAGCCAGGTGTTCACGGGCACACAGGTGTTGCTTCACTTGCTGGGGCTGGACAAGCAGTACGTGCAGTCCTCCACTGTCTTCGCCCAGGTGAGAATGGACGATATTCGGAAAGAACACGTGTGTGTGTGTGTGTGTGTGTGTGTGTGTGTGTGTGTGTGTGTGTGTGTGTGTGTGTGTGTGTGTGCGTGTGGTTGTTTGTGTATGTGTGGGTGTATATGTGTGTGTGTGTGTGTGTGAGTGTGTGTGTGTGTGTGTGAGTGTGTGTGTGTGTGTGTGTGGGTGTATATGTGTGTGTGTGTGTGTGTGAGTGTGTGTGTGTGTGAGTGTGTGTGTGTGGGTGTATATGTGTGTGTGTGTGTGTGTGTGTGTGTGTGAGTGAGTGTGTGTGTGTGTGTGTGAGTGTGTGTGTGTGTGGATGTGTCCGCGTTCATCCTGCCCAATCCCCACTCTCTATCTCCTCCCACTCTCCTCCACCACATTGGAGGGGTCAGTTATTAGCGAGGGTAGAGTTGGAAATACGTGCGTGTTTCCACGTGTTTCCGACACACCCCTCGCTTGTGATTGGCCCCTCCAATGTTTTTACGAGGTTTTGAAAGAAAAGGTCACCCTCCCACAACCCATACAAACCCGAAGGAGTTATTTTCGGAATTCGTCTATTGAGTCGAATGATCAATCAATCAATCAATCAATCAATAGGAAGCTTATATAGCGCGTATTCTGTGGGTACAGTTCTAAGCGCTTGTCGAAGAGTTGTCAACACAGGACTAACAAAGAAACTAACATCTACAGACGGACACGAACCCTGTCACACACTAGCAAACCCTGATAAACATACAACAAACAACTGTTTAACAACAATGTACACATCAATAGCTAGGTTCAAACAAAATAATATTAAGCACAAAGAAAACACCTCTCACAGAGCACAGCACAAGAATGTCTTTTGGGGCACAACACATCACGTCGAACATGAAAGTCGCAGCCAGCTACGGGAAGAACTAAGTCTTCAACCTACTCTTCAACGCGTCAAGAGAGGGGCTCTGGCGAAGCTCAAGCGGCAGGGAGTTCCAGACGGAGGGGCCCGCGGAGGGAATGATGGATGTCCCATGAGTACAACTCAATGTATCGATTGAGTACTGGAGTTCCCTTCTTTGGGCCATGTGACGTCAGAGGCCGACTTGAAGCCTGTCCTTAACTGGGCGAAGTCAACTGGGCGAAGTATACTTTGCGAAGCTGGCCGCACAGAGCTTTAGCGCTGAGTTTTCGTTAAAAAGACTTCGCAAAATCTTCGCGTAGTAGCTAGACTTCGGGCTCAAATAAGGACTGCCTTGAAACTCATACTTAAACGGATGGCAAACACTACAAAAGAGTGCATGTAAACTGTCATATTTTCTTTAAAACTACGAACAACGTATATTACATCGTTGCTACGTTATCTAAATGTTTCTATTATTATACAGTTCATGAACACGCGGAAAAATCATTCAGAAGTTTTAATCCTCTGAAGAGGAAGTAATTTTTCTTCGATTTAAAAAATAAGATATCGAATTTCCTCCCCCCTGACCCTTTCTCTCATACTCTGTCCCCCGTTGCGCGCGCGCGCGCGCGTGTGTGTGTGTGTGTGTGTGTGTGTGTGTGTGTGTGTGTGTGTGTGTGTGTGTGTGTGTGTTTGTTTTGTTTTTTTGTTTTGGAGGCGATTGCGCTGGTGCTTTCTGATTGGCCAACTAACAAACACGAGGAAATAGTGAAGTAGACAAACAACCAAAGAAAACAATGAGCAAAACCAAAAACATTATCACTAAAGTTCGAGACATTTATTCTCAGATTTTATATTTCTTAACATCAATCATTGCTTCATTCGCTTGTGTCTTCACTGCAAGCCGCTGAACATTTTGTCAAGATAAGTGTTGTCTAATTGGTGTTAGTCTGTACACTTAAAAGACTGCTGGGTCGATATATTTGTGAACATAACGTTTTGTTTTGTCAATAATTAAACGTTCCAACAACTTACCTTTCTTGTTTTTTGTTTCTTAACGACAACAAATATATGACTTATAATCTCTTCTTATTGCAGGTATGCGATACCGTCGTGATCCTAGTATCAGCCACCAACTTTCTGCTGTACTACGCCTTCGGGGAAAAGTTCCGCAAAATCATCCGAAGTCACATCTGCTGCAAGAAAAGTAATACAAATTCCACGGCAGACTCTATGTAAGACAACTCAACAGCTGGTGTGTGTGTGTGTTGTGTTTGTGTATGTGTACCCTTGTGTCCCTGTGTGTGTCTGTGTGTATTGTTGTCAGGAGAGAAGATCATTCGTGTGCTGTAAAGAAAAGCAGTATACGATACACGGATAACTCTATGTATATAAGACAAGTCAACAGCAGGTGTATGTATGTGTGAGTGTGTGTGTGGGGGAGGGGGGGGGGGCGGTCAGTATGTTTTGTACGTGTGTGTTTTTGTATGTGTGTGTGTGTGTGTGTGTACGTGCGTGTGCGTGCATGTGTGTGTTTGTGTATGTGTGTGTGTGCGTGCATGTGTGGGTGTGTGTGTGTGTATGCGTGCCTGCGTGTGCGTGCGTGTGCGTGCATGTGTGTGTGTGTGTGTGTGTGTGTGTGTGTGTGTGTGTGTGTGTGTGTGTGTAAAACATCAGTCTGCTGCAAGAAAAGCAACGCTGGTGTGTGTCCTTGCATGTGAATTCGTGTGGCTGGTGTGTGTCATGTTTAAGTTGTTGTGTTTGAGGGAGATGAATAGGTTTTTGGTCTCCCTGTTCTTCTTTTTCTTCTTCTTCTTCTTTCTTTGCTTCTTCTTCATAGTCAACTTGAAGCAGACCTTATATTCTTTAGGGGTGGGGAATGGTAGGATGGTGCTGTTAATAGACGAATTTCGAAAATAACTCTGTCGGTTTTGTATTGGTCGTGAAATAAGGAATCACCTTGGCTTTTACTTGAACAAACATTGGAGGGGCCAATCACTAGCGAGGCGTGTGTCGGAAACACGTGGACTGGAGCACGTGTGAATTTGTTTGTCCGAGGAAAAAGCAAGGACGCATTCACACTTTCACAACCCATACAAACCCGATGGAGTTATTTCCGAAAATAGTCTATTGAATATGATTGTCACGTGTATTTGTCGCGTGTTATCAATTGTTCATGATTGCTTAAGTGTCTATCGAACGCAGAAGAAGAAGAAGAAGCTTAAGTGTCTGTCTGCCTTTTGTTGGATATAATTGTGTCAACCTTTGGTGCTTTTAGTTGTGTGTTTATCTGCTTGTTACGAATGCCCTCTGCCTCTGCTGTCACTCTGCCTCCTCACGTGCATGTAATGGTATATGCACGTGCTCTATTTATCTCGTTTCTTTTTCTCTTCCACTTCTTCATTCTCAAAACCACTTTCCGCGAAAGCAGGTGTCTCCATGTGCGGAAACAAGTATTTCTGTCCTCATTACCCACCTTTTTCAACCCTGTCTCAAATGTTATTCCGCGGACACGGCCGGTATGCCTCGACGACATGAACGTATCCTTCACCTGTACGGTACATTGATACCGCGGCAAGACAGTTAGTAGTCTGACTAATCGTGATTTATTCAGTTCTTAGTCATCTGCTTCAGTCTCAGTCAGGGCTTCTGGGGGTAATAGCTTTCCATGCGTAATGGCGGCACTTACCATCATTTATTCGTCTTGGAACTAAAATCAAATCGTCAGGAGCCACTGCGCCACTTAGTACAGTTTGCTATCCAGTTAACCCTGTCGCGTAAATAGCATAGTAAAAATGTATTTCTGCGGACGTCGAACAGTCCGTTGGTACCTATTAGAGACAACCATCTGGACCCCCGCAGAAACAGCACATGAACACACATTGTCACCCTAGGTTGTAGATTTGTTTGCGTTTGTGCTAAGGCAGCAACGCTGCCGACTTTGTCGCACAACAATGAAACATTCTTCGTTAATGCACTGAAAAGTGGGATTTGTTGTGATCTCGCTAGGTCAGTAAACGTGGATGTTTTCCATTGCTGTCCGTTGTTTCAGAGCACACCCACACACGCACACACACACTAACGTTGTGTATAATAACACGTGCACATGTACTCTCTCTCTCTCTCTCTCTCTCTCTCTCTCTCTCTCTCTCTCTCTCTCTCTCTCTCTCTTTCCCCCTCTCTCTCTGTATGTATTTCTATGTTTCCTTTCATAACTCTTCGTGGCACTCATCATGTGGTTAGATGGATTGTAAGTATTATGACGTACCCACCTCTACATCTTTACCTAACAATCTCCACCCCAAGTTGTCTTCAAAAGACTTCAAAGATTTTTAGCTGATCGAATTTACTTTTCCGCTAGAAATCAACCGTGAAGTGTCTCGGTCGAGAACCTTTCCCTGAGAGTGATTGATACTGGATATAAATAGCCTAGACTGTTAAATCGAGAGCTTGAATTTAAAGCTCACATCAAAGCACACCGCACTGGCGGTAGTTTTAGATACAACCATTGGTTTTTTTTTGGTATCCCTTCACAATGAGGGAACTGACTAGTGTTTGAACTTGAACCCATCGTTTCAATATGAGGCGCTTTGTAAACTACAAATGTGACCCTCCACCACGAAATGAGTCGCATGTCACCTCGCGCGGTTCTGCGCTAGGCTTTAAAAATATAAGTCCGGGGAGTGTCTGGTAACAGTGTGAGGATCACCTTAGTCACAGGCTTATAACTCAAACAGTTTTCGCTCTTTTCTAAAACGGTTTTCACCACTGGATAGAGCACAAAAAATTCTTTAGGAAAATGTAAAAATATGAAAATCATGCAAAGGTGACATGCGACTCATTCCGTTGTGGAGGGTCACAAATATCCTGGTATTGTACGACTACGAAGACTGTCTTCTACCAGTAACAATGATTATCGGTTTTAAACTCAGCATGCTTACATCGAATTTTAAAAGTATTCGACAAAACGCTGTCAGTTGAAGCTTCTGGTCTACTTTTGATCATTTGATCACTTAAACTTTCAATGGTTGCTATGACGTGACCCTTTACTGAATTTAACCGAGTTGTTCAAGAATGTGTTTTTTTGGGGTTTTTTTATGTAGCAATCGTATTGAAAAACAGCTACAAACTGAACCGATTTTGATAACATGAAAACTCCCCAAATTACGTTTTTTTTAGTTTTTAATTTTTTGCCCCTATTTTTTTGCAGAATGAAGACTTTAAAGTCCTACGCTTTGTCCTTCAGACCGAAGGTAACATTGTTACGAAACTGGAAGAGGTGAACAAGCTAGTCATCCTTAAAAGGTATGGATAACAACAAAAATCCCAAAAACGAAAATCCACAGACTGTTTGATGTTTTGAATGAATACTGGACGTGGCTGACAAAGACTTAATCAAATGCCGTAAGGATTTTTAGCTTTACCGTAAACGGTAGAAATCGTTCGTTTTTGACCATTTTTTGAGATACATTCATTTTGGGACATGAACCCTTCACCTTTTCTACAATCTTCTGTTTACAAAGAGATGTCCGAAAATCGTGAAGAAAATTGTCTTTGATGCGGCTTGTTGTTGTTGTTGTTGGTTTTAAACAATATTTTATTGAATCAAACATGATACAATAATACAAAGATAAACAATAGGGACACGAACTCAAGCGAACGCTTATATTACGCGCCCTACGTAGTTGGAAAATAACACAAACATGATGTCGGACAAACATTACTTATAAACTGTGGAACTATCTAGATCAAAAGCATAGTTAAAGCAAACCAGAAAGAATAAGAACAAGTCGCGTAAGGCGAAAATACAACATTTAGTCAAGTAGCTGTCGAACTCACAGAATGAAACTGAGCGCAATGCAACGCAGCAAGACCGTATACTCGTAGCATCGTCAGTCCACCGCGCACGGCAAAGGCAGTGAAATTGACAGGAAGAGCGGGGTAGTACTTGCGCTGAGAAGGATAGCACGCTTTTCTGTACCTCTCTTTGTTTTAACTTTCTGAGCGTGTTTTTAATCCAAACATATCATATCTATATGTTTTTGGAATCAGGAACCGACAAGGAATAAGATGAAAGTGTTTTTAAATTGATTTCGAAAATTTAATTTTGATAATAATTTTTATATATTTAATTTTCAGAGCTTGTTTTTAATCCGAATATAACATATTTATATGTTTTTGGAATCAGAAAATGATGGAGAATAAGATGAACGTAAATTTGGATCGTTTTAGAAAAAAATAATTTTTTTTACAATTTTCAGATTTTTAATGACCAAAGTCATTAATTAATTTTTAAGCCACCAAGCTGAAATGCAATACCGAAGTCCGGGCTTCGTCGAAGACTACTTGATCAAAATTTCAACCAATTTGGTTGAAAAATGAGAGCGTGACAGTGCCGCCTCAACTTTCACGAAAAGCCCGATATGACGTCATCAAAGACATTTATCAAAAAAAGGAAAAAAACGTTCGGGGATATCATACCCAGGAACTCTCATGTCAAATTTCATAAAGATCGGTCCAGTAGTTTGGTCTGAATCGCTCTACACGCACGCACGCACGCACGCACGCACACACGCACGCACACACGCACACACATACACCACGACCCTCGTTTCGATTCCCCCTCGATGTTAAAACATTTAGTCAAAACTTGACTAAATGTAAAAAGCTAGCAGGAGGAAGAGGGGAGAGAGTGGAGGGGGGAGGAAAGAACGGTAGACACATATGAAAGAAGAAGGTGGTTAGCGCATACAAACAAGAATATACGTAGTACATTATAAACTGTAATCCAGTGGCAAATAAGCAGTAGTTCGCTGAATATATATTTGAAGAATGCATATAAAATAAGGATTTGTTGACATGAATATACGTACTGGGTCAAATCCACCCGTGTCTCCGCCTCTCACTGATCATGTCAAATTTTATTAAATGACATGTTCCCTCGCGAATAGTCAAATGACAATAAATTATTCGTTTTTTCCTTTTATTTACACATTGTTTCATAGATTCAGATTTTAAAGAGACGGATTTGAAAAACACAGGTAATTTGAATAATATTATCTTTGTGCCGCTGCATTCTCCCCGTCTATCTCACTTTCTCTTCTACAAGCCCACAACTCTCCTGCCCCCGTCCCCTCCCCCAAACCCATCGCCGTCCCTCTTTCTAATTTTTACATTTAGTCAAGTTATGACTAAATGTTTTAACATAGAGGGGGGAATCGAGACGAGGGTCGTGGTGTATGTGTGTGTGTGTGTATGTGTGTGTGTGTGTGTGTGTGTGTGTGTGTGCGTGCGTGCGTGTAGAGCGATTCAGACCAAACTACTGGACCGATCTTTATGAAATTTGACATGAGAGTTCCTGGGTATGATATCCCCATACGTTTTTTTCATTTTTTTGATAAATGTCTTTGATGACGTCATATCCGGCTTTTCGTGAAAGTTGAGGCGGCACTGTCACGCCCTCATTTTTCAACCAAATTGGTTGAAATTTTGGTCAGGTAATGTTCGACGAAGCCCGGACTTCGGCATTGCATTTCAGCGTGGTGGCTTAAAAATTAATTAATGACTTTGGTCATTAAAAATCTGAAAATTGTAAAAAAAATAAGTTTTTTTTATAAAACGATCCAAATTTACGTTTATCTTATTCTCCATCATTTGCTGATTCCAAAAACATATAAATATGTTATATTCGGATTAAAAACAAGCTCTGAAAATTAAATATATAAAAATTATTATCAAAATTAAATTTTCGAAATCAATTTAAAAACACTTTCATCTTATTCCTTGTCGGTTCCTGATTCCAAAAACATATAGATATGATATGTTTGGATTAAAAACACGCTCAGAAAGTTAAAACGAAGAGAGGTACAGAAAAGCGTGCTATCCTTCCCAGCGCAACTACTACCCCGCTCTTCTTGTCAATTTCACTGCCTATGCCGTGAGCGGTGGACTGACGATGCTACGAGTATACGGTCTTGCTGCGTTGCATTGCGTTCAGTTTCATTCTGTGAGTTCGACAGCTACTTGACTAAATCTTGTATTTTCGCCTTACGCGACTTGTTCTTTCTCTCTGTCCCCTTTCTGCTGGCTCTGTTTCTTGCATAACATGCGTGTCAAATAACCATCAATGGATTCTGTCCTGCCTAAATGTGCATTTCTTTATTCATTCTGAAAACGGTTTATCTTGTATTTTTGTGCGAACTGTGTAAATTAAAAGCATGTCAATTTCTCGGTCTGTCTGGCTGCCTACCTCCCTCTGTCTGTCTTTCTTTGTCTCTCTGTGTCTGTCTCTCTATCTGTTTGGCTGTCTCTGTGTGTCTGTATCTCTGTCTCTCTGTCTGTCTGTCTCTCTCTGTCTGTCTCTGTCTCTCTGTCTCTGTCTCTGTCTCTCTCTCTCTCTCTCTCTCTCTCTCTCTCTCTCTCTCTCTCTCTCTCTCTCTCTCTCTCTTTCATTGTCCATGTTATGGGGGTGGTGCGTGCAAAACGTTACATAACAAAGGCGACAGACTAGCAAGGGCACAAAATCCTGCAACAGAAAAAAAATGGTTTGAGGAACACAGAAGTCTCTTGAGAGACGAGCGTCAAATGAGCTCATGAGGTAATAGAATTCCGCGTCAGTAACTTTACATTATGCCTTTTTCCACGCGTTTTTTTTTTTTCAAAATGGAAATTGCGCCATCATTGTTGCACATGTCAGCCGAACGCCTCATATATTTTGATAGTCATTGCGTTCAATGTGTGTATGTTGTGCGATATTGGGTGGTGTTACATTTATCCAAGGGATGGCTAGCCGCATCTCTCATTGTAGAAACGTATTAACACAGGCAATATGATTGGATTACTGTTAGAACACGCGCATGGTAGTTGCTTCCAGTTTAAGTGTATAATTTTTATTTCAAAAGCCATGAATCATTTGTACTATTGAACTTTTATCGCCTGACAAAAAGAAACCCTCAGGTTTCGTTAACTGTTGGTTGCATATAATGCCTAAACTGGAATGTTTTTAGTCATGCCACAAGAAAAGCAAACGTACCAACGTTGATTCTGTGATGAAAAAACAAACACATTTCGATAAAATTTTGCGGAAAGGAATCAACTTTTAAAAGTGGATAATATAGGGAAATCAGCCAATAAGTACAACATTAATCCAATAATTGGTCCTCCTTGAGCAGTAAGTCGACCGAAGACGTTGACAAATGGAAACAAATAAAATAGTTCAGGTTAAACAAACCGGAACGCCCATTTTAGTTTAAGTAAATTTACAAAACATCACCAGAAACTAAAGGCTTGGCGTTTGTCACTGTTGTTGTTGTTTTAAATGCTGTGGATTGTCATCGTGATAACGATGCATGTTCAGTAATGCAACAGGTTTACACCGGTGGAACCTGCTGAAAATATCATTCCACGTCTTCTAACTGGTTTATTTTTCATACATATATGATTGTTCTTGTGATGATGATGCATGTTAAGGAATAAAACACATTATAAACCAGAAAAACAAAAAACACTTGAAATAACATTCCGCCATCTTGTGAATGTTTCAGATCTCCAGGTGGCGGTCGAAGAGAGGAGACCACCGCCATGTCAATGCGCACCTATCTCCATAGCAACGGAGATATCTCTGCCGAGGTGGAGAGATCAGGATCCGGGGAACTCGTCACAGGTACCAACAACAAGTTATGACTAGGCCGGTTCCGTGCGCATCGCCACTATAGATGAGGTGAGATATCTCACCAGACGATGACTCCATGAGGAGTTGTTTCAGCCGACAAGACGTTGACGTTATCTCAGCCCCACGACCGAGGTTCTGACAAAAATGTGACCGAATGTATCTGCATCGCACCGTCACTATAGGTGAGATATCTCATCGAACGAGAAATACATCCATCTCAACCCACGAGACGTTGAAGTTGTCTTAACCTACGACCAAGGTTTTGCTGCATGCGACCGAACTGTCCATTGGTGTCGGTTTTTTTCGTCTGCAGGCAACAACACACCGTAATTTCTTTAAAATTGTCGATACCTTTGCATTCATGTGGTTGAACTTTTTTTACGGTGGGGGAAAGCTGACAAGATGTCAAGGACTGAATTACGCTTTGACAAACTGCCAACACTGGCATGGCCATTTCTACACGCATTACGAAGAACATGATTCCAAGTGACATCTCTGAGGGCACTGTTAGTTTTCAAGATCACAACAAAGGCTCTGAACACGAGTTTACTTCCCTTGCGAGAGAAACGTTTAAGCTTTGAACTTCTCTATGAATAAGGCTGAGTGCATCGCCCCTTACACATATATCTCTTGACCTTTGAAGTCGAATTTGACTACCTGGCAAGACAGATCTCTGTCGAAGTGCAAATATTTCAGACCACGGAGAAGTTTTTGAACACGACAATGAGCATATGTTGTGGAAAAAACTGAAAGATATCGACGTGCATCTCCAATTTTGGATGAGACATCTAGTTCTGTCCACGAAAGGGAATACATAACAGTAACAAAGTCGATATGTTTGTTGTGTACTGAGTTTCCACTTGAGTGATACACACAATATACTAAATAGTAAATGTGTGCACTACTTTGAAAGTGAAGAAAAAATTCCATCTTTTAACTTTTACTATATTCCTGTTGTGTCATTACTACTGAAACCGGCACGGTTGGCCTAGTGGTAAGGCGTCCGCCCCGTGATCGGGAGGTCGTGGGTTCGAACCCCGGCCGGGTCATACCTAAGACTTTAAAATTGGCAATCTAGTGGCTGCTCCGCCTGGCGTCTGGCATTATGGGGTTAGTGCTAGGACTGGTTGGTCCGGTGTCAGAATAATGTGACTGGGTGAGAAATGAAACCTGTGCTGCGACTTCTGTCTTGTGTGTGGCGCACGTTAAATGTCAAAGCAGCACCGCCCTGATATGGCTCTTCGTGGTCGGCTGGGCGTTCAGCAAACAAACAAACAAAAAATTACTACTAAAGCTTCTGTCTCTTTTCTTGAGACTGATTCTTTTGGTTTTGTGAGTTACAATCGTGAAGAACATTATATTTGTTCCCCATTCTTTCGTCGTATTGTGTAGCTTGTGTTACTAGTCATCCATGTGCTAAAACTGTCCGTAGTATGGTGTATGTATTGTGTTTATGCCTGTGTTTGGAGTCTTAAACTGTACGAATAATCCAATGAAATGAAGAAAAACTACGAAAACAAATTGTTGTTTGCTACATGTTTATGTTAAAAAAAAGAGTTTATGAAATGTTAATGACATTCCATATATCCTACATCTCATCATCACGTTTGATCTGATAAATAGTAGTTAAACGAAGTACTTTTGTTTATCCTCAATACGTGAGAGAGACCACCCATGTGATAAATAAACCACCACTTCACACGTGTGTTTATCATGTTAATGAGGTCGGGTCGACCGAAAGTAATGTTCCACTGCTGATGATGACAAAATCGCCGAGACAAACTTCATTCTCGAAACGCTTTGTTTGTTCCTTTGTGAGAATTTTGATTACTTACTCGTGGCGCTTTATTTCCTGTTGTGGCATGTGCTTGTGACGTCAGAGATTTCACTCTCGAAGAAATCGAGGTTTAAGAAGACGCGTCGTCAATTTGGACACTTCGACTCTGTCAGGAAATTCGAGGTAGAAGGCACTGCACGTACAGAATGTAGGATAAGCAAAATGCCAGATGTCTTGCTGTGTGATACCATTTTTACACTCGTTACTTTTTCAAATATTGAAAAACTCGCTTTCTCAGCATTTCAATATTACAAAAAAACCATTCGTGTAAACCTGGTATCACTCAACTGGCCATGTAGTATTAGCGCTCCGCGCTGAGAGCACGTGTTGAAAATTTTCATCGACCAGATTGTGTCCGGGGTCTACCTGAATATGCCCACCAAATTTGAAGGAGATCCATCGAGAACTTTGGCCGTGCATCGCGAAGTGACATCAGAAATTGTGAAAGAAACAATTGAAAGTCAGCAGAGACTTTCTTCAGAGATTTGTTAAAATCTCTTAGCAGAGAACGAGAGAGAGAAATAGTATCCCTTCACAGACAGCCTATTGGGAGCATCAGACCCTCCTCAAGGGGGACCGAGATTTACAATGCAAAGTCCCTTTTTGGGGGACGTATCACAAGGAAATCTAGTCCTGAGGAGGACCATTGTTTTTGTATCTAGACCAGACACGTGTTTCGACACTATTGTGTCTCATCAGTGGTCAGGTGGTACTGATGGCGAGAGTTGTCAACCCATGGTATCCAACTAAGAAGCAAACCACTCTCTGAATGGTAGCTTCTGTTGGCATGGGAGACTACCCTCATCTGACAACCCCAAGGGGATAATTATCTGTGAAGGGAAACACTTTGATTTAAGGCCAAAGTGTGGAATTGATACTTATTAAGAAAGAATTTACAAATTTAGACAAGTTGTGACCAAGAAATTAGGTTAAAACAAGGGAAATTTGAAAAAGCCTAAAGGGAGGTAACTCTGTACCAGCCTGCAGATCCAGAAATGGATACGCGAACAAGTTAGATCTAATTTTGAAAAGGTTAAACAGGAAAAGCGGTCAACTTTTCACTGCTGTTCAACACAGGACTTGGTAAAGAAGAAGTTTTCTGCAAGACTTGTTCAATTGGATCGCTTTAAAGGCGATGCAACTTTCACGGTGACCACATTATAAAACATCAGAAATTGTGAAAGAAACAATTGAAAGTCAGCAATTATATCTATATCTATATACGGCTTGTGTGTGTGTGTGTGTCTGTCTGTCTGTCTGTCTGTCACTTTGCGATGCACGGCCAAAGTTCTCGATGGATCCGCTTCAAATTTGGTGGGCATATTCAGGTAAACCCCGGACACAATCTGGTCGATGAAAATTTTCAACACGTGCTCTCAGCGCGCAGCGCGGAACCGATTTTGGTTTTTATGGTTTTTCTGTACATCCATTCCCAGTAACTCTTCCTTATCTTCTCCAGTGTTTTGCGCGTTTATCTCCCTTCCTTCGTGTGGCGTCAATCGCGTACGCCGGCTCTACTTCTACTACTTCATCTAGTATATATATATACTTATATATAAAGTTGGCCAAACAATTATTGCAACAAATTTCAAACCCAAATTAAAACAAAGGCCAAAGTGTGAAATTAATATTTAATAAGAAAATATTTAGAAATTTAGACAAGTTTTAACCAAGATATATATTTATTATATGAAAATATGACATATTCTAACCAGCTATTGCTCTTCTGTTACTGTGAATTAGCTGACATGTATTGTGAATTGTGACTTAATGTGCTGAATATGTGGAAGGAACTAAATGAATATTGACAAAATGAAGTGTGTGTTACAAACTGCCATAAATGTATTTCGTTGACTTTATGAATATATTTACATACGCATAATTATGTGTTCTTGTTACTTGATATTTTTTCTCATTTTCGTCTTGTTGTGGGGAGTGGGAGGGTAGCTTTTGATAGTTTGCGTTGTGGCGTGTGTGAGGGTGTGTTTATGTGTGTGGGTGTTTGTGTGTGTGTGAGTGTGTGTGGGTGTGTGTATATTGTATTGTGTATGGGTGTTGTCTTGTGTGTGTGTGTGTGAGTGTGTGTGTGTATGTATGTGTGAGGGAGGGGATGCGGTATTTGCCTGTCTATCGAACTCTGTCTCTATGTTTCTCTGTCTGTCATCGCATGCGTGAGTATGTGTGTGCGTAAAGTGCGTGTATGTTATATTTTTAATTGGAGGGAACTTAGTCTGCGCGTAAAATGCATCCAAGTCAGTTTTATCTATAGTATATTATAGACAGAAACGGTGGCTTCAAGTTTAAATTGTACATACAAAAAATATGAGAGGAAGCAGACACACGTTAAAGATAATAATGATCAGTTACGGCAGCAAAGGATACAACAATAGCGTCTGTAAACATGGAGGCGGGAGGAGGGAGGAGGGGGGGGCGTAAGAAGGATTGTTATGAAAAATCCAAAGACATGACAAATCAAATTTAATTCAGACAGTCGTGTTTGTTTGTTTGCTAAACGACGTTATTACAAAATAACCTTTCGATGTCTGGCAATTTTAAACGACCTTCATTTCTTCTTCTTGTCTTTCTGTATGTCTCTCTCTCTCTCTCTCTCTCTCTCTCTCTCTCTCTCTCTCTCTCTCTCTCTCTCTCTCTCTCTCTCTCTCTCTCGCCATGAAACGATTCCTACATGTAGACATGAGAACACCAAACGACCTTGTGTATGGTGAATTGGGAAGATTCCCAATATATCTAAACTCATATGTAAAGTGCATTACATATTGGCTAAAATTAACAAGAATGAAAAATTCTAAGATTCCATGTAAAGCATACAAAGTTCTCTATAATTTAGATTGTAATGGCAAGATTACATGGGCGACGGATGTTCGAAAGTTTGTTCTCACATGGGTTTGCAGATGTATGGTACAACCAAGGGGTGGACAGTATTGGTGGATTTTTGAAATGTTTCAGACAACGATTGATAGATTGCAGATGGCAAGACTGGAACGACCATATGCAAAGCAGTGATCGATTTTCTACATGCAAATTGTTTAAGACCGGAAGCAGTACTGAAGCGTATATAGATATGGAAATGAACAGCTATGTGAAAAGTGCATTAACTAAATTTAGGTTCGGTGTATCGGATCTTGCTTTATCCTACATAGGTGAGAGAGACACTCGTGAGATAATAATCGTTCAAATCACACGTGTGTATATCATGCAAATGAGGTCATGTCAAGCAAGTCTGGCAGGGACCTGTTTTTCCACTGTTTATGATGCCAAAGTCACCGAGACAAACGTCATTATAGAAAATAACATTGCGCTCGCTTATTGCCCTCGATGAATTTTTAGAACTAACACGTCACGCCACACTTTCAGAGTGACGTTTTTTTTTACTTTGACGTAATAGATTGCACGAGGCTTTAGAAGAGATCGAGGTTCCAAAACAGGCGTCTTCAATTAGCTGCCTCGACTGCAGGACATTTTCAGTCAAATACACGTAAGTACAGTATGTAGGATAAACAGAATACTACATGGCTTGCTGTGTCGTACCAGATTTACACTCGTTGCTTTTTCAAATAGTGAACAGCTCGCTTTCGCTCGCAGTTCAATATTTTTTAAAAACAACTCGTGTAAATCTGGTACGACACAGCAAGCCATGTAGTATTCTCTATGTACACAGATGTAGGTATAGTGTACGGAGTGAGGAAGATTTGTTGCGTCGTCTGTGTAAATTGGCTGAAGAAAATGAAATACACTTTATGTTTTGCTGTCCTGCACTACGTGACCTAAGAGGATTATTGATAAAGCCAAAATATTATAATCATCCATGTATGTACCGATATACTTTGCTTATGTCTACTGGAAATGTCAGTCAAATATCCAAATTAGCACAATATATTTATCAGGGAATGAAAAGATTAATCACTGTGACATGATTTATGTACACATGTATTACTGTTTGATGTGTACAAATTTGGGTCATTTATGAAACAACACAATATTTTACTATGATTATGTTGTATATGGGCGCATACCCTTCAGAAGGGGCTCTGGCCTAAAACTGAATACACTTTCGTATTCGTATTCGTATTCTCTCTCTCTCTCTCTCTCTCTCTCTCTCTCTCTCTCTCTCTCTCTCTCTCTCTCTCTCTCTCTCTCTCTCTCTCTCTCTCTCTCTCTCTCTCTCTCTCTCTCTCGCTCTCTCTCTCTCTCTCCCTCTCTCTCTCTCTCTCTCTCTCCCTCCCTCTCTCTCTCTCTCTCTCTCTCTCTCTCTCTCTCTCTCTCTCTCTCTCTCTCTCTCTCTCTCTCTCTCTCTCTCTCTCTCTCTCTCTCTCTCCTGTCGAGTACAAAGACAGCTATGCGTATACACTAACGGGCCTCGCATGAAAACTACGGACAAATACACACGCACACGCACGAATACAACGAAAGAAAAAGAAACAACCAGGCAAGCAAAAAGCAAACAAGCAAAAATAAATAAGCAAACAAACCAAACTTACAAGAACTGATTATAAGTTTCGAACATAAGATGCATTGCTTTTATGCTGAATTGAAGACCAGACGTTTGCAACAAAGTAAACTGCTATTGCCTTGTAGCAAATTGCTAATTAACCGAGTTCATAGCCTTGAAAATAGTCTCCGGTAGTGTAAATTGAGATTGTGGAATTGCAATTTGGGAAAGAATGATTGGAAAGACTGCTAATGAAGAATCACGATATTTTACACCTTGTTTAACTCTTACAGCTGTGGGCAAGACCGTAAAATTGAAGCCCATTATATGTAGTAAATACCCACGACAAGTACGCAATGTTCCCTAGCTCTTATAAAGACGGTAAAAAGCGGCAGCAATGCAAATGGAGTACATTTTAGTAAGGAGGCGCTCACGTAAAATAATATTAGTACAGGCGAACTGATGTCTATCTATAACGACCACCAAAGGGAGCGACCAAAAGCCGTAGTTAAAGACGACGTGGTCGCTATGTAAAAAAATAAAAATAAAAATAAATTAATTAAGACGAAGTGGCGGATTATGTAAAAAAAAAATAATAAAATGTAATTTAATTTTTTTTAAATTAAGATACACTGACACTCAAAAACGTTCAGGGATCCTTTGGGTATGTTGCTGTGGGCAGAAGGTAATTATCGTTATCGAGAGGTGCACTGTCACCAAAGCAGGTTCGACCGTGATAATTTCATGTGAAGGCAAAAGCAGCAAAAATATTGCTTTTGTGGAGGTAACTCGTTATATACTGCTATTGGATTTGAGCCCAGGAAGACATGCCTCAAGTGAAATTGACTCAATCTTATGCCAAAAAGTTAAGCAACCCTGATATAAATTCTGAAACAGAATATTCAAACATGCATCACAATGTTCCAAACTGCTGGAAAAACTTTATTTATGTTTAAAGTAATTAAAGCAAGGTATGTAACATGGAGGACAACAGAGACCATGCTGGGAAAGATCCAAATCTTTGTCAACACCTGCTTGAGGCGCATCCTAAACATCAGATGGACGGACAGAATCAGAAATGAAGACCTTTGGCAGAGAGCTGACCAGAAACCAGCGGCGCAGCAAATTCTCCGGAGGAAATGGGGCTGGATAGGGCACACCCTGAGAAAGCCAGCATCCAGTATCGCGAGGCAAGCCCTGAAGTGGAATCCACAAGGGAAAAGGAAGAGAGGCCGGCCGCGCAACAGCTGGAGACGAGACACTGAAGCAGAGATCAACAGGCAGGGGAAGACCTGGAGCCAGATCGAAAGGGCAGCCCATGACCGTGTCGAATGGAGAATTGTCGTCGATGGCCTATGCTCCCCCGGGGGTTCATAATGGCCTAAGTAAGTATGTAACCCAAAAGTGTTTGAGGACAGGATCTTACCACCATGAAATGTGTAGTAAATGAGGACATTCAGGTTTCAGAAGAAAGAAAAAAAGACAGAGAAACCAAACTGACAGAACAGAATACAGAATACAGTATTGATCAGTATTTATTGAGCCAAGTGACATTAAAAAGCATTTAAAGCACAAGGAATTTCGCGTAGTGTTGGTAAAATCACGCACACACACACACCCACACACACACTGACACACACACACACGCCCACACATACACTGACATACACACCAACACACACACGCCCACACTACAGCAGTCACGATCACACCATCACACGCAGGGCAGACATGAGGTAAAACAAATGACAATCATCTATTAAAAGAAAACAAGGAGCAACTAATTAGTTGTGTTGGCAAGCATGACTGAAGAATATCCATCTGACTTTCCTTTTTCTGCGCAAAATGTCTCCCTTCGAGCTCCGCTCAATGTCAGCAGTAGGCGTTATCAGTCTCTCTCTGCGCGTAATTGTCTAACTTTATTTCTCCTGAATGCCTCACTGTAGTGAAACACTACTTTTTAGGCGTTCATTTGATCAAATGGGCATCCACCTACATGGCCACATAACAAAAATCTACTGTTTGGCTGATTCCTTTGCGGGGAAAAAATTAATGTGCAACTCTGAACAAATAATAGGCAGAGGTGGGTGTGTGTGTGCGTGTGTGCGTGTGTGTGTGTGTGTCACGTGTGTGTGTGTGTGCGTGCGTGCGTGCGTGCATACGTGCGTGTGCGCGCGCGTGTGTGTGTGTGTGTGCGTGTGTGTGTGTGTGTGTGTGTGTCTGTGTGTCTGTGTGTGAGTGTGTGTGTGTGTGTGTGTGTGTGTGTGAATGAGTAATTTAATTGATGTCTGGCGAAGCATGTCAAGGCGTCGTACGAGTTCCCGCTGTGTGACACATGTCCTTATTTTTCTTTGGACATGAATCCTACAAACCCTAAATGAAATAAGAACAGGATTTTTATATTTAGTCAAGTTTTGACTAAATATTTTAACATCGAGGGGGAATCGAAACGAGGGTCGTGGTGTATGTGCGTGTGTGTGTGCGTGTGTGTGTGTGTCTGTGTGTGTGTGTGTAGAGCGATTCAGACTAAACTACTGGACCGATCTTTATGAAATTTGACATGAGAGTTCCTGGGTATGAAATCCCCATACGTTTTTTTCATTTTTTTGATAAATGTCTTTGATGACGTCATATCCGGCTTTTTGTGAAAGTTGAGGCGGCACTGTCACGCCCTCATTTTTCAACCAAATTGGTTGAAATTTTGGTCAAGTAATCTTCGACGAAGCCCGGACTTCGGTATTGCATTTCAGCTTGGTGGCTTAAAAATTAATTAATGACTTTGGTCATTAAAAATCTGAAAATTGTAAAAAAAAATAAAAATTTATAAAACGATCCAAATTTACGTTTATCTTATTCTCCATCATTTGCTGATTCCAAAAACATATAAATATGTTATATTCGGATTAAAAACAAGCTCTGAAAATTAAATATATAAAAATTAAGTAGATGTGTACTGCCGGGCAGTACATACCCCAAGCGAAGTCGTCCATCTGTGTGTACATGATTCTCTCTCTCTCTCTCTCTCTCTCTCTCTCTCTCTCTCTCTCTCTCTCTCTCTCTCTCTCTCTCTCTCTCTCTCTCTCTCTCTCTCTCTCTCTCTCTCTCTCTCTCTTAAAATGTGTCATCGATGACGTGTTTTCATACTTGCTAATGCGGCAGGCTAATCATGACGTCAAATTGAAACTTCTTGAAGTCTCTCAGAAAGGGACATGAAAACCATGTGGGGGTTACTGGTTTGGGCTGAAAAAAAACCCAACTCCACCTAAAATTCAAGCGCCTATGGGGCTGAATTATGCAGCATAAATTGTGAAACATCAGGATATCTCACACTTTCAATTCTGCCATCATGTCAAATCTGACAACAAACCTACCCACAAAATGTCATAAATATCGGTGTAGAATTGAGACTTAACGGTTTTTAACTGCCAAAAATAAGTTTTTTTGACTGGAATAGTTTGTCTTGAAATTCAGTTTGGGACAACGGACCCACCCACTAAATTTCATAAAGATAGGTGAAAATTTAAATGTAACGGTTTTTAACTGCCAAAATTATGTTTTTCTTCTGGAAAAGTATGGAGTGAAAATCAGTTGGGGACAACGAACCTACCCACAAAATTTCATAAATATCGATGAAGAATTGAGATTTAACGGTTTTTAACTGCCAAAAATAAGGTTTTTTGTCTGGAAAAGTATGTCTTAAAATTCAGTTTGGGACAACGGACCCACCCACTAAATTTCATAAAGATAGGTGAAGAATTGAAATTTAACGTTTTTTAACTGCCAAAATTATGTCTTTCTTCTGGAAAAGTATAGAGTGAAAATCAGTTGGGGACAACGAACCTACCCACAAAATTTCATAAATATCGGTGAAGAATTGAAATTTAACGGTTTTTAACTGCCAAAATTATGTTTTTCTTCTGGAAAAGTATGGAGTGAAAATAAGTTGGGGACAACAAACCTACCTTTAAAATTTCATAAGAATCAGTGAAGAAATAGGATTTAACGATTTTTTAACGGCCTTTAAATCATTGGTGATGTCATCATAACCCAGTCGTTGTAGTTGTCGTCGTAGTTGTTGGTGTTGTTGTTGTCATGTTCGTTGTCGTGATTGTTGTTGTTCTCGTGTTGTTGTTTTTGTTGTTGTTGTTGTTGTTGTTGTTGTTGTGTTGTTGTTGTCGTCGTCGTCGTCGATGTCATTTGTTGTTGTTGTTGTTATCGTCGTCGTCGTCGTCATCGTCGTCGTTGTCAGAGGTTATTTCTAAAGATTTCATTGATAGTCTTTGTTCTCGTCACCAAGACTTGCTAAGAACAAGCTTGGAACAGCAAGAGTTCCAAGAACAAGATTAGAACAACTCATTACATCATTACCAGTACGTCATTTGTATTTAGAACACACTTTAGAAAAAAACTCTTCAGCTACAAACCAGTCACCCTCACATGTCGGAGGTGTTTGTCTAAACCACTTACTGAAATGTTTTGAGGTTTAATGACCATACACATGTTGAACCGGTGAGTGTCTTCCGCTGCTTAATTCGCAAATAACTATTTTATTAAAGTCCGCTTGAAACGCTCAAAGATGAAATTCCATGTTAAAAAGTGACAAAAGTTTCACATTTTCCCGTTGTAACAGCTTCCGATGATATTATATGAAAATTCTGATCCTCTGAGAGGATTCCCCGAAACAAAATCAGTTTGTACGCCTAATTTTAATAGAATTGTCCAAACAGTGTCGCTAATATTGTGCTAAAAGATGAATTCTAGAACAATGTTCACAGACAGACACCACTTGGCAAAAAAATTTTCAGTGCTGGGAGATGAAAAAAAAAACTACCTCGCTACGCGCGGGCTTCGCCCGCGCTCCGCTTGGATTATTATCAAAATTAAATTGTCCAAATCAATTTAAAAACACTTTCATCTTATTCCTTGTCGGTTCCTGATTCCAAAAACATATAGATATGATATGTTTGGATTAAAAACACGCTCAGAAAGTTAAAACAAAGAGAGGTACAGAAAAGTGTGCTATCCTTCTTAGCGCAACTACTACCCCGCTCTTCTTGTCAATTTCACTGCCTTTGCCATGAGCGGTGGACTGACGATGCTACGAGTATACGGTCTTGCTGAAAAATGGCATTGCGTTCAGTTTCATTCTGTGAGTTCGACAGCTACTTGACTAAATGTTGTATTTTCGCCTTACGCGACTTGTTATATTTAGTCAAGTTTTGACTAAATATTTTAACATCGAGGGGGAATCGAAACGAGGGTCGTGGTGTATGTGCGTGTGTGTGTGCGTGTGTGTGTGTGTCTGTGTGTGTGTGTAGAGCGATTCAGACTAAACTACTGGACCGATCTTTATGAAATTTGACATGAGAGTTCCTGGGTATGAAATCCCCGAACGTTTTTTTCATTTTTTTGATAAATGTCTTTGATGACGTCATATCCGGCTTTTCATGAAAGTTGAGGCGGCACTGTCACGCCCTCATTTTTCAACCAAATTGGTTGAAATTTTGGTCAAGTAATCTTCGACAAAGCCCGGACTTTGGTATTGCATTTCAGCTTGGTGGCTTAAAAATTAATTGATGACTTTGGTCATTAAAAATCTGAAAATTGTAAAAAAAAATAAAAATTTATAAAACGATCCAAATTTACGTTTATCTTATTCTCCATCATTTGCTGATTCCAAAAACATATAAATATGTTATATTCGGATTAAAAACAAGCTCTGAAAATTCAATATATAAAAATTATTATCAAAATTAAATTGTCCAAATCAATTTAAAAACACTTTCATCTTATTCCTTGTCGGTTCCTGATTCCAAAAACATATAGATATGATATGTTTGGATTAAAAACACGCTCAGAAAGTTAAAACAAAGAGAGGTACAGAAACGCGTGCTATCTTTCTTAGCGCAACTACTACCCCGCTCTTCTTGTCAATTTCACTGCCTTTGCCATGAGCGGTGGACTGACGATGCTACGAGTATACGGTCTTGCTGAAAAATGGCATTGCGTTCAGTTTCATTCTGTGAGTTCGACAGCTACTTGACTAAATATTGTATTTTCGCATTACGCGACTTGTTTTTATTACCTTAAATAACGTTCGTGTTCTGGACTTTTCTTCTCTTTTTTTACATTTAGTCAAGTTTTGACTAAATGTTTTAACGTAGAGGGGGGAATCGAGACGAAGGTCGTGGTGTATGTGTGTGTGTGTGTGTGTATGTGTGTCTGTCTGTGTGTGTGTGTGTGTGTAGAGCGATTCAGACCAAACTACTGGACCGATCTTTATGAAATTTGACGTGAGAGTTCCTGGGAATGATATCCCCGGACTTTTTTTCTTTTTTTCGATAAATATCTTTGATGACGTCATATCCGGCTTTTTGTAAAAGTTGAGGCGGCACTGTCACACCCTCATTTTTCAATCAAATTGATTGAAATTTTGGCCCAGCAATCTTCGACGAAGGCCGGACTTCGGTATTGCATTTCAGCTTGGTGGCTTAAAAATTAATTAATGACTTTGGTCATTAAAAATCTGAAAATTGTAAAAAAAAAAAATTGTTTTTAAAACGATCCAAATTTACGTTTATCTTATTCTTCATCATTTTCTGATTCCAAAAACATATAAATATGTTATATTTGGATTAAAAACAAGCTCTAAAAATTAAAAATACAAACATTATTATTAAAATAAAATTTCCGAAATCGATTTAAAAACAATTTCATCTTATTCCTTGTGGGTTCCTGATTCCAAAAACATATAGATGTGATATGTTTGGATTAAAAACACGCTCAGAAAGTTAAAAAGAATAGAGATAAAGAAAAGCGTGCTATCCTTCTCAGCGCAACTAATACCCCGCTCTTCTTGTCAATTTCACTGCCATTGCATCGAGCGGTGGACTGACGATGCTACGAGTATACGCTCTTGCTGTAAAAATGCAGTGAGTTCAGTTTCATTCTGTTAGTTCGACAGCTTGACTAAATGTTGTAATTTCGCCTTACGCGACTTGTTTAATATTATCTTTTGTAAACAGTTAGACGGGCATGATAATTATGCGAAGTTATAACGCTTGCTTTTAATTTGGTCCTTCGTCTTCAGTGAAGTTACGTTTTACATGCATTTACCCCCAGAATGACTCAATCCCGCATTATTAAAAAAAAAGTGAAGAATGTCAAATGTCTTTAAAGTTGGGCGCTATCATTTCTCATTCCTTTTTTCTGAAGAATTTTTAGACAGAACCGGACGTATATTAGTGCATTCCATTGACTGAATGGTTAATCACGCCTCAGCGTTCTTTCTTTTTCTCTTAAAGTGCTGACTGATTGTACACGAAATGTTTGCTTTGATGACGTGTATTTGTGCTTAATATAAATATCTATCTTTGAAACATAATTTTTTTTTTTTTTAAATTCTCTTTTTGTGAAGGTTTTTTTTTTGTACATGTATATGCTGTACATAACAAGACATCACCTAACCAAAGGGACAGTACCATATAACAGAAAAACACTTGAACAATTACAACCTACATGGGGTGGGAGGATGGGCGGGGGAGGGGGGGATGTTCAGGGCTTGGTGGTCGCAGTATCAAAAGGATTTAAGAAAGAAAAAACCTAAGGGTTACATCAAAACATGCATATACAGGCGCCAATCCTTGTAAAATTTATCTACTGTATTATTCACAACTGCGTTATACTTTTCACAAATAAATCTTTGCTTAAAATTTCTACTAAATGTCTGAAAATGAGGGGTCTTTTTGTTCATTTTGGAAATATATACGTGGTGTTTGGCACATATACTAACACATCAAAAGCTTTATCGGTGACTACATTGTTCGCAACTCCAAGAAGAACCAGTTCTTTAGACAGTTTTAAATTGTCACAATGGGTGCAGTTCGCCTTTAGCCAATTTACAAATTCTATCCAAAAAGTCGGCACTTTATCACACTCCCAAAACATATGTAAAAGGGTTTCTTCATTTCTACCGCAAAATGTACACAATGACGTATCCACAATTTTTCGCAAAAATAGAAACCGTTCTGTGGGCAAAATTCTGTACAATAATCGGTACTGGAACCATCTCAGACAAGTGTCTTTTGTTGTTTTAAAAACATGTTGAAAAATAGCCTTCTTATCTAACAAACAGTCTAAAGATTCAGACCATTTTTCGATACATTTTGGGACCGTAACATGTTCAATCAGTTTTTTGTAAATAAGTTGTGTCTTACCTTTACAAATACATTTCCACACAATGGGCTCTGTCATAATAAAATGTTTATCAAATTCTAAGCCGATTTTTCTCTGATATTTTTTAACAGCCTGGATTACACCTTGATACAATACAAAATCTCCTCGCACATTTAGATATTTAACTTTAAACGCATAATAGGATAATTATCCATTTTGTCCCAAAATATGACCAATCTGAGCAATTCCATTGTCAATCCAGTTTTGAATGTACACTGTCTTTTTATCTCTGCGAATATTAACATTATAATGTAAACATTCTGATACAAAATCGTTAAAGGTTGTAGGGTCACATTTTCCATGTAGTTTCTTATAATGTTTAAAAACATCGGTCCAAAACGGGTTTTCCATTCTCTGCATCAAAACATTTGCAAATTCCTCTCCTCTCATATTAATTGTTATAACAGATGGACATGCTTTAAACAATAATCTTGATATTAATCCAGTAAGACCAACAACTCTTTTTAACCAAACAATTTTTAGAGATGACAGAAAACTTTTCACGTCAACCATCTTTAATCCTCCATCTTCATAGGGTTGGGTGACCGTAGTTCTTTTAATTTTATCTCTTTTTCCATCCCAAAGAAATTTGAAAAAAAATATTATTTAACTCCATCATGAACTGTTCGTCTGGATCAGGTAAATTCGTAAACAAATGTGTCAATTTGGAAATAGCCAAGGTTTTTAGGACTGTTAATTTCCCAAAAGGTGTCAGGTTCCTTCTGGTCCATGAATTCAGAAGTTTTTGAATTTTCTTTAACTTATTTCTATAGTTAAGAAAAACAACCTCGGATACATTTACTGAAAAAATAACACCAAGTGCTTTAAAATTATCCGGGTTCCAGGTAAAATTCATATCAGGCAAAAATCTTCTTTTGCAAAACTTTAAAGGTCCTATCCAAACTACAATTGTTTTATCATAATTCATTCTCAGACCTGATAGTGATGCAAAATGTTGTAACACTTTTATACTTTCGCAAAATGATTGCTCTGTACCATCAAGAAACAGACTGGTATCATCGGCGAATTGTGACAATAAAATATTTTCGCCAAGAACAAATCTTTTTGTTCTGGTGTACCATAAGAGACAATATTTCGGCACAAATCAAAAATAAATAAGGTGACAGCGGATCACCTTGCCGGGTGCCTCGACCTACATTAAACCATTACCGACCATTAACTGAAACACAGGACTTAATTTTGCAATAAAAAGTAAAAATCCATCGTTTCATGTCATTTCCAAAGTTGAATTTGCTCAAAGATTTTTCAATAAATGACCAGGCAACACTGTCGAAAGCCTTTTCAAAGTCGACCATCAAAAGTAGGCCAGGTATATTATGTTTATTTGAGTAGAACAGGGTATCATATATTAATCTGACGTTTTCACCAATATATCTTCCTTTCAAGAAGCCTTTTTGATCATCATGAATCAAATTTGGCAAAACACGTTTAAACCGTTCTGCAATGCACGTTGATGCAATCTTATAAACCGTATTTAACAGAGTAATTGGTCTCCAATTTTTCAAAAGTGTTTTATTTTTTCCTTCCTTTGGAATACATACTATAACGCCCTGTCTCTGAGTCACTGACATTTCTCCTTTCTCAAATCCACAATTTATAGACCGTAACATAAACTTTCCTAAGTCGGAATAGAAAAACTTGAAGAATTCCGCAGTGTACCCATCTGATCCTGGGCTTTTGTCGTTGTTTAATTTTTTCACAGCTTTGAGTAGCTCACATTGAGTAAGTCTACCTTCCAATTGTTTACTCTCAGCATCTGTTAATACAGGATGAGCCAGGTTTTCATCAATCTCTTGATTTACCAGTTCGGCTTCTCTTGAAGTATATAACTCCTCATAAAAAGTCTGTGCTTCTTTAACAATCAAAGCATTATCATGAATAACTTCACCATCATCTTTCTGCAAAAAAACACATGGACTTCTGGACAAACTGTTTTTTCTCCAAATTACAAAAATATTTTGTATTTTTTTCCCCTTCTCCAATCCACTTAGCACGGGATCTAATTATCATACCATCCACTTTTTTTCTGCCTTATTTGACTTTACTCCTGTCGTGTTTGCTCTAATAGTTGTATATTATACTCTGTCAAATTACTTTCCAAAGTGTATATTTGAGAAAGAAGATCTTTTTCTTTTCTGTTATTTTCCTTTTTTTATATGAGGAATATGAAATGCATCTACCTCTTATTTCCATCAATAACATCTCAAAAAACAACTGATCATCAATCAATAACTGTAAATCATCATCGTCAATCAAATCAATATTATCCACATTATAAACAGGTAAAGCATATTGTATCTTTACATCAACAATAACCTTCTTCACTATATTTACAAATTCCATATCTGTCAACAGTGAATTATTAAACTTCCAAAAGGGTCTATCACGTTTAACAACATCAGTTCTAAAACTTACACCAACAATTGAGTGATCAGAATAATAACCTGGTGTAATATCAGCTTTCACAATCTCAAAACCTAACTGCTCTGACACAAGGAAATAATCAAGTCTGCTTCGCTGTGAACTATGGAACCGCCTCCATGTATACTGTCTCACATTAGCATGTAAGGCTCTATATATGTCAATGAGATCATACTGCTCCATAAAATCAACAACTTTTGTCTTACTATTGACTTTATAAGATTTGGCCGGGTAGTTTGTATCAACATTGGGGTTTATAACAACATTCCAATCGCCTCAGATAATAATTAACTCATTATCCATCTGCACAATTATCTCAAACAGTTTATCAAAAAAGGCAGGACAATCAGCATTACTTGGGCCATAAACATTTGCAAGGGTCAGACGTTTTTTTTCAAAAACTCAATATCAATCAAATCATACCTTCCATCATCATCTTTGACAATATTATGAATCTTATAATCAAAATTATTTTTAAACAATACAGCAACACCTCTACTTGCAGAATCATTACCAGCAACAATACATTCATAGCCCCACTGTGACCAAATCAAATTTTCTTGGTGACTTTTCCAGTGCGTTACTTGTAGAAAGAAAACATTTCCATTCTGCTGTCTTAAACAATCAAACACATCTTTCTTTTTCTTGAAGTCTCCAAGTCCATTTACATTAAAGGAACACATTTTTAACTCTTCATGGACTACCATTGTGATCAAACACAAAAACCATTATAATTATACTTTTTCATCCAAATAACTATATTGATCAAGCGCAAGAAGTGTATTGTAGGCCATCCTTTTGAGAGAAGGGGGCATGGAGTACGGCAAACATAATTGTTGAACATAACGTCAAAAGAATGTATTGATAAAAGTGTTAAAAAGTTGTGTTAATGTGTGTCTGGTCCAACTGTGTTATGTACAACAAGGTAAAGTTTATAATTGGACGTTTGTATATATAGTTATGCACAACATGCAGTATGTATCATGTATATCTTCAGCAAACAAATTGGAAAAACTAAATTAAAATAAAAGTACCATTATACGCAGATTCCAGACTAGTTAATTGAGTTGCTGTTAATGTACTTGTTCAGAGATTGTGGATTGGGAGGGATATAGCTCAGTTGGTAGCGCGCTGGATTTGTATTCACTGAGTTGGCCGCTGTCAGCGTGAGTTCGATCCCAGGTTCGGCGGAAATTTATTTCACAGAGTCAACTTTGTGTGCAGACTCTCTTCGGTGTCCGAACCTCCCCCCGTGTACACTACATTGGGTGTGCACGTTAAAGATCCCACGATTGACAAAAGGGTCTTTCCTGGCAAAATTGCTTAGGCACAGTTAATAATTGTCTACCTATACCCGTGTGACTTGGAATAATAGGCCGTGAAAGGTAAATATGCGCCGAAATGGCTGCAATCTACTGGCCGTATAAAATTTCATCTCACACGGCATCACTGCAGAGCGCCTAGAACTGTACCCACGGAATATGCGCGATATAAGACTCATTGATTGATTGATTGATTGTCTGCTTGAAGATATTCTACTCACGAAAAAAAATTAAAAAAATACAATTTTGCAGAACGTCATTTGTGGGTGTGGAATTGTGTGCTACTAAGGCCATTGCCGGTGTGATCGTGGAGGGCGGGGGTTTGTTGGTGTCGTTAGTGGTGGCGGTGGTGTGTGTGTGTGTGTGTGTGTGTGTGTGTGTGTGTGTGTGTGTGTGCGTGCGTGCGTGCGTGTGTGTGTGTGTGTGTGTGTGTGTGTGTGTGTGTGTGTGTGTGTGTGTGTGTGTGTGTTGCTCTTTGTATGATAACATCAGTTATTTTCATCCAATTGATTGCAAAGTTTATTGCATCTCACTGTGTTCTCATTCATCAGGGCCGGACTACCGGGGGGGGTTATGGGTGTTGCGCAACCCCCCCCCCCCCCCCCCTAGCCTGAACATGTACCTTACTTATTTAAAACATTTTTCATTATTGCTTATTTTATGCCGTTTCATGCAAGGAGCGACCATTTTCTTATCTCAGAATATGACCTACCCATCAGCTTCAGGGGGCTTCGCCCCCTGACCCCCACAAGGGGCTCTGCCCCTTGACCCCGCCCAGGGGCGAACGAGGGGGGGGGGTTTCTAGGGTTTCCGGACCCACCTTATAAATATAAAAATATAAAAATATTGAATGAAGTATGCATTTCTTTATTTTACATTGAGTTTCAATTTAGGGGGTTATAATCAGTGACAAAATCTGCTGCCTGAAACTGGTAATGATCATCCTTAGAATGCACCAGATTGCACCATTTTGCATCCTTTTTTCAAAATTTTCCGGGGGGGCATGCCCCCAGACCCCCCTAGCAAGCTAGGCGCTTTGCGCCGTCGGCTCGGCGCTTCGCGCCTTCACACCCATATCTTCACAATATACTTTTGAAACCCCCCCCCCTCCCATAAAATGAACTGATCCGCCCCTACCGCCAGGGGGGATATCCCCCTGGACCACCTCTAGCAACCCCCCCCCCCCCTCCTCTTAACCTAGTCCGGCCCTGTTCATGGTGTTATCAATTTACAATCACAACCTTCTGTGATGTAACTCATTTTAATTCGGTCCCTTGTGTTCAGGGAAGTTACGTTTTTACATGCATTTCCCCCCAGAATGACTCTATACCGCATTATTCAACGACGAAGTGAAGAATATAACATGTTTTTGAAGTTGGTCGCTATCATTTCTCAGGGGACACTGATAAATTAAAACTGTCACTGCGCAAGTCTTTAACAAGGCATTAGGCTGTATTTGTCTGCGCCAGATAACAGCCCTAGCTTGCGACACTTGTCTGTCGGACTCACTCTGTCTTTGTCTGTCGGGCCCGCTTTCTCTGTTTGTGTCTCTCTCTGGCTCTGTCTGTCTGTCTGTCTGTCTGTTCTGTCCTCTCTCTCTCTCTGTCTGTCTCTTTCTCTTTCTGTCTATCTCTTTCACACACACACACACACACACACACACACACACACACACACACACACGCACGCACACACCCACCCACACACACACACACACACACACACTCACGCACACACACACACGCACGCACACCCACATACACACACTCACGCACGCACGCGCACACACACACACACACACACACACACACACACACACACACACACACTTACACAAACACACACACGCAGACACACACACACACACACACACACACATACAAACGCACACACACACACACGCGCGCGCGCGCGCGCGCCCACCCACCCACACACACGCGAGCACATACTCGCTCGTTGGAGAAAAAAAGCTGGACAAAACAATAATGATGTTGCCATCAAACTAGTTTACCACAAACGTAGACTGAACAACTGATCGTTCTTATTTTAGGGGCATAATTACTCTGACCAATGCTGCATTCTTTTAAAAGAACACCAGACCGTGTATGAAATCATGTCTAGGTCACTGAAGATATGACCGGCAATAATCAAAATGACAGACACATTTAAACAACAACAACAACAACAACAACAACAACAACAACAACAACAACAACAACAACAATAACAAAACAACAAGAAACTGTTTACTGGACGGACCTTTGTTTTTAATAGAAAGTTTGAAGTGAAGCTTCCGACCAGCGGAATATTTGAGCACAAGCACGTACACTAATCACCATTAAAATGTATAGCCTACCGTTTGTTCCAAAAAGCCACCCGCCTCTACTCTGATCCTCACTCGCACAGCAGCTTAAACGACGTAACGAAAAAAACAGGGACGATATTATTAGAATCGATACTTATTGGGGAGGGGTGTAGGGGAGGGTGTGGGGGAGTGGAGAGGGGGAGTGGAGAGGGGAAGCGACTTAAATGAAGTCGGGGAAGGGGGTTGGGTACATGTAAGAGTAGCAAGTTACTATCAATGACGAAGATAACTTTCAGATGTTATGTATTCTTTCTTTCACTCTAAATTGACGTGTTCAACTTTTAAACACACTTTTTGTAACCTGTTTTAAACACAGTGTGAAATAGTAGCCCACGTGGTAAACATTACAGTGTTCAGTTGAACACTACTATTCACTATGTGGCTACATTTCCTAGTAAAATGATGTACCATTTCACAGAGTGTTCAAAACTGGTCACACAAAGTGTGTTCAATAATGGAACGCTTTAACATAATTATAGTGTTCTTTTATTTCTTTTTCTTTTTTTCTTCCTTTCTTTCTTAATTTCTTTTTTACTTGCTTTCTCTCTTTCTTTCTCTCTTTCTCCCAAACATTTAAAGTATGTCGTTAGCCTTAACATGTTGAGTCAGAATCCTGTCCTTCCAAAGTAAATAGGCCTACAATGAATGCGAAAACTTAAGTCTATTTTTGTTCTTCCACAAACAAAAAATCGCTCTCAACCAACCACCTTATGTAGCACCAGCACCAAAACGAGGCGCCATTGTTGTAGAGGAGTAAGTCCACGAACATAAATTCTTTGAACATTTCTCACGCTCGACAGAAAGCAGCCAGGATGTTCCCGTTCGGTGAGCGTTCAAATGGAAGTATGCTTGTACTGTATGTAGACGCTCGGGGAGCTCTGTGATGGTTTACGGGAGGCTTACTGTGCCTTTAATTGAAGATGTTTTTTGTTTTTTTAGTATGTTCATTTTTTTTTATTCCGTTTGTCCAGAAACTGCAGTGGAGGCGTTTTCTGTGGAATATATTTGCATTTTAATATGTTCCTTTTCGAGACCTTGTATTTGACATAACGAGAGAGAGAAAAAGAGAGAGAGAGGCGAGTCTGTCGTGTGTCTATCTCTGTATGTCTGTCTCTGTAAGTCTGTCTGCTTCTGTCTGTCTTTGACTCTGTGTGTCTCTCTGTCTCTCCCCCCTCCCCCTCCCCCTCTCTCTCTCTCTCTCTCTCTCTCTCTCTCTCTCTCTCTCTCTCTCTCTCTCTCTCTCTCTCTCGCCTTGACAATATTCAACAATCTCTTCAGCACACCCTTAGAGACATCTCACAATGGTGCTCTGAAAACAACATGGTCCTAAACCCTCTGAAATCTAAATCAATGGTAATTACAACGCGCCAGAAGCATCAGTTGTCCCCCCTCTCACTAGATCTCACCATCAACGGAAACTCAATAGAAAAGGTTAGCGAACACAAACTGCTAGGCGTGATTATCGATGATAAGCTTAGGTGGCATTCCCACATTGAACATCTGTGTAAACGCGTTTCAAGAAATTTATTCCTACTTTCAAAACTTCAGTCAGTCATAACTTTAGACGCCCGAAAAATGTTCTACAACGCCCACATCAAACCTCACATTGATTATGCCTCTGTCATCTGGGATGGCTGTAGTGATGCATTATTCAAAACTATAAATTCTCGTCATCGAAGGTCAGCTAAACTCATTCTGCCTGACCCATCACTAACTACTGACGCAAAACTGACAGCCCTCAACTTAAACAACAGCTTTTATTTAATAAATCAGTTTTCATGCACAAGATCCTACGTGACCAAGCACCCGAATATCTAACTCACTTGTTTCAATCAACTCCTTCTCGGTATTCCACCTTCAAGCATAATCTGGCCTGCCCGAAGCCACGCATTGACATATTTAAAACTAGTCTTTCATACTCGGGAGCCTATGTCTGGAACTCCCTACCTACATGCTTAAAATCGATCAGTAACCTTAAAACATTCAAAACACATCTGCAAAAATACATTCAAACATCACTTTAATGTGATGTGCCTGGTTGCTCAAACGTATGTATGCCTTCTATCCTTCTGAAATGTGCATGTGTGTGTCTTGCGTCAACTTGGTGTGTGTTCTGATAATGTATGGTTGTATTGCCCGTATTGTGATCTATATTATAATACGCGACCGTTTGGGGGCCTTGCATCGCTATCTCCTCCCAAACCCGGCCGATTTGGGCCCCGATCTCTGGGGTATCTAGAAACATTTTGCGGCGCACACGATGCGCCCGGTTAGATTAGCCGATTCCGAAGCCAAATGGCTTTTTCTGGCATTCTGGTGCGACATTTTCTAACAGACGACGCAACCGGAAGGCCTCCCCATTGGCTGTTAAACGAACCGGGTCTCCCATTGGCTCAGACCGAATAAGCATATCGGAACGCCACTTCCGTCCGCACCGTGCCAGCGAGACGCATCGAAAATCTCGACTCGGCAAGTGTTTGTTCACGCATCGACAAGCTCGACAGGTAAGTCAGTCTCCTTCTTAAAGTGTTCCGAAACCATTCGGCCACAGGGTTTATTCCAGGCTTTATTCGAAGAACCACGCCAGGGTCTTTCAACGCTGCATCAAGAATTGGGTTAGAGATGGAGAATGTTTTCACCACGTGTCTCCCGACATTGTGATTTTGCCATTCTCTTTCGCATAGGCCATACATGAGGAAGGGGGGTGGGGGGGGGGGGGGAATTAGAGATGGAGACATTGTGATTTTGCCATTTTCTTTCGCATAGGCCATACATGAGGAAGGGGGGAGGGGGGGAATTAGAGATGGAGAATTTGTTCGCTTCACCACGTGTCTTAGCCGACATTTTCATTGGCAAGCGATTCCCAGAGCGCGGCGCGTTGTGCAGCGCGGCAATTCCCAGAGCGCGGCGATTGCTTTCGGTTTCACTAGCGCAGCGATTGTTGACGCGCTTCATTTTTGTATCAGCAACATTTTGAACAACAATAGTTTGCACCTACCTCTATTATATTATCTCACGTGAATTTATACACCACTTTACAGTACCAGCGCTTACATGGAATGAAGAAGAAAACCGGAGCGTGCGAACATTGTTGGCCAAGTTTAGAAGCCATTGCGAAGACATGTAGTGATATGACTGCCAAGTATTCAAGGCCGGTGTCACGAAATTTTCTTTCGCTGAAATATTGTTTCTCCCCCACCAACACGTTTCACTCATTTTTGTACCAAAAACAATTCTTATGCAAAACCATCCTCTGACAACGGGTTAGGGGTAAGTTTGGGAATGGGTTAGGTATGTAAACAGTTTTAAAATGCGTCAATTTCTGGCGATGTTTGTGAACGAAGATTTCGGGTATGTCTTAATACCGAATGCCCGCGGACGGCGTCGATTGAATCCTTAGTTCACAAACATCGCCAGAAATTGACGCATTTTAAAACTGTTTACATACCTAACCCATGTAAACAGTTTTAAAATGCATCAATTTCTGGCGATGTTTGTGAACTAAGAATTCAATCGAATTCAGCATTTTTAATTAATTTGGGTGATAGCAAATGCAGGTCCATTCAATGGGCGGGGATGTAGCTCAGTCGGTAGAGCGCTGGATTTGTATCCAGTTGGCCGCTGTCAGCGTGAGTTCGTCCCCACGTTCGGCGTGAGAGATATTTCTCAGTCAACTTTGTGTGCAGACTCTCCTCGGTGTCCGAACACCCCCGTGTGTACACGCAAGCACAAGACCAAGTGCGCACGAAAAAGATCCTGTGACTTCGTCCCCACGTTCGGCGAGAGATATATTTCTCAGTCAACTTTGTGTGCAGAAGGAGAGTCCAGAAAACCCCCGTGTGTACACGCAAGCACAAGACCAAGTGCGCACGAAAAAGATCATGTAATCCATGTCAGAGTTCGGTGGGTTATAGAAACACGAAAATACCCAGCATGCTTCCTCCGAAAGCGGCGTATGGCTGCCTAAATGGCGGGTTAAAACGGTCATACACGTAAAAGCCGTGGGAGTTTCAGCCTATGAACTAACAAACCCATACACCTGTGTACAATCTATATATTCTTTTTCATCATTTTCTTCACATAGGAAGACGTCATTCTCTTCCGCAGACAAGGCGACAGATGGGGGGATGTCCACTCTCTTCCGCTGCTGTTAGTGTTCAGGCATCGACAACTTTGTCCGCACTTGACAGGTAAATCCCAATTAATTGATAGCAAATGCAGGTTCTACAATTTTCAGCATTTTTAATTTATTTGGGTGATTGCAAGTGCACGTTCTACAAATTTGGAGACTTTAATGCCTCTGAATTATGAGCTATGAACTTAACACGCTAAAGTTCAAATTTACCCATTCACCTGTGTACAATCTATATATTCTTTTTCCTCATTTTCTTCACATACTAGGAAGACGTCATTCTCTTCCGCAGACAAGGCGACAGATCGGGGGATGTCCACTCTCTTCCGCTGCAGTTAGTGATCAGGCATCGACAACTTTGTCCACAATTGACAGGTAAATCCCAATTAATTGATCGCAAATGCAGGTTCTACAAATTTCAGCATTTTTAATTTATTTGGGTGATTGCAAGTGCACGTTCTACAAATTTAGAGACTTAAATGCCACTGAATTATGAGCTATGAATTTAACACGCTCAAGTTCAAATTTACCCATACACCTGTGTACAATCTATATATTCTTTTTCCTCATTTTCTTCACATAGGAAGACGTCGTTCTTTTCCGCAGACGAGGCGACAGATGGGGGGATGTCCACTCTCTTCCGCTGCTGTTAGTGTTCAGGCATCGACCAGGCATCGACAACTTTGTCCACACTTGACAGGTAAATCCCAATTAATTGATCGCAAATGCAGGTTCTACAATTTTCAGCATTTTTAATTTATTTGGGTGATAGCAAATGCAGGTTCTACAAATTTCAGCATTTTTAATTTATTTGGGTGATTGCAAGTGCACGTTCTACAAATTTGGAGACTTAAATGCCTCTGAATTATGAGCTATGAATTTAACACGCTCAAGTTCAAATTTACCCATACACCTGTGTACAATCTATATATTCTTTTTCCTCATTTTCTTCACATAGGAAGACGTCATTCTCTTCCGCAGACAAGGCGACAGATCGGGGGATGTCCACTCTCTTCCGCTGCAGTTAGTGATCAGGCATCGACAACTTTGTCCACCCTTGACAGGTAAATCCCAATTAATTGATCGCAAATGCATTTTTAATTTATTTGGGTGATAGCAAATGCAGGTTCTACAAATTTCAGCATATAATTTATTTGGGTGATTGCAAGTGCACGTTCTACAAATTTAGAGACTTAAATGCCACTGAATTATGAGCTATGAATTTAACACGCTAAAGTTCAACTTTACCCATACACCTGTGTACAATCTATATATTGTTTTTCTTCACATAGGAGGGCGTCGTTCTCTTCCGCAGACAAGGCGACAGATAGGGGGACATTTTTATTTTTATTTAATTTTTATTTAATTTGCCAGTTCCATAAATTTGGAGACTTAAATGCCTCTGAATTATGAGCTATGAATTTAACACGCTCATACAGATGGAGAATTTGTTCGCTTCACCACGTGTCTTAGCCGACATTTTGATTTTGCTATGCTCTTTCAACGCTGTATTCTTTCGCAATTGATTTGACAGATGATTGCGCTCCAAACTTCAGCATTTTTCTATAATTTGGGTCATAGCAAATGCAGGTTCTAAAAATGTCAGCATTTTTAATTTATTTGGGTGATTGCAAGTGCACGTTCTACAGATTTAGAGACTTAAATGCCACTGAATTATGAGCTATGAATTTAACACGCTAAAGTTCAACTTTACCCATACACCTGTGTACAATCTATATATTGTTTTTCTTCACATAGGGGGGCGTCATTCTCTTCCGCAGACAAGGCGACAGATAGGGGGACATCACTCTCTTTTCCGTTGCTGTTAGTGTTCAGGCATCGACAACTTTGTCCACTCTTCATTGTGGGTGACTCGAACTGTCGGCGAACTGCGACAAGATTTCTTTCCCAATTACATAATTGGTGTCACATATTGTTTTTACACATTTTAACTAGCATGCATCTTAATTGAAGCGTGACAAAATCATTTTGTCACATTGACTGAATTCTCAGGCTGTCCACATTGACTGAAATCTCATAAAAGGGCACAATTTAACGACAGAACCCACTGTATATTTACCAATGGGTTACTTTTTCATTCCTATTTGCTGATGTGTAACACCATGATCCACAACCCACACCAAATTTAGCTGCTACAGTGTGTGAACAAACAATTGATGTACTTTTTACAATTACATGTGTTCTACATCTGAAAATTGGTTGATGATGGTCTGGAAAGATAGCTTTTGTTGTCAAAGTCAGGGTACTTGCCTCACAGAGTGACTGGATGTGCAACTATGTTTGCATTCAGATCATTTCAAACCTAAGTTGGTGATGTGTAAATATTTGTTTTTATTTTCTTTGTACACACCTTTGCAACTTTAGTTCAGTGTGTTGTGTGTGGTTTTAGTTCATACATATACATTGATATTTTGTTAATTTTGCACATGATTGCATTTTCTCAATCCCTTTGAGTTTGCTACTGTGTGTGTGTGTGTGTGTGTGTGTGTGTGTGTGTGTGTGTGTGTGTGTGTGTGTGTGTGTGTGTGTGTGTGTGTGTGTGTGAACAAACTGTACTTTTGCTGTACGTTTTGCAAGTACGAGTGTACTGATGTGCACCTATTATAGTGTTCTTCATTGCGATCATTAATGCTGTCTTTTTCTCCAGCTCCCAATTGTATACATGACGATGTGCACACAGTTTATTTGCACATCGTTGTGTGTGTGTTTGTCTCTATTCATATGCATGGTGATCTGTAAACATTTTGCTTCTCTGTGCACAATGCATATGTAAACATTTTGTTCCATTTAACGCTGGTTGTTTTTTTCCTGTCTCAAGACAGCTCAAGACGTGTATGGTGATGTGTAAAAATATTGTTCTATGGGCACATTGTTTTGCTCATTTATGTACTTCACTTATGTCAATGTAGCCGCTAATTTAAGTGCAGTCGATCGTACAAACATTTCATTGTGGGTGACTCGAGCTGTCGGCGAACTGCGACAAGATTTCTTTCCCAATTATATAATTGATGTTACATATTGTTTTTATACATTTTAACTAGCATGCATCTTAATTGAAGCGTGACAAAATCATTTTGTTACATTGACTGACTTCTCAGACTGTTTTATCCTTTCCCAATTATATGAAAATTTGATAGGCGTTTTATTGTTCACAGTACCAACTGTATATTTACCACTGGGTTACTTTTTCCTATTTGCTGATGTGTAAATCTGTTATTGTACGGTGCACACTATTTTCTCCAAATAAATTTATGGCATTTTGTTTTGTACGATGCCATCGAACCTTTAACACGTTTTTGTTGTTGCTTATTCACAATTAATTCTGTAATTTATAAAGAAGAAAATCCCGTGCATGGCACGGGTATCACTAGTATCTGTATATCACATGTCTGTAAAGAATGATCTTATTCTTATATTACTATTATTGCGTGTGTCTGCGTTTCATCATAAAAAGTTTGTTCCTATGTATTCCCATTTCGATTATAACCATTTTGCTTAGATCAGGACTAGCTGCAAGAAAGGTCCTACGGACCTAATGCTATCTTTCCTGTAATAAAGTTCAAAGTTCTCTCTCTCTCTCTCTCTCTCTCTCTCTCTCTCTCTCTCTCTCTCTCTCTCCCCCTCTCTCTCTTTATTTTTGAAATATACTGTTCGTGTATTCATCTGTAATGAGCTTGCATAACACTTCGGTGTAGGTGAACGATAACCAGCAATATGGATAGAAAGCTAAAGGTCTTTGCATTTCGAGTGCAGTTCAGTCAATTCATGTCGTGTCAAAGGAATTGCTCAATCATCATCTACAACGAATGTCAAAGCTGTTGCAAAGACACGGACACAGACACAGACACACATACATGCACCCACAGACAGAAACACTAAGATAAACGCGTGCGAGAACACACACACACACACACACACACACACACACACACACACCCATACATACACACACACAAATACACACAAACACACACACACACACACACACACACACACACACAAACACACACACACACCCATACACACACACGTACACCCCCCACACACACACACACACAAACACACACACACACAAAGAGACACCTTTGGGGGCGTTTTGATTAACAATTTTAGAAGCTCATTCAAAGACTTAACAGAAACCGGTTCGAAAAGAAACCAGTGAACATCGAGAGAGGCTGAGTTTTATTTGATTAAAATGACTGCTAAGTAAAGAGTATAACAAGCAAGCTTAGAATAAAAATAAACGTTGCTTGTAGTCTTTCTTCTCCGGACAGACTGAATGAACGTGCATAGCTTTTGGCTAATCCGGGAAACGTATTTCCAGAAACTGTTCCAGTGTGTCTGTTTTTGGACGCATTAGAAACCCGTTTTGGACGACCTTTCTGAGAACGCCTTCATAGGATCTCATTTGCATTACTAGAATGCGTCGGGCATTTCTTAAGATCCGCCACCAAAATGAGACTGCGGCAATCTCGCCAGGAAAAAGTTGTGCGGATTCAATGCCAATGGTCGTTTCGAGAGTGCCGTTGAAGGACTAAAAAGACCCCATTTTCTCTTCGTACAGATAAAGACTTCTATAATAAAGAGTACAAAAGAGAATGGCTTTAATGAAATGATCTAATAACAGAAAGATGTGTCTGGGTTTTCTTTGCTCTATACAATTCGACCAGCAAATTAATTAGCCTTAATGATAAGATGGTTAAGTTTAGAAAGAGGTGATAGTCTGTTAAAGATCTACGAAATACGAGGATACATCTTCAGTGCACATTTATTTTAAGCTACACAGACTGTCTGTCTGTCTGTCTGTCTGTCTGTCTGTCTGTCTGTCTGTCTCTGTCTCTGTCTCTCTCTCTCTGTCTCTCTCTGTCTCTCTCTCTATCTATCTATCTCTCTCTCGTTCTCTCTCTCTCTCTCTCTCTCTCTCCCCCTTATCTCTCTCTCTCTCCCTCTCTCTCTCTCTCCTTATCTCTCTCTCTCCTTATCTCTCTCTCTCCTTATCTCTCTCTCTCTCTCTCTCTCTCTACCGGCACGGTTGGCCTAGTGGTAAGGCGTCCACCCCGTGATCGGGAGGTCGTGGGTTCGAACCCCGGCCGGGTCATACCTAAGACTTTAAAATTGGCAATCTAGTGGCTGCTCCGCCTGGCGTCTGACATTATGGGGTTAGTGCTAGGACTGGTTGGTCCGTGTGACAAACCCTGGCTTTCACTGTAATATAGTCTAGGGGGTTATACTACTGGCAGACTGTGATCGCCGTTATTTTAGGTTCTAGTTGATCTGTTATGAGTCGGGTTAAACTTATAGTGTGTTTGGGTGTACGTGTAAAGGAAAGAGAGAAAGATAGTAGAAAGGAGCTCTATGAGGAATGGTCAACAAAGACTGATGAAAGTTAAACGTATCAATTTAATGATGCCAAAACAGATGGATATGATGTGACTGAGTACTATTCTTTGCTTATCTTTCTCAACCAAGTAGGCATGGGTCCGTACAAGAGCGTCTGTGCACTGCGCGAGCTTGGATGGTTTCAGCGTTCAAGTAAGGTGGAGCTAGTATACGCAGTCTGAGGTAGGTATACTGCTCGTCGATGAATGCGCGTTTAAGTCTTTCCTCTCGAAGTCCGCAGGGACCTCCCTCTCACGCGATGCAAATGTGCTGTGACTTCTGAACTGCCTGGCCTGGGCGGAGACGATCTGCACTCTGGAATGACTCGTGTACCCATGCACTCTGGCGTCGGTGAGGGAAAAGATGCTGAACCGTCACGATGAAGGACTCCCGTTTCCGGAGTATGTTATGTGGTGGATGAAGGAGGGGTTGGGGCTAGGGAGAAGCCTCGAGGATGGGCTTGACTCCGGGAGAAAGGTTGAACTTGTTCTTAACGTCGAACGTCGACCAGTTGAACGTTAGTTGAACTGGTTATAGACTGGTTATTGAACCTGGACCAAAGAGAAACATATGTTAATATCAGCGGTCCTAACTTTCCCAAACAATAAACATACACACACAATTTCACACAGTCATCAGCCTTCAATTGACCAACGGATGATGATGATGAAGATGGCTGCCTAGATTTGCACCGGTCAAAACCTGCATTGAAATTACAAATTCTATTAGAATGTGACGACGGATTCGTGCCGCTCGAAGACCTCCGGGTACATCGTTGTGTGATGCATCTGTTACTATAGATGTTAATAGGTAAACCTACCTCAAACAGGTTCGTGAGTTTACGGCCCCCCACAAGAAAAGAGCCTGCCCTTTTGTTCTCAAATGTTCCAAAAGACAGTTGGTACTTCTTCTTTCTTTGGATGAGCACTGACTTGTGAGGGTCCACTCACAATCTAGTTCCATTCATTCAGTCAAAACAAAACACCACAGTACAATTTACTATTCTTTTATTTGACCAAAGTCACAAGGAATCTTCTTGTGTTCTAACCAACACACATACACAAGCATCGCTTTTCTTTGGCGATATTACAATATTCACAATACTTGTATCGATGCGAGCAAAATCAAAACGTGGAAAGTGTTACGCCTTCTTGTCATGACGTCATATTTTATGACGAGACGGCGGCTGTAGTCTCGGTCCTCCAGCTGATCCAGTCTCGGCAAAGTAGTCTCGTGTACTGTGCTGTATAATGTCCAAAAGCGTCACATACGCCCATGGGGGAATGAAGATTGTGGTCAATCTTATCCTACGCTGTGGTCATTCTACTCAAGTAGTCAGCTCCCACGTTGTCCTTGCCATGAATCAGTTTGATGGTGAAGTCGTATGGTTGCAGTTGTAATGCCCAACGCATCAACCTTGCATTCGTCGGTTTCATGCGTTGCAAGTACTGGAGGGGTTGATGGTCCGTTTCTAAAACGAAATGTCTTCCATACAAGTAGCGTTCGAACTTCTGTATTCCCCACACAGTAGCTAGGCACTCCTTCTCAACTGTGGCATAGTTCTGCTCAGCGCTGTTCAGCTTCTTGCTTGCGTAAGCCACTGGTTGAAGGCCTTTTCCTTGATCTTGGAGCAGTACAGCTCCCATTCCACGGTCAGAGGCGTCGGTTCTCACGACGTACGGAAGTGCGAGGTCTGGCATGATGACGACAGGATGATTCGTCAATCCTTTCTTCAGTTTGTCGAATGCAACCTGACATGCTTGGTTCCACTTCACGTGTTCTGGTTCGTGTTTCTTTGTCTTGTCCGTGAGCGGCGCCGCGATGTCGGAGTACCCTGCGATGTAGGAACGGTAGAATCCGGTTGTCCCTAGGTATGCTCGCAGCTCCTTCTTCGTTTCTGGCGGTTTTGCATCCCTGATCTTCTTGACCTTGTCGTCCTCGGGCCACCTTTTGCCGTTTCCAATCTCGTGTCCGAGATAGGAAAGTTGTTCGTAGCCGAAGAAACACTTGGATGGTTTCGCGGCGAGGTTCGCTTCTTGTAGTCTCTTCAAGACTGCCCTCACGGCCTCGATGTGTTGTTCCCACGTCTCGGTGGCGATGAGTATATCATCCATGAAATGATGGACATCCTTTCTGTTCAATGGGAGCAACAGCTTCCTCATCATACGGTTGAAAATCGCTCCAGCCGTAGATAGTCCAAATGGCATGTTTACCCACCGAAATTGACCGAGGGACGTGGTGAATGCTGTCTTGTCGCGATCCTCTTCCTGGATCATTACAGCCCAATATCCCTTCGTGAGGTCAATTTTACTGAAGAATCGCGCGTGAGAAAGCTCTGAAAACAGGTGCTCCACATCAGTGATGGGTTCTGCGTCAAACTGTACGACCTTGTTCACCTCTCTCAGATCATTGCAGAACCGTATTGATTTCCCGTCAGCCTTCTTCACTAGTACAATCGGCGAATTGTAGGGTGATGAGGCAGGCTCAATAACTCCAAGTTCCAACATCTCCTTGATCTCCCGTTCGACGACGTCGACTTGGGAATGGGGAATGGGTCGGGGTTTCACGTAGACAGGTTTCTGGTCCGTCATTTTGATGACGCACTTTTCAAGTGTGGTCTGTTTCGGAACATCGGTCAGGTTGTCGCCGAACTCCTGGCACGCATCCTCGATGTCCTTTCTTTGCTTGCGATTCAGTTTCTCCCATATGTGTACATCCTTGGCAAACTCCGTCCTCTTTGTTGACGGGGTCGGGATGTGTTTCAGACTGTCCGCGTCCGCGAAATAGTCGTTTGGCACTTCGTCATAGTCTTCGACGACGATGGCGATGTGTTCTTCCTCCTCTTCCTCAGGAGTATGTTCTGCCTGGAACATTTTGTCTCTCTCGTGGTACTCCCGCAGAAGGTTGACGTGATACGTGCGTACGTTGCGTCCCACCTTGATACGGTAGTCAAATGCGTTGACTTTTTCCTCGACAGCATATGGTCCCCTCCATGCTAGCTCGAGCTTGTTATGTTTTGTCGGGAGAAGTAGCAACACTTTGGCTCCGACCTCCAACGTCCGACGTTTGGTGTTGCGGTCGTAGTGATGAGCTTGGCGAAGCGCTGCCTTTGCTAGGTGGTCTCTTGCGATCTCGCAGGTTTCTTCTATCCTGTTCCGTAAGTCAGTTACGTACTCGGCAGTTGTCTTTGCTTCGTCGGAAGCTCCTTCCTCTGTCCAGAGTTGCCTCAGTATCTGCATCGGTCCTTTGACCGTGCGTCCGTACAAGAGCTCAAATGGTGAAAATCCAAGAGAGTCTTGTGGTACCTCCCTGTATGCGAAAAGTAGGGCTGGTATGAACTCATCCCACTTCTCGGGTTGCTCCATCGCTAGTTTCTTCAACATTGATTTCAGCGTCCCGTTGAAGCGCTCAACCAATCCGTTGGTCTGAGGGTGCCATGGAGTTGTCGTAAGTCCCTTTATAGCCAGAAGCTGCTGTACATCCTTCATCAGCTCGCTGGTAAACTGTGTGCCCCTGTCGGATAGGATTTCGTCGGGCAGTCCCAGTCTGGTCCAGAAATTCCAAAGCGCCTCGGCGATGGTGCTGGCTTTGATGTCTCTCAGTGCGACAGCCTCTGGGTATCTTGTTGCGTAATCGACCATCACGAGGATGTATTGTTGTTTCGAAGCGGAGATAGGCTTAATTGGACCAACCAGGTCCACGGCTACACGCTTGAAGGCTGTATCGATGACTGGCATCCTGCCCATCGGTACACGTTTGGTCCGTCCCTTCGGTGATGTACGTTGGCACGCGTCGCAGCTCATGCAATGACGTTTGATGTCTCCCACTATCCCCGGCCAGAAGATTCTTGCCAGATTCGCTCGCGAGTCTTCTTCTGTCCCAAGTGGCCAGCCATGGGTGAGTCATGTCCTGTGCGAAGTACCTTCGATCGCATCCTCCGAGGTACAACAACTTGTCGATGCTCCTTCCCTTCCTTGTCGACGTACTGGCGATAAAGGACGTCCTTGACGTGTGTGAAACTGACCCGTCCATGGGTCACCTTTGTCTCGGCTAGCACATGTAGACGACTAAGGGACTCATCTGCATGTTGTTCTTTCTTGAGATCGGCTGCAGAAAACAATTGTTCGGCCTGAGGTACTAACGATATCTGCGCTTCTAGTGCAGCATCTCGTTTCCTCTGATCCCGTGTTTCCACGGCTGCTGATCCTTCCACGATCACAGGGTCACGTACTGGGTATACGGGTACCTCTACAGTTTTTCCTTGGAGGCCCATCTGATTTCCTATCAGGACGGAATATATCGGGTTGTCCATCACGCTGACCTCTGTTTCACCTACAAAGTACGGCGTGTCCAAGTGTACTCTTGCTATGCGTAGTTGTTTCTTCGTAGACTTATCTGCGAGTGTCGTTTCCTTGACTGATGAAGTGAAGTTGGCGTCAGGTACCAGAGCTGCGTCGACGATTGTTGAAGTGCTTCCCGTTTCTCGGAAACCTGTCGTCAATCTTCCTTCGACGGTGATTTTGGAGACTCTGGTGAAGGTCTTCTCGGCGCACGTTCCACAAAGCTTGTCGTAGTTTGTCGAGTTTCCCACCTTCACTTTGGTGTCCATAGCTGCCCCGGCATCTTCTCTGAGCTTCGGATACTCACGCTTGAAATGAGGTCCATTGCAGTGGAAACATCTGATGTCCTTCTTGAAGTATGGCTTATCTTTGTCCGCTTCTTTGCCTGACTGAGATTTGTCGTCGTACTTCCCACTAGCCTTGCGTGCCTCAAATCGATGACTATCCTTCTCCTTCACTGACCCCTTGTCATCTCGGGTCTTCTTGCTCGCTGACGGTCTTGCTTCTTCGTACCGCACGATGAGTTTCTTGATAGCGCTGATGTCCTCTGGCTCCCTGTCTTTGATATAAGTAGCTAAATTCTCTGGTAGAATTTCCATCAGCTGCTCTCTCAAAAATAAATCCTTCAGGGATTCGACATCACTCCCATGTCCTGACATGTCGATCCAGCGGTCCATGAACAGTGACAAATCGTTGATTAAATGCTTGTACGTGTCAGCCTGTTCTTTCCTTCTAGATCTAAATTTCTTCCGGTACGTTTCTGCCGTAATCTGGAAGTGCTCCAGCAGAGCCTTTTTCAGAAGCTCATACGATCCTCGCTCGTCGTCCGTAAGGCGGGTGTAGGCGAGTCGCGCCTTTCCTTTTAGGAGTGCTGTCAATCTGGGCAACCAAATCTCGTTGCTCCAGTGGTTCGCTCGAGCGTGGTCCTCGAATTGAAATATGAAGGACTCGATGTCGTCCTTGTCCTCCAAGAACGGCAACTTGGATTGATAGTTGTCTCGGTCTCTCTGCTGGGTGTGGTTGCTGCTGTTATTGGAGTTTCCTCCTCCTGAGTTAGTAGGGCGAGAAGCCTCAGCTTGGATACGTAATTCTTCGAGCCGGAACTCGTGTTCCTTGTCTCTGGCACGTTCGTCGCGATCCTGCTCGAGTTTCTTAGCTTCGCGTTCCTGCTCAAGTTCAATTCGTTTCTGTTCGAGTTCGAACTTCTTGGCTTCGCGTTCTCGCTCAACTTGCTGCTGTATCTGCTCGAGTTCGAACTTCTTTGCTTCACGTTCTTGCTCGATCACGTACTCTCTCAGCTCAGCTCCCGTTAGACCTAACATCTCTCCTTTCTCCATCAATTCTTTCGTCAGCTCCAAAGCCTTGCTCCTTGTAGTGACACCACTAGCGACTTGCTGTTCTTCAGACATCATGTCGTCGAAAGAATCCTCCTCTTTACGAAATTAGCGATCCTTCTGAAAACCCTTGGTTACACGCGTTCAAAATCCACAAAAATCGGAATTTGCCGCAGCCAACTCGGAAATCGTCTCCGTCAACTCGGTAAATCGCGTTTGTAAAATCGGAAATTGAAAACGACCAAGTTAGTTTATAGTGTGTACACACTCCAGTTACCAATTCCTCGAATTGTAACTTTGTTTGTGACTTTGAATTCAAAATTGCCCACGACTTTAGACAAAGTGTCTTATTCAAATCGGCCACCCACGTCAAACTAACGTGACTGATAATTCGGTGTTCTAATAAAATCCAATTCTATCGGAACCCTCGCCAACTCCGCACTTGTGCTGATCAAACACAATGCTATGACATTTAACCGAAATCAGTAATATGTATTTGCTCAACTATATGTCAGATCTGGACTTCTCGTAGAACAACGGTTCTCTTGTCCCCTTTACTTTGAATTCCGAATTCCAAAGTGAAAGAATTTATAGCTTGAACAAACTACACCCTTTTGCAGAGTATTTATACCGCTCTGACTAACACCTTGCGTTGGTTCTTCTCTCAGAAGAAGGGAATCACGGAGTCGTTTCCCCAACCCTATGTTACCAACTAACCAGTTTACAACAGAATCCTCGTCTGATTAAACTGTACTGAAGCTATCTGACATGCTTCCCTTGTGGTCTTGATACTTTTTAACCCAGAAGTATCGTCTCTTCAATAAGAGGTTACGTTCGCTTTTAGGAGTGGGAATGGAATGCTTTGTTGCTATTTACCCAGAGCAACGTCTCTACATTTAGAGGTGGTTTAGGTTTGGGATTGGGGTTTAACTAATCCTTAAACTAAACACAAAATAACTAAGATGAGATGAGAACGTACAATACACACGAGAATTTCTTAAGTTAATTTTGGCTCAACCAGATCCCGGACGAGCCCCCAATTTGTGACAAACCCTGGCTCTCACTGTAATATAGTCTAGGGGGTTATACTACTGGCAGACTGTGATCGCCGTTATTTTAGGTTCTAGTTGATCTGTTATGAGTCGGGTTAAACTTATATGTGTGTTTGGGTGTACGTGTAAAGGAAAGTGAGAATGATAGTAGAAAGGAGCTCTATGAGGAGTGGTCAACAAAGACTGATGAAAGTTAAACGTATCAATTTAATGATGCCAAAACAGATGGATATGATGTGACTGAGTACTATTCTTTGCTTATCTTTCTCAACCAAGTAGGCATGGGTCCGTACAAGAGCGTCTGTGCACTGTGCGAGCTTGGATGGTTTCAGCGTTCAAGTAAGGTGGAGCTAGTATACGCAGTCTGAGGTAGGTATACTGCTCGTCGATGAATGCGCGTTTAAGTCTTTCCTCTCGAAGTCCGCAGGGACCTCCCTCTCACGCGATGCAAATGCGCTGTGACTTCTGAACTGCCTGGCCTGGGCGGAGACGATCTGCACTCTGGAATGACTCGTGTACCCATGCACTCTGGCGTCGGAGAGGAAAAGATGCTGAACCGTCACGATGAAGGACTCCCGTTTCCGGAGTATGTTATGTGGTGGATGAAGGAGGGGTTGGGGCTAGGGAGAAGCCTCGAGGATGGGGCTTGACTCCGAGAGAAAGGTTGAACTCGTTCTTTAACGTCGAACGTCGACCAGTTGAACGTTAGTTGAACTGGTTATAGACTGGTTATTGAACCTGGACCAAAGAGAAACATGTATATGTTAATATCAGCGGTCCTAACTTTCCCAAACAATAAACATACACACACAATTTCACACAGTCATCAGCCTTCAATTGACCAACGGATGATGATGATGAAGATGGCTGCCTAGATTTGCACCGGTCAAAACCTGCATTGAAATTACAAATTCTATTAGAATGTGACGACGGATTCGTGCCGCTCGAAGACCTCCGGGTACATCGTTGTGTGATGCATCTGTTACTATAGATGTTAATAGGTAAACCTACCTCAAACAGGTTCGTGAGTTTACGGCCCCCCACAAGAAAAGAGCCTGCCCTTTTGTTCTCAAATGTTCCAAAAGACAGTTGGTACTTCTTCTTTCTTTGGATGAGCACTGACTTGTGAGGGTCCACTCACAATCTAGTTCCATTCATTCAGTCAAAACAAAACACCACAGTACAATTTACTATTCTTTTATTTGACCAAAGTCACAAGGAATCTTCTTGTGTTCTAACCAACACACATACACAAGCATCGCTTTTCTTTGGCGATATTACAATATTCACAATACTTGTATCGATGCGAGCAAAATCAAAACGTGGAAAGTGTTACGCCTTCTTGTCATGACGTCATATTTTATGACGAGACGGCGGCTGTAGTCTCGGTCCTCCAGCTGATCCAGTCTCGGCAAAGTAGTCTCGTGTACTGTGCTGTATAATGTCCAAAAGCGTCACAGTCCGGTGTCAGAATAATGTGACTGGGTGAGACATGAAGCCTGTGCTGCGACTCAGTCTGTCTTGTGTGTGGCGCACGTTATAAGTCAAAGCAGCACCGCCCTGATATGGCCCTTCGTGGTCGGTTGGGCGTTAAAGCAAACAAACAAACAAACCCATTTTCAGTTGTGGCCTCAGCGAACTCGTAACAAAACCCCGTGTGATTCTACCGTAGCAGACTAACATTTAGCATCTACTCAGGCAACCACGGTCGCCAATCATCCCTCCCACAAATATCTATCAAGAGAAGCAAGGTGCCAAACAGACTGATGCACCTCGAAAAAGCGCTCTCTTAACATGTTTCTTTTGGATGTGATACCTATTTAGCATCTGAGAAAACACCTTCGATCCGAACAGTTTTGATTTGAACTCAACTCAACTCAACTCAAATTTTATTGGCTTCAATTTTCATAGAAGAATTTGTCTTGCGCTTGGGAGAAAGTAAGAGTATAACATATAAAAACAGCATTCATATCACATTTCATGTATCACACACAGTAATCACTAGTATAAGCCTACAATTATCACATTTGTACCTGTATCATACATGCAAATAAATAGTATCACATTTCCACGTATCACACACAATATATACATTACATAACATACAGCAAGCTTCCATCTCCCGCGCCCCCCCTCCCACACATACATATCCTCGCACGTGCGTCGACTCCATACAAATGACATCATCAGTCCATTAACTAAAATGCACAATGACTAGTAGTGGGTACATGATACTTAATACGTGCTCAACTAGACCTGCTAACTAAAATAGTGTATTCGACTTTTTCGTTAGATGTATTAGTCCCTGCGCATGCGCATTCGCACACTTCACTTAGTGACACTAAACCGAACAGCTCCGCAGAACACGACACAATTAAACATGATCACCTGCTAATTACAATATGTTTACATGAAATTTGAAATGTTCAGTTCTGGTTCGTTTCCTGACGGAATGTTAGTGCCAAAACTAAAAATCAAACATTATCTCAGGAAGAAAAAGGAAATATCTGCTGATAATTTGTATTGTCTCATTAAAACGTCAATGTTTTGGTTCTGACGCAAGTGAGCAGTCATAGAATCCGATCGCCGTTTTCATATCAAGAAAGCGCGATAGTGAAAGTCTACCCCAAGTCATCGCTTATACGCTGTGAATATGAACAACGCTCACGTTAGTTTTCGAATCTCCACAGAGTCGGATACAAATCGTGGGAAATCTTCACATTGCCAACTTTTTGACATTTGGCCTCTCTAACTTCTGAGCGACTTGTAGCTGACAACATTTGGTTGAAACCTAGCACTTAACTGTCAGAAGATGAAACATGCAGTACAGTTTAAATACGTCTGGGCAGTAGACGCGTGGAAGTCAAAGATCGTGAGAGAAAAAAATGGGACAGTCTTAATACTACTTTAAATGTCAGCTCAACTGATTCGCATGTGTCCAGGATCAAATGGGGCTAAAAGCCGTGTGTCTGTCGGGAGGATGGTAGGTAGGGATTAGGCGAGTGTGTGTGTGTGTGTGTGTGTTATAAGGGGGGGGGGGGGAGGGGGAGGAGAGATGGTTTTTCGGACACCTAATTTCCATGGCAAGCTAATATGATTGCATTGATTTGGCAACGCAAAAAACTCCCAAACTGCGAATTACAAATCGAATTAAATCGAATTTTGCGCGTGCACTGAGTAGCCTACAAATGCGCCCAGATCGAAGCGTATTTACCGCTTGAGTGATACGAGTTTACGTTTTTGCACTGATTTTTCTGCGTTCTGAATGTGTCTCGTGTTTCTATTCTATTTTATTTTTCTGCTCGTTCATGATTTCGACCTTTCTCTTTTTACGTTTTAGCACTGATATTTGTGACGTGTGGTGTTTTTCTTCTCCTTGGTTAACGTATTTTGTTATTTCTGAATTTTTGTTTTTCATGACAAGTCGTGACACGAGCCCGACCGTCATGATGGGACTCATCGCTGAACATCACATCGGCCCATTGCTGGCGTGTCCACCTGGCATGGTTGTGGCAGAACACCAAACGAGCCTGGCGATGAGCTGCTGTCAGTCGTGGCCGTACAGCTGGACGACGTGATCGCAAGCCAATTTCGTGCAGGCGTTTGCGGATGGTTTTCGTGCTGACGTTGGTGTTTGTTGCCACCCTCAGCTGGCCCCTGATGATGTTTGCAGTGGTGCCTCGCTGCTGCAGAGCTTGTCTTCTGATGAAGCGATCTTCACGCTGTGTTGTCTTCTTAGGCCGTCCTGACCTGGGCCTCTCCAGAACGCTGTTGGTGGCCTGGAAATTCTGATGCAGCCTGACCACGACAGAATGGGACACTCCAAGTCGTCTGCCCACTTCTCGCTTGCTTACGCTTTCTTGCAGCCATGCGATGGCCCGGGCTTTGTTGAAGGTGGTCACCTTTCGTTTGGGAGGCATAGTGAGAAGATGGTGGCTAGCGGAAAATCGCGGGGCTATAAAGCCTAACTGGTGACAACAGTTCACTCTCAACACATCCCCCCTGCACGTGCATAACGAATTTTTCATCTTTCCCGCCCAGGCTTGCCCATATGTCAGCGTAAAAATGGTCCACTTTTTGCAGTTTGGCAGTTTCTGTCTCGTGCCCCAGCCAGGCCTCTGTGGATCCCGAGCAAGTTTCCTGCTAACACAGCATTGCTCACCCACTGGTGTGTACGGCCTGACAGCCATTTGGTTTTATAAACTTAGGAACAAGGAGTTTGGCACAGGTGAAGTCAGCTGTTTTTTTCAAGGGCGGTCCCTAACTTTTTCCTTTGAGTATATTATTGTTCTATGTGAATTTTGCTGGTTTACCGTATTTCCGGCAGTGTTTTAGTCGTAATTAAACTAGGTTTCAATGTCTTCCTATGTGTCTGTCTGTCTGTCTGTCTGTCTGTCTGTCTGACTGCCTTTCTGTCTGCCTTTCTGTCTGTGTGTCTGTCTCTTTTTAGATTGCGCCGTAACCAATTTTCCAATAGGAACAGCAAATCGAATTTTCATATGGCCAATCTCACTGAAATCAAATAAGAGATCTTTCTCTCCAAGATGAGTCCAAATATCCCACCGATATTGAAGACCAACGCATTCAACATTCGAGAAAAGTACTCGTTCAGGGGTACACAAGAACTAGATCATTGCAAGCAAAGTTAATTCATCTTGCACAGTTGCCTCAAAGTAATTCTAGGGCTGCCTTGAAATGCACTCTGTGTGTCTAAAAGCAATCTGCGCGGATTGCTCGCTGTTCTGGGTGAACTAGATGAATGTAAGTTGCAGCTCTCTTGCTTTCATACGCTGTCTGATTGGTTAGATGGGGAATGTGTCTTCGGGATTGTGTGTGTGTGTGGTAAGTTGCAGCTCTCTTGCTTTCATACGCTGTCTGATTGGTTAGATTGGGAATATGTCTTCGGGATTGTGCACGGTGTGTGTGTGTGTGTGTGTGTGTGTGTGTGTGTGTGTGTGACGGTGTGTGTGTGACTGTGTGTGTGTGTGTGTGTGTGTGACGGTATGTGTGGGTGTGTGTGTGTGTGTGTGTGTGTGTGTGTGTGTGTGTGTGTGTGTGTGAGAGAGAGAGAGAGTGTGTGAATGTTCTTGTGAGTATAATTTTAACATTTAGTTTTGCAGTGCGTTTTACGTCTGGGAAGTTGTTCATGCATTGTTTTGACGCTAAGTGGTGCTTCGTTAATTACACTGTCAGTGAGTATGTGTAAAGCAACCGTAGCATTCAGTGATCGTTTTCTGTTGTATATAGATCTCGGAGAATGAAAACCCGTAGGAGGTTGATCGTGCGTTGTGTTGACACTAAGTGGTTCTTCTTTTATCAACTTGTCATTCTGTATAAATGTGTGTGTGTGTGTGTGTGTGTGTGTGTGTGTGTGTGTGTGTGTGTGTGTGTGTGTGTGTGTGTGTGTGTGTGTGTGTATGTGCATGCGTGCGTGAGAGTGTGTGTGCATGGGTGCAACTCTTCCGTCTAGGACGGATTTTCCGTCTGCAGCCTCCTGAGAAAAACGGAGGCTGCAGACGGAAAATCCGTTTTTTTGAAAATTCTGGTGTTTGGGTGGGGGTTGCTTGAGAGGTCAGCCACCTTTGACCATGCCTGATAGGGACGGTTGTGTAAAGGTGCCAAGGTTGTAGAGGGGGAGAAGGATGTCATGTCATACTGGTGAATGTGGCATCTTAAGTGCTGTGTATTTAGCCTTCCTTATATACCCCACTTTCAGGGATTCAGAGACCTTCAGTGGTAGAGAACATTTGCATTCCTGGTCTATGAACCAGTGGTATTTCGCTTCAGATACATTGGGTCCTTTAGAAAGTTGGCAACTGAAACAAGCTTGCTTGAAACTTATTTCTCTTTTAATTCAAGCTATGATTCAACTATCATTTGCGAATTTAACTCCTAAAATGAAAAAGCATCATCAGAAGATTGCATGTGCATGGCAAAGGATATAACTCGGGAGGTTTCTGTTTTTGTCTAAACCTTCTTTTTAACCTGAGCAGTTAGCCCTTTTGAATGTATTCAATTGAAACAAACTCAGTGACTTGAAACTTGTTTCTCATTTGGTTGAAGCTATGGTTCAACAATTATTTGAGAATTCACCTCCTGCAATGATAAATTCATAAGCTTCAAGTAAAGAAGTTGTAATACAAGGGAGGTGACTGTAATTTCCTGTGTTTGTGAAAACTTTTTGTTAGGATGGTAATTTTCCTTTAATTCAGTAAACATTTTTTAAATCAAAGACAAAACTAGGTGATAAAATCAATCACCTTCAAGTTTACAAGATTTTTAATTTGGGCATCTCCAATTTTAAGGCAAGGAGAGGCGTCTATAACCCTTTTTCAAATGTGTTGACCTTGTTTTTTGTAGACCCTCTAGGAAGAGTGATGCAACCAAACACCTTCAAGTATAGAGGTTTTTCGTGTTGTGCATCCCCCCCAAAAATTTTTGTTGTTGTTGTTGCTGTTTTCAGTTTTAAAACAGGAGAGGCTCAAATAGCCCCTCTTGAAATGCTAAAATTCATTTTCGGCTGGGTGGTTACAAATACCTTCAAGTTTACAAGATTGTACATATTATGCATATCCGCAAAGCCCGTTTGTTCTGAAATAGATTTAGAGTCAAAAGAGGCCATTCAAATCCTTCCTGAAATGCGAAAATTCGTTTTTGAGTGGAGGGCGCTGCCCCCCTGGACCCCCCAGCAAGGGTGCTGCCCCTGCACCCCGCCGGGGCCTTAACGGCCCCTGGACCACGGCCTCTTCAGTTTTTTTCATTTTCCAGCAGTTGCACCCATGTGTGTGTGGTGTGTGTGTGTGTGTGTGTGTGTGTGTGTGTGTGTGTGTGTGTGTGTGTGTGTGTGTGTGTGTGTCACTGTTTGTCTGTCGGTGACTCTGTGTCTCTGTCCACTCCAGCATCTACGCACAACAGTAGATTCCTCCCACGTACTTTCGTGCGTGTATGAGCGTATATACGCACCTCCTTATGCGTACCAATGTCTGTGTCTCAGTGAACATATCAATCTCTCTGTCTCTCCCTTCCTGTCTGAATGTCGAACACCCTTTGTGTGTAGGCAATCGGATTTCCATTCTTCTTTTCGCAGACATCGGATACCACTCCATTCCAAAGCTGACCGTGCCACGACGAAAAGAAAAATAAGAAGAAAAAAAACCTGAAAAAAATCACACTTCTGGCTTTAATGAGTCTGAGACCTGTATCACACCGGTGACACTGTGACGGTTCCCCTACGCTTTGTGTTCGGTGCCCTGACCCTTTGTGTTCGGTTCCCACTCGGTTCCCACACGCCAAAATTCGCGGACAAAACATCCATTTATGGTAGTATTACGCAATGTTGCTCTCTGAGAATGGTCTTGTTAGATCTGTGAGTGTTTACACTACATGCCTAGGTGCTGTTGGATTGAAGGTTTTTGATATTTTAGCCGTTATTAGGTAGAATGCCTTCCACTTTACTGCAAAACTGCATAATTCGTAGCATCGGCAAGAAATATCCTACCAAAAAATGCCTGCTTGGAACTGTCGTTGGTCCAGCAAAAAGTTCAACATGTCTGTAGCAGACAGCCCAAGTTTCAAGATTGTAGGGCCATCCAAACAGCCGTAATAATAAAAACAACAAAAGTAGTCAGTGAAATTGGCTGTGTTCGGTCCCCACACACTTTTGTGACGTAGGCGTGACGGTTCCCATAATTCATTGTGTCGGTCCCCACTTTCTGTGTCGGACCCCACTTTCGACCTAATTTCTCTGTGACGGACCCCACAACCAGCCTATTTTGTGTCGGTCCCCACACCTTCTTGGATTTATGACTTGCCGGTTACTTGTATCATTGTATTCATTGAATCTAATTGTCCCGGAGTTATTTTTCATCAAAAACCGGCAAGGCAGCACCTTTAGTGATACCAAGTAAGTCAGATGACATCAGTATGTGTGTGTGTGTGTGTGTGTGTGTGTGTGTGTGTGTGTGTGTGTGTGTGTGTGTGTGTGTATGTGTGAGAGAGAGAGAGAGAGAGAGAGAGAGAGAGAGAGAGAGAGAGTGAGAGAGAGAGAGAGAGAGAGAGAGATTGACACCTTTCCAGATCACTCCGGTTATGCGACACTACCGCGAGCGTCACTACCGCGTGTCACACTACGGCGAGTACGACACTACCGCGTGTAACACTACCGCGTGTCACACTACCGCGAGTACGACACTACCGCGTGTAACACTACCGCGTGTCACACTACCGCGAGTACGACACTACCGCAAGTATAACACTGCCGCGTGTCACACTACCGCGCGTACCACAACCGCGAGTACCATAACCGTAGAGAGAACGCATGCAAACTTACTTCTTGTGAGTTTGTGTTCTAACGGCTTTGATTGGAAGCAACCCATTCTATATGTATTCTGATAGTGTGTTCTGATCGTTTTGAGTTCTTGGTTAGCATGACAAACATTGAATTAGTGTTCAGAGAACAGACCAGGCCTTTTTGTTTTATATTTCAAGGAAACATTTCAACCTTTGCCTTCAGCCATGGAAGTCATAAAATGACACGCGGTAATGTTATACTCGCGGTAGTGTGACACGCGGTAGTGTTATACTCGCGGTAGTGTCGTACTCGCGGTAGTGTCGTACTCGCGGTAAGTTCTGTTTCCGTACCCGCGACAGCGGCAGCGACAAAAGAAAACGCGCGCAAACGCGTGACGTGTTTCCGTACTTGCGTTTTAAACATGCGGTAAAATCTGTAAACTCCCGCGTTGCCGCGCGACAACGCGAAAAAATCGCTCCAGGACCCTTTCAAAAAAATCGCGTCGCTTGCCGCTTGTCGCGCCGCTAACGCGTCGCGCGTGTGGAAACACTCCTGGTCATTTTCTATGTGCTTGATTTTCGTCGCACCGCTGGAAAAACGCTATCGCGGGTACGGAAACACAACTTTAGTGTGAGACGCGGTAGTGGTACTCGCGGTAGTGACGCTCGCGGTAGTGACCAGCACCCGATCACTCCACATAAACGCTGGTTCTGGTTGCATTGTGCCGCTGACATACAGCTAATAGGATTTTTACACCCCCGGTATAGGGGTGTGTATAGGTTTCACTCGATGTGTTTGTGTTCGCAAGTAGATCTCAAGAATGAACGGACCGATCGTCACCAAACTTGGTGAACAGGTTCTATACATTCCTGAGACGGTCCTTACAAAAATTGGGACCAGTCAAACACACGGTTAGGGAGTTATTGGTGGATTAAAATTATACAAGGCCTGGTATAGACGGACACCCCCGTTGGTCAAAGGGAAATAACCATTCTCACTGCCACCAACTGAGAAGGTTATTTCCCTTTGACGGGGGTGTAGTTCCTATCGGAGGAATTTCTTGTTTTAATCCTTTTGTGGTATTGCTGATGATGCTGAACATGTATTTTACTAGTTTACCAATATGTATCTTTGACCCTGATAGCCTACGAAAACGGAGCAATCATGGCCCAACATTGGCCCAATGCTGAATTTATTGGCGCGGTGTTGAGCCTTAGTCGGGCCGTTGTCGTAGGCTGTCAGGGTTTATGTAGCCTTGTTCCATTGTATTCTGACTGTCATAAAGTAATTAATTTTAAGAGAAAGCAGTCATGAACACAAGGAGCTGGGAAAAGTTGCCTCTTACAACAAGCGTGGATAAAGACACATACTTGACACAGGCAAGTACTCTTTTTTTTTTTCAATCACCACTAGAAGTCCCTGGGCAGCATTTTGCTCTGAAAACTGAATCTCACATACGACAGGTGGATCTTTTATTTTAAAAATGTGCCAAATTGCATATCTCCAAGGCCTTAAGACTAAGAGTAGATATTGGGAAGGCCAGTTCAAGAAGGTGTGGGTGGATCAACACATAATTTGCTGGTATACTGGGAACCGTCCCAGAGATAAATAATGTTATATATTATTTGTGGCATAAACTAATAAAGTTAGTCTCTCTCTCTCTCTCTCTCTCTCTCTCTCTCTCTCTCTCTCTCTCTCTCTCTCTCTCTCTCTCTCTCTCTCTCTCTCTCTCTCACACACACACATACACACACATACTGATGTCATCTGACTTACTTGGTATCACAAAAGGTGCTGCCTTGCCGGTTTTTGCTGAAAAATAACTCCGAGACAATTAGATTCAATGAATACAATGATACAAGTAACCGGCAAGTCATAAATCCAAGAAGGTGTGGGGACCGACACAAAATAGGCTGGTTGTGGGGTCCGTCACAGAGAAATTAGGTCGAAAGTGGGGTCCGACACAGAAAGTGGGGACCGACACAATGAATTATGGGAACCGTCACGCCTACGTCACAAAAGTGTGTGGGGACCGAACACAGCCAATTTCACTGACTACTTTTGTTGTTTTTATTATTACGGCTGTTTGGATGGCCCTACAATCTTGAAACTTGGGCTGTCTGCTACAGACATGTTGAACTTTTTGCTGGACCAACGACAGTTCCAAGCAGGCATTTTTTGGTAGGATATTTCTTGCCGATGCTACGAATTATGCAGTTTTGCAGTAAAGTGGAAGGCATTCTACCTAATAACGGCTAAAATATCAAAAACCTTCAATCCAACAGCACCTAGGCATGTAATGTAAACACTCACAGATCTAACAAGACCATTCTCAGAGAGCAACATTGCGTAATACTACCATAAATGGATGTTTTGTCCGCGAATTTTGGCGTGTGGGAACCGAGTGGGAACCGAACACAAAGGGTCAGGGCACCGAACACAAAGCGTAGGGGAACCGTCACAGTGTCACCGGTGTGTGTATTGGAGTATCGGAGTTGAAAGAAGTAGAGGTTACATGCCGAGTCTCAGCGATTATTAAAATAATGGCCGAAGTTAGCGGATCATGAAAAATGCGAGCTTCAGAGAGCTTTTTCATGACCGCGAACTGAGACCATTATTTTTAATAATCACTGAGACGAGGTATGTAACCTCTTTTTGTACAACTCTTGTAATGCAACCGAGGAGTGGATTAAATCTAGTTGATTATTTTTAGACAAGTGAGAAATTAGAACGAATAACTACTTTACACCGAAAAACCACACGTGGATTATTCGAAGTTTGAATAAAGAGGGCTACAAAATAATCAATACTAGAATTTATTTTTAGAACATGACATCATTTCAAACCTAGACGATTGGACCCTGTTGCGGAAGAATACAACATTGACTCAAACTGTAACAATAATGGCTGCTGCGAGCGACAGTTTTGATCTGAATTTCGATTTAAATGATTGGGATTTCACCGAATTAACTCCAGTGGAATCAAGGGACATTTTTGATGACCCGGCTGCTGCACCGGCACCAAAAAAACGGCGATTCAGCGCGGTATCTGACAGTGTACTAGAGTTGTGCGCCTTGTATCACTGTCTGTCTCGATCGCTCTCTCTTCTCTCTCTCTCTCTCACCGCTTCGGCCAACTCATAATCTTCTCTCAGCACTTTTCACCCCAGCAGATTATGTGTATTCTTTGTTGTTTTCTTTATTTTTTCAATGTTAAAATGTATGTAGATCGTTAGCTAAACGTGAGTTCGACTTTTAATACCCTCATAAGTAAAGTTTGTGTCAGAATCGAGGGGACTCATTTTGAATGACGCGCATTTGACACTCTGAGTGATTAGGCTAGCGCTGAAATGAAATTGCCTACAAAATGTCGTCTGCATGACTGCATGTTCGACCCGTGTTGTTCGTTGTGTAAATAACTTAAACAATGACAACTCGTTGATTACTGGAAAATAAACGCTCGTGGGCCGCTTGGTAATTCACTCGTTTGCTCCGCACACTCGTGAATTACCAAGCAGCTGCAAATACCCACTCGTGGTTTATTTTCCAATAATCAACTCGTGGTCATTGTTTAAGCTCTATATTCCTCCTTTCTTCAGTTATTCAAAGAAAAGAGGAGTTTTTGTGCGAAAGTTTGATCGAATCCGATTCACTCCACCAGTCTACCTGCGCAGGCGATTGAATAATGCGCGGTTGTATAGTTCAGGGAAAATCATTCAATTCTATCAACACTTCTTGTCAGTTTCCCTGTTTTGGACTAAAATCAAGTACACAGTTATGTTGTTATTCTGCTGTGGCGGTAAAGGCAGATAGTGTGTGTTCTGTTCATGTTTTGGTATCGCTCAGGAAATATTCTTTCTTCGAATGGGACCAGCAGACGAACTTTTGCACCCGTGTTCCAACGTTAAAAACTGTATGAAGTTCAGTTTTCTGGGGCAATATAATGTATGAAACCGCTGTATGTTCTTTAAATTGATGAGATGTGTGCACTTGGTTGCGTGTGATCTGTTAATAAAATGAAATATTGTCGAAAACTAACCGTCGGATTGCAGTCTTTTGTCCAAGCAATTTGGAAGGGGAACTACTCTTGTCGCTAGGCAGAGTACGAAAGTTATTTGCCTTGGGAATTTTACTTGCACCCATAAGAGATCTAAAGCGAGTTTCTCTGCACTGAGCGTTAGATTTGGATTTAGAAAACAACCAAACTCATGGATTTTATGTGGAGATTAATGTGTTCAAGCCTGTAGTTGCCAGTATGTTTGTATTGTTTGGTCTAGAGATGTATATTTCGTACATTAGAGCGTTCGGAACTTTTCAATCGCTAAAGTAGTTCCCTCAAAGTCTAACTCATCAACCTGTGAGCTATCGAGGATTCAGGCCCATTGTTGGGTAAGTGATTGTGGTTGTTGGGTAAGTTACCGAAAAATAACTAGCCTGTTTGGGAAATTCCATGACGTCATCTAATTAATATTAATATTGGTCACGTGTGTAAAAACAACGGGGAACTGTCTGCCATCTTGTGTCACCAGCCTAGCACGTACACTGATGTAACTGAGTGGTTCCAGAAAGATAATAAACCTCACGCCTAACTAAACTAAAGTCTTGTTGTGTTAGTAGTATGAAGTGAAACTACAGCATCCAACACATGGTGTCAGAAAGTAGAGGAATTCTAGGAACACAGTGACAGTGACAGTGACAATGGCTTTCAAACCACCTGCAAATTTCAACTTCAGAGAACCGGCAAACTGGCCGCAGTGGCGTGGCACGTTTCAACGCTTCAGAAGCGCGAGCGAACTCTTTAAAAAAGACGAAGAGGTACAGGTTAGTAGCCTTATCTACAGCATGGGGTCCGATGCAGAAAGGATTTTCGAGTGTTTTGAATTGGCACCCGCTGACGCGAAAAAATTTGATGTGGTGCTAGAGAAATATAACCAATACTTTCTACCACAGAAAAATGTCATCCATGAGAGAGCTACGTTCCACAAACGCAATCAGCGGGAAGATGAAAGCATCGAAGAGTATGTGCGCCAGTTATACGAACTCTCGGAAAACTGTGAGTTTGCCGACAAAGAAAATACGATCAGAGACAGACTAGTGTTGGGCATACGTGATCCGGAGGTATCAGAAAAACTGCAACTCGAAAGCACTTTGACATTACCAAAGGCAGTTCAGATCGCTCGTCAGAATGAACTGATAAAATCGCAGATTCAGGAGCAACGAGGCCAAGGAAAAACGTCTGTTGACTCCGTCAGGGGCAGATCTAGATTTCGGAGTGGAAAGTTCCGACAGCATACGAGGGGCGGTCAAAACAGTTTGACAGGTGAACAAAGACATATGAGGGGCAGTCAAAAAGTTTCAAACGATGCCCAAAGTGCCAGAAATCCGCGAGGTCGCAGTTTTTCACAGTTTTCTCAGCACAGTGATGGTCAAGAGTGTGGGAAATGTGGCAGAGACCATCCTAAAGATGGACAGTGTCCAGCACGCGGACAGCAATGCAGGCGATGTAAGCGCAAAGGACATTTTGCTCGTATGTGCCGCAGCGTTCGTGAGGTTGAGACAGAACATGAAGAGGATGAGTTTTTTGTGGATTCGGTGATTGCTGACAACTCAAAACCTTGGACGACAGTTCTGAAAATCAAAGACATTGATGTCCAGTTCAAGATCGACACAGGAGCAGATCTGACTATCATCAATGAGAAGACTTTTGATCGTTTCAAGAACAAACCAAAGCTGTCAGCTACACGCGTACAGTTGAGCTCTCCAGGAGGAAGACTGAGTACAAAAGGAGAATTCTTCGCAAAGACAAACTTGAAAGGCCAGACATTCAAGTTCAGAGTGATTGTTGTCAGGAACAGCCTAGGTAACAATCTCCTGAGCAGAAATGCAGCAGAGAAAATGGGTCTTGTCAAACGTCTGGAGGAAATTCATGCTGATGTTTTTGGAAAAACAGGACTTCTGAAGACAGAACCAGTCAAAATCAACATGAAACCTGGAACCCAACCATACTGTGTGACAACTGCACGTCGCGTTCCATTTCCTTTACAGAAGAAGGTGAAGGCAGAGCTTGAGAGAATGCAAGCAGCAGGCATCATAAAAGAAGTGAAAGAGACAACTGATTGGTGTGCGCCCATGGTCCCAGTCGTCAAACCAAATGGGAGTGTGAGAATCTGTGTCGACTTCAAAAGACTGAATGAAGGAGTGAAGCGACCCCACTGCATGCTACCAAATCTTGATGACATTGCACCGAAAATGGTAGGGTCAAAGTTCTTCACGACCCTAGACGCTTCATCAGGATTCTTCCAGATTCCTCTGCAGGAAGACAGCTCTCTTCTCACCACATTCATGACTCCGTTTGGTCGTTTTGCGTTCCAGCGAGTTCCGATGGGCATCTCTCTGGGGCCCGAGTGTTTCCAGACCAAGATGAAGGAGACACTAGAAGGTCTGGAGGGTTGCGACGCCATCATGGATGACACGATCATTTTTGGTCGTACCGAAGAGGAGCATGACAGAAGACTGGATGCAGTTCTCAAGAGGATAGAAGAAAGAGGACTGAAACTGAACAGAGAAAAGTGCAAGTTCAAGGAGACGGAAGTGAAATACTTCGGGCACATCATCAGCGAACACGGAGTTCGTCCAGATCCGGAGAAAGTCAAGGCAATCACAGATATGCAGCCTCCATCATCACTGACAGAACTCAGAACGGTATGTGGTATGTTTAACTACCTCAGCAAGTTTGTCCCTGGACTAGCAACAGATCTGAAGCCCATCACAGACTTAATGAAAGCAGATACAGCGTGGGCTTGGAGAGATGAACAGCAGAAGGCGTTTGAGGTGGTGAAAAAGAAGATTTCATCGACTTCAGCACTGGAGTTCTACCACCCAAACAGGAAGACAGTAGTGAGTGCCGACAGTAGTAGCTACGGAATGGGAGCCACACTTATGCAGTGGAAAGGTGGTCAGCTAGTACCGATTGCGTACGCATCCAGAACACTCACAGACGCAGAAAGACGTTATGCTCAGATTGAGAAAGAATGCTTGGCGTCAACATGGGCTTGCAAAAAATTTGCAAAGTACCTGATTGGCTTGGACAGTTTTGATCTGCTGACTGACCACAAGTCACTCGTTCCTTTGATGACCTCAAAAGATTTGGATCGTGCTCCAGTTAGGTGTCAGAGACTCCTCCTGAGACTGATGCGATTCAATGCGAAAGTGCAGCATGTGCCTGGAAAAAACCTCGTCATAGCAGATGCACTTTCAAGAAGTCCGCTGACAGTCACAAACGAAGACAAAGACTTGAGTGAGGTTGTGTCGGCGTACGTGGATTTTGTGGAAGAGTCTTGGCCCATCGCCGAGAGTCGCCTCGACGTCCTGAGAGCAGCAACGGTCCATGACGCTGAACTTCAGCAAGTGATCCAGTATGTCTGCAATGGTTGGCCTCCGTCGGTGTCAGCTAACTTGCAGGCCTACCAGCAAGTACAGGGAGAACTTTCACTCATCAGGGGCTTACTGGTGTGTGGAAAGAGAGTCGTCATCCCAGTGAGTGAACGTCCAGATCTCCTGAAGAAGCTGCATGAATCTCATCAAGGTCTCCACAAATGTCGTGAGAGAGCACAAATGAGTGTGTGGTGGCCAGGTCTCAGCCGAGATTTGAAGACATTCATTGAAAATTGCAGTGAATGCAGACAACATCGACCAAGCCAGCGGAGTGAGCCACTGAAACCAACAGTGCTTCCAGAGCGGCCCTGGCAACAGCTAGGGATGGACCTTCTCTCATTTGAGGGAAAAGACTACATGGTGGTTGTTGACTATTACTCCAGGTGGCTGAAAATTCTTCGTCTGACCAGTACCACATCAGCAGCAGTTATTGCAAAGCTACGATCGATCTTCATGACACATGGGTTCCCAGAAGTTGTGAAATCTGATAACGGTACCCAGTTCCAGAGCAAGGAATTCAGGGATTTCGCCAAAGAGTTTGACTTTCGTACCAGTACGAGCAGTCCAGTTTTCCCTCAGGCAAATGGGGAAGCTGAAAGCGGTGTGAAGATCGCCAAGAAGATTCTGCGACAGTCATCGCCAGACATAGCTCTGCTCAACTACAGAGCTACACCGCACAGCAGTACAGGTGTCAGTCCGTCACAGGCGCTGATGGGCAGGCAGCTGCGTACGCGACTTCCCGTGCTTCCGGAAGTTTTGGTTCCACGACCAGTCAGCGATGCAGACATCCGGCAAGCAGATCAACAGGCGAAAGACAACTACAAGTTCAGCTATGACAAGAGGCACGGAGCTACACCTCTGTCAAAGCTGGTACCAGGTGATCAAGTGCTGGTCAAGACTGGCGCTGAAAGCACTTGGAAGAAGAAAGAAACAGTTGTGGCAGCTGATGCTGACAACCGTACGTATCTGATTAACTCACCCTCTACAGGTATCCTCCGGCGAAACAGAAAACATCTGCAGCAAATCCCATCGCCGCGTCACGACATCATTCCTGTTTCACCAGAACATTCCACAGCAGAATCAGATTCAAAGGACATCACTTCATCATCTGATTCCAAGGACATCGGAGATTCCAAGGACATCAACAGGCGTGTCACCAGAGCAGTTGGTGGCTACACAGCTGCTAAGCCTCTCCGTTACAGGGAGGAAGAAGTGTGTGCTGCCATTGTGTGATGGCAGAAAAGCAGAGCAAATTGTGGTGAAATTTGTGTGAAGTGCATTGAGCACTTGGTGGTGAAGTTTAGTTAATTCAAGTTTTATAATGCGATAGAACTTCAGGCGGAAGTGAATCAAAGCTTATGTTTTCTTTCTTTCGTTAATCTATCTTTCTTTCTTTCGTAAAGAAAACAAGAGCTTTGGTTATGAATGCGTGAAGTTTTCTCTATAATTTCATTTGTTCACGTTTAGAGTTTCATTGGAATTGAGCGTTAAAGTTCTATACTGTTCAAAAAAAGAAACGCATAGCTTGTAATATTTGGTTAATTTAGTTATATGGCTACAAGGATATCCACCAAACTGCAGAAAATGTTTATCTGGTCGTCGACCTTTCGTCCATTGCCACAAGTGAGCTCTGCACGTGACGCATGCGTTATCAGTGGCTACAATGTCAAAATTGCTCATTTGGCATGACCACTCGTCATGCCTCAGTGTAATCTCGTGAAACTCGGGGAATATTGAGCTCTCACCATGTCTTCCAAAACCCATAAAAGCGGATTGTTCGCCACAAAGAAATCAGACGACAATTCAGCGACGAAAGATGGCCCGATTGAGCAGAGAAGACCGCCAAATTGCATTGGGTCGTTTACAAGCAGGCCAAAGTCAAAGTGCAATCGCCAGGCACTTCCACGTGTCCCAGAGCACCATCAGTAGACTGTGGGTCAGGTTTCAAGCCACTGGCTCCGTTGCTGACTTGCCACGAGCGGGAAGACCAAGGGCGACAACTGCTGCTCACGACCGCTTCATACGGCTCCGCCACCTCCGGAATCGTTTCCTGTCGGCCTCATCTTCTGTCCAGGCTCTCCCCGGGCCACACCGATTATCGGACCAGACCGTGCGGAACCGCCTGCATGAAGCTGGTTTGAGAGCTCGCAGACCTCACAGAGGAGCTGTCCTCACCCGCCGCCATCGCCAGAACCGAGTGCAGTGGGGCAACCAGCACCTTCGCTGGACCGTCCGGAATCACTGGAGACACGTGTGGTTCAGCGACGAGTCCTACTTCCTGCTCCAGCGACATGATGGTCGGAGGAGGGTCTACCGGAGAGTAAACGAACGTTACGCGCCCAACTGTGTGGATGAGGCACCCGTTCATGGTGGTGGAGGCGTCATGGTGTGGGGGGCGATCAATACCGCTGGAAGGAGCACCCTGGTGCACGTCCAAGGGCGCATAACTGCCCAGCGATACGTGGAGGAAATTCTGCGCCCACACGCCCTTCCTCTTCTGGCTGACCAGGATGCCATATTCCAGCAGGACAACGCTCGCCCGCACACAGCACGACTCACCACCCAGTTCCTCACCGACCACCATGTGCAGGTGCTTCCCTGGCCATCCATGTCGCCAGACATGAACCCGATAGAACACCTCTGGGATGAATTGGACAGACGTGTGCGCAGGCGAGAAGAAGCGCCGGCAAATCACCGCGATCTATTGCAGGCACTTCAGGAGGAGTGGGACACCATCCCACAGCAAGATATCCGGCATCTGATCCAGTCCATGCCCAGAAGGTGCCGGGCAGTTGTTGCTGCTCAAGGCAGTCACACCCCCTACTGACTTGACAGCCTCGGCACCCAATCGTATTAATTGACTGATTGATTTGAAGATGCAAATGAACTGTGTGTGCATTCAACTGTGTCCATACCAAATTTCAAACACATAATCTAAATATTGGATTTTCTGTTAATTTTTTCGAAAAATAAAACAAATTTGGCAAGTAGCAACTATGCGTTTCTTTTTTTGAACAGTATATTTAATGCCAAGATGTATTCCTTTTTAATTTCTTTGCTTTTCAGTAGTAAAGGATGAAAGGAGAACTGGGCAAGCATGTGAATGACAGAGAGTGAAAGCACCATATAGAATGATGATTGGACGAGTATGAGAGGAGAGTGAATCTTAAGAAACTTTCCATAATTTTGCAAAATTTCGTTTTAAGCTTGTTTCTAATTAGATGTTTGTTTGTTTGAAAACAAAGACTTTGCAGTGAGCTTTAAGGGACCTGAAAACTGGAAAACTGACTTTGTGA